>NW_027528818.1:7309247-7436318 GCF_008692635.1 Crocuta crocuta
AAAAAAAAAAAAAAAAAGGCGGGGGTGGAGGGGCACGGAGGTTAGGTAGATAATTGCATAAGCTATATTCCCAATATATTTTCAAGAATAAACATACTTATAGGCTTAAGTGATTTATATTTGATAAGTAGAACTTCATCTTGAACCTCATAAGAACCTCAGTTAGATAGCCAAGTGTTTATATACAGAAATGGAATGGTAAAAATGTAAAAAATGTGAAGGTCAATCCACTGATAGTGTAATGTCAATTTATGTGTCAATTTCTGCACTGTAAGCTAAATCAATTCTAGAAGCAAATGAAACTATAGATAAATGCACAACGACCTCAAAAATTCCTTCTATTGCTGATCTTTATAGTTGTCATTAATGCCTGGACATCAGTTTTCTGAAGATATGAAGAGAATTAGAATCAACTTAGAAAAACAAATAGTTCCTTTTGAATCACCTTGATCACAAGTGGCCAGGAGAAATTTTATCTTAGAGATTTACTAATGTCAGTGGCCATCCAAGCAAGAGTCTTTCCATGATATTCTCTGTGCTTTGGCTATTATTTTAGAAAACCAAAGGAAGAGAGCCAAGGAAGTTACGAACTGTAGAGTAGTAGCATTTTCTTCAAGGCACACTTCAACAGAATTGAAGCTTTACAATCACTAAAAGTTAGCAGATGGTCCAGAGAGAAGCAGCTTGCTGTGAAGTCATTCACTGAACCGACAACAGGTATTTTTAATAATTCTGGGTCCTGGAAACACCGAGGAGCGAGACCGGTAAGGTACTGAAACACCGTGACTTGAGAGCAAACTATGATGTTTGTGAGACTGGCCTGACTGAAGGAAAACCTATGCAGTTTATTTCATGATGGGATGTGTGAGATAGTGACAGACCTATTATCCTATTCTGATTCCAGTCAAGGTCTTCCTTGAGTAGCTGTAGGTGCTAACGGTGGTGATTTTCTCCTCACAGTCACTCCCTGCCCCTTACTTTGCACCTCCCTGCCAGCTGTGCCCTCGCTGAGGGTTTGGTGTGGCCCCTGGAGCTCATTATGCGGCACTGTATCTTAGCAATGCTATTTTCCATTTATTTCGCATGAAATGAAATGAAAAGATGAGTGTTTATAAAAATTTATTCAAGCAATCATTTGCTTCTCTTTTATTTCCTTGGAGAAAGAGTCGCGTTGACTCTGGCAGGTATTTGGTCTTTTTCATTAGGTGCTTCTCACTGGTAAGTAGAAAGAAAATGTTTTATCATGCAGAAACTGAAAGATTCTCTTGCAAAATTCTCCTACTGATAGACAATTCTTGCTTCTAAAAAGATAGCCAAAGACTATCAGTTTATCCAGTATAATACCTGCCTAATGTTCAGGCCATATTGCAATAGGACTTAAAGCCCCAGGAGGTACAAAATATATATTGTGAATTCAGTGTCCGTAACAATTTATGACAGACAATTGTAAAAATACAATTTAAAAAAAGAATTTTGTTATGCAATGGGAATAGTAAAGCTTTTTAGCTTGGATAGAAAATAATGAGCTCCAAAATAATATTCTTTCCTTCCTCTCTCTTCTCTCTCTCTCCCTTCCCTTACGACTTTAGAGTAAACACCACCACCGAGAACAGCCGAGGTGTCAGGACAATTCCCAGATGGAATTGATGTCGAGACTTAATTATAGCATTTTAATGATGTTCCATGGTGGTGTATGGTTTTCTAAGACTTGGGTTTTGAAATAGGTCACTGTTAAGGAATTTTAAGCCTATTTTGTAACATGAGTATACTTTTGAGACTGTTCCTGTATATCCTTTGGCTTCAGTTTTTAATGTTATGTGCCCTCAACTCAGATGAGAAAATAGTTATTGAGACTCAAAGATTTGCAAACCATTGTATATTGAAAGACTGGGGATGCCCAAATTGATTAGAGGTGACTTCTGTCAATTTATAGAGGAGACAGTTACTCGCAAAATAATATATAAGATAATTTCTGAAAAGCACTGTAATTAATCATACATTTGTTGAACTTCTGCTATGTGACGGGCATTATGCAAAGCAATGGTCTAACCATACAAAAAGACACATCCTTGCCCTTAAGGAACTTGTAATCAGAATTTAGATTGAGAAGGAAGCACACAATTGGTGTCTGTAATAATTGCTATAAAGAACACAGGCACATATATAATGAGTCTCTGAAACTTACTTATATCAAAGATGGTAATGTACTATATCTATATCTATCTATACACCACCATTTCTAATTTTTTATGTTTATTTTTGAAAGAGAGAGAGAGAGAGAGAGTGGGAGTGGGGTAGGGAAGAGAGAGAGGGAGACACAGAACCTGAAGCAGGCTTCAGGCTTCGAGCTATCAGCACAGAGTCCAGTGAGGGACTGGAACTCAGGAACTGTGAATCATGTCCTGAGCCACCCAGGCTCCCCTATGAACACTATTTGAGTGGCAAACATGAATATTAGATTATTCACTGCTAAGACTGTACAGAGCCCTGTACTCCAGGCAGTAATGATAGCTTGAGTGACTTGGACAGAAGAAAATTATTATCCATATCATTTACCTATCCATTCGTCCCCTTTCTCAGTTTTTCTCCTAACAACATGATCTTACATGTGTGAGGATGCCACAATCTATATTTTCAAATTGTAATCTCATTCTGGTCCAGTTTGCAGTGGAATATCTTTACCAATTTTTTTTCAACCATATCAAACAAAACAAAAACAATAACCAAAAACCATACATACATTTTCTAAAGACCACCTAGTGTTATGGTGTTGCTCTTCTTTCCATTCCCTTCCAGAATCAATCACCAATTCCTATGAATGCCTTTCACTGCAATCCATTAGCTGCAAATCTGGGAAATTCTTTATTCTTAATCCAAATCTAGAGTTTCACATTTTTCTTCTAGTTCTGTTGTGGCCTTCACATTGTAGTCCTTGATTTGTTCTCTTTAATTCTATAATAGATGTTTATAACACTCCATACATTACCCCCAGTTTGAGAATCAAAAGTACATTTCTGTTCTTCACAAATTACAGTCTCAATTCTGCAATCTGGCAATTAAGGCTCACCATAATTACTGTGCTTTTGACAGGACAACCAACATGCATAATACTGGAACGTTTACAAAGCAGATTCATAATATCAATCTTGAGAGATAAGTAATATGCTTTATTTTCCAGAGAGAGAGAATGACTTTTCCAAGGCAAGAGGGCAATTCATAATACCCCAGTTTGAATTTAGGTCTTCTGCATTCAAATATGGATTTTCCAAAATACAATGATTTATGTGACTATACATATCAGATGTCCCCAGAACCACATTTCTTCCAAAGTAATGGGTTACATGGCTACGTGTGTGTATACATACATATATATATGTATACATATACATATATAGGTGTGTGTGTGTGTGTGTGTGTGTATATATATACATATATATATATAATCTCTCTCAATCAGGCAGATTTTGTTGTTGTTATTCTGTATTATTTCCTCAAGAACACCAACTCCTCTTTAGAAAATCATTTTTAGGTAGAATTTGTCCTAATCTCTGAAATAATAAAAGTTAAATTAATTGTTTCACATACTCAAATTTTAATAGACTATTTTTGTTTGCTGTGTTATAGTTTCTTTGATGTCTATATGTTTTGTTTCCTTAAGCTCTTTAAGGCATAGCATGTTCTGATATTTTAGAACATGAAATAAAATTCTCCGCACATAACAAATGCTTGTCAATTCATTACAGGTCTTTCCCACTGCATAGTGTCTTATTATTTTTAAGACGTTGTTTGTCAGCATCTATAGTAGGCAGAATATTAGCATCCTAAAGATGTCCATGTTTTAATACCCAGAAACTATGTATAAATTAGGTTAAATGCAAAAAGTAAGGTTACAGTTTCAGCTGACTAGGAGAGGGGGAGATTACCTTGGATTATCCAGATGGGTTCAATAAAATCACAAGCATTCTTATAATCAGCATCAGAAGAGAATGAACCAGAGAGATGGTAGTATGAGAAGGACTCACCTGATATCGCTGGCTTTGTAGATTCAGGAATGGGCAGTGAATAGAAGAATGTTGGTAGCTTCCAATACCTGGAAAAGAAAAAAATTCTTTTCTAGAGTCTCTAGAAAGAGAAACAACCCTGTCAACATCTTGATTTTAACCTAATAAGACCAATTTCATATTCTGATCTTCAGAACTACAAAATAGTAAGTTTGTGTTGTCTTAATCCACTAAATTTTTGATAATTTGAAAAAAAAATTGAAAAAGGAGGGCACCTGGGTGACTCGGTTAAGCATCTGACTTTGGCTCTAGTCATGATCTTGGAGTGAGTTCGATGCCTGTGTTGGGCTCTTTGCTGTCTGAGCAGAGCCTGTTTCTCCCTCTCCCTTTCCCCCTCCCCCACTACTTTTCTCTCTCTAAAAATAAATAAATAATAAAAACTTAAAAATAATTTAAATTTGTGATAATTTGTTACAGTGGCCACAGGAAACTAATACACAGCTAATAAACCATTTAATTAAAAAATGGGCTTTTATGAAAAATCTATTGAGATTTTCTATTAAGTCATATGACGAGTATATTCCTATGCAGTTTAAATTGTGCACGTTTTCTATATGCATGCAGCTTAATTATTAAATGGTATGTATCTAGGTATCAGCTAAACATGAACCATCTAACATTGCCTCTATCAGCCTCTTCAACTGCACCTCTCATTATTCTCCTCTTATTCAAGGTATATGCCACATCCAAGGCTTTCAGTGTTCTAAAATAACTAAGCTCTTCCCTAAGTTCGCCTTTTTCCTCAATGGCCTTTCAGCCTTCTACACGCTTAGGTTTTAAAATTCACTTAGGACATCACTTCCGTGACAACTCTGCTGTCCTTGCCTTTGGTGTCCTTTTCCTGAAACACATTACTTGCTATAGTTTATTTGCTTTTTAACATCTCAGTTTTCCTTCAACAACTTGAAGGCAAGAATGTTAGAGCAAAAATTTTCTATCACCTTCAAGGTCTTTTTAGCTGCAATAAGAATTAAATTAACATGGGGCGCCTGGGTGGCTTAGTCGGTTAAGCGTCCGACTTTCGCTTAGGTCATGATCTCGCGGTTCGTNAATCAAATGTAAATTTTTAATTAATTTTTTAATGTTTATTTTTGAGAGAGAGAGAGAGAGGCAGAGCATGAGTGGGGGAGGGGCAGAGACAGAGAATCCCAAGCAGGCTTCAGGTTCTGAGCTGTCAGCACAGAGTCTGATGCAGAGCTCAAACTCAAACTGTGAGATCACAACCTAAGCAAAGTCGGACGCTTAACAGACTGAGCCACCCTGGTGCCCCCAATGTAATTTTCTATGTACAGATCCACACAGACATGAAAATTCCAAAGACAGGCAGGAAAAATGAGGAATACCTGCCATTTTGAACTAAGGAGAAGGCAGTAGGGGTCTGGAATTTCAAAGAGAAGAAATGCAATCCTCAGGAAGATGAAAAGGTATAAATGTTTGGTAAACAAAAAAATTAACGGGGCCATTCAAACAATGGGACATCGGGGACTTTGACCAAACAGGACTTGCTCTGCTCCTCCGGATCTGCCACACCTATGGTGATAGCACTCTTCCTGAAGGGGGAGGGAGGACGTCTATATCTAAATATGTTTAGGCCATTGAAAGGGGAGTTATAGACCTTTTCCTGACTCTGCTAGGTTTCGATTGCATTTTTGAACTTAAAATAATCATCATGCCTAAGAGGCCCATCTTGGGGCTCTCTACGCTTGGCCTCTATAGAACTCCATCTAGTTGTCCTTTGCAATGCTGGTCACGGTCATTACTCAACAAAATACTCTACAGTGGATGGAAGAACCGTCTCCCTAGCAAACCTCTCACACGGATTTCTACCGCGTATTTTCCAATTATGTTCTGCCTCTGATTCTATTTTACCTATGCCTCCTTTTCTGACATTTTAAATTTCTCTTTTTCACAGAGCTCCACGTCAACATTCTGTTTTCCTTTTTCCTGTTATTGCCAATTCCTGAAACGTGTGATCTACACCTGTGCCACGGCTTCTACACATTTGCTTTTTAATCCCCTGCATGTCTGGCTCCTGAAACCACCCCGTTACGCAAATTATTCTCTTAATATCACCACCTGCCTCCCCAAATTCAATAACCTTTTCTCAATTTGTGTTTTATTAAATCTCTCAAATTCTTTAGATTCTTGATCTTTAAGCCTCTTTATTATTTTTGTCCTCCTGGTCTTTTCTAGGAGTTTCTTTTTCTCCAGAGCTGGCACTTTTCTCATTTCATAACTGTGATTTATATTCTAATATGGTTCTTTGTCTCCTGCTCTTCTCCTTAAATACTCACATGATAGGTCCCTCTGATAGCTTCAAGCACCACTTTACATATGGTTCCCTGATTTTTCACCTCTGCTCAGTCCCATACATGCAACTGCTAAAGGGTAATTTGTTACCCTGACATTATTGGAAACTCAATCTTTCCTAAACAAATATTATTTTCCCTGAAATCAGTTACCCTTCTGAATATGCCTATTACTGCCAGTATAACCTCTTTAGTTTGGGCTCCCTGCATTTGAAAACCTGGAAAGAGTATGAATTTCTCTTTTTTGCCTTACCCTTTAGGTTCAATCCTTCATAGGCTTCTCAGATCCAAGATAAATTATGTTAATATTTATAATTCTTTTGCCTTCTAGCAATTATTCCTCATTATTTCCTACCTTTAAACAATCAGTTAGGATTTATACTCAAATCCTACCTGATTCCCTCTCTGTCTGGCTGTATAGCCAAGGGGAGGTTGCATAACTTCTGTAGGCATCATTTTTCTCAATTTGTAGGAATAGGACTAGAGATGTACCTTGTAGTAGTAGTTCATACAGCCTTTTCCAGAGTGAGTAAGTAGAAGATGTTTAGTGCAATTTATAACAAGTAGAGGTAAAAAGACTAAGTAGTAAATATCATCATATTCATTTATTAAGTAACTTTTTTCTTTTCATATTGTAACATCCTGGGAATCAGATTGTGTTTTACGATCAATATTATGTCATAGATTATGTGTGGCAGTTTTTCCTCCCAATTCTAGAATAACACACAGTAGTACATCTTTCACTTGATGGTGTCTAAGATTTGGTGAAATAAGGCAAATTATTTATATTATTATTGTATCAACTGCTTCACTATTCTTTATTCCTTTCAACTTTCTTTGTGGTATATTGCTGTCTGCCTACTTTTCCTAAGTATCGCTATTGTTTTGCTCCCTAGTTAAATTTTTACATGGTCCTTTGTTTCTGAATGTTTTCAGTTTTGAATGTTCTCTAGCACTTAAATTATGATCCAAATTTAATGCTGTCTACTTCTCTTCCAACTCTTGATTAATGTGTCCAGATTGGTTTTATAACCATTTCACCATCCCACATACCCCACCCCCACCGATTTTCATGCCCCTTCCTACCTCCATACATTTGATTCTATAACTCTTCTCTTTAAGATTCTCTCTTTTCCTACCTAAATACTATTGATCCTTCTGGATCAGATTCATTTTCAATAAGTCAATGTGTTGAAATCTTTTTAGTTTGAGAAAAGTTGAAGAAGTTATACTAAACTATTCCTATATAGATGCTCACAACATATTTCAACACTTTGTACACATACACACAGCAGGGTTAAAATAATTCAAAATATTTTCTTCTGATTCCTTTCATAATGTATATATGTAATCATTTTTTCTTACCTAATGTCATAGCACTATAAAGCCAGAGGATGGCTCCCTTCGAGAATTCATCTGACATAATTTTCCTTTCTCCTTGAATCAGAAGAGGGCAGTATCATATCCCTTCTTCCATTACGATTATTCAGATATTTGGGACATTTTCCCAGAGGCTGTTGTGGTAGGTGCCCCTCATCTTTGTCCTTTCTGCAGGGAGCCATATAAGAAAGGGCTTCTGACAAATATGAGCAGGGCTATCAACCTCTGGTGCACGGTTAAAAATCCAGATAGAACTACAGATTTGGCAATGGGCACTAAGCTGGCAGTGAGAACAGAGAGGACACCTGTTCCCTTGAGTGATGTTTGTTTCCTAATGAGCAGAGAAGAACGGGCAAGTTTCCTGATTTTCACATTCTCTGAATGTCCATAATAGGATGATACTCAAGCTTTTGGAAAAATAAAATCTGAATATTTTATGTTCAATAATGCATGTGCAGTAGATTCTCAATGAAATGGTGTAAGTTTTCAGGGAACAAACTCAAAATTAAGCTATTTATCAGATTTATTTGAAGAAGAATGTAATTTTGAACACCATTGGATAGAATGGTGTTCATTTTAAAAGTATTTTGAACTAGCCTATATTTATGTAGGATAGGATTTATGCATCCGATAATAACACAAAGTGATAAGACATCAGAATGCTAGTGATTTAGATTTCTATTAACCATATCATATACCCTTAAAAGACATATTTATTATCAGTATTTTAAAGATCTGTTATCTTTAAATATATGCACATTTCTTTCATCACTAAGATTTCTAGTCTTACTAATGCAGAACTATGTGAATTATTGTTAAATAATTGAATACCTTCATATAGGATTCCTTTTCTTTATAATGCATCTATCTGGCTTTCGATAGGATCTAACTTCTCCTCTACTAAATAAGAATCTAATCATTTCAACTAAATTTCACGTATTTTTGTTTCCCCCACAATCTAAAAAATTCTTGAGAATAGCTTTAGGGAGGTTTTGAAATTGCTTTTAAAAAACTCAGTTGGCTGGGGCACCTTATCAGTTGGATAAGCATCTGACTTCAGCTCAGGTCATGATCTTGTTCACTGGTTTGAGCCCTGTATCGGGCTCTGTGCTAAGCTCAGAGCCTGTATCCTGCTTCAGATTTTGGGTCTCCCTCCCTGTCTGCCCCTCTCCCACTTGGACTCTGTCTCATTTCCTCAAGAATAAATAAACATTTAAAAATTTTAAAAGAAAAAACCCCAGTTGCATCTATCTAAATTTAAACATTACACATCCTGCCAGAACAAATTTAACGCAACTTACAGTTGGTATACTTTATCCTTCAATTCAATATCTCTCAATTTTGTGTCTACAATACACTTTCTAGATTAAAAGGTCAAATTTATTTTAATTAGCTCAAAAGGATAAGAGTAATATATGGACTTTATTTTTAAGGGAAATGTATTGACATATTTACTCTGAGTCTGATTAGGTCTGAAGAGGAATCACAGACAGTAACATGGGCATTGAAGAAAATAGGGAATAAGCAATTTTGTAGAAGCCTCTAGAAACTAGGTATACTTTCTGCTGTACTTGAAATACCAGACAAGAGAGTAACATAAGTTGGACATGTACAATCATTTTATATCTGTGATTATTCAAGTTCAACCAAAATAATCCAAATTGGTACATAACTCATTGCTGACCAACTGAAGTCTCAAGTATGCTTGGAGAGGTAGAAAGTGGGGCAAGGGACATTTATCTGACTCTCTTTCTGCATAGGCAGATCTATGTAAGTGGCTGTGATTTTTACAAGTATTTTTCTTCAGGGATTTTACACATGCAAACAAATGGCAAACAAAATGACTACATAGCACACTAACATTTAGATATAAACATTTCTTATGTGCATCCATCTCCTAAATATAAAACAGGAGGAGCGTGTTCATTTTGCTTTCACTCTGGCAGCAAACTAACACAGGTTTCATGGCGCCTAGGTGGCTTAGTCGGTTAAGGGTCTGACTTTGGCTCAGATCATGATCTCGTAGCTCATGAGTTCAAGCCCTGCATCAGACTCTGTGCTGACAGCTCAGAGCCTGGAGCCAGCTTCAGATACTGTGTCCCTCTCTCACACTGCCCATCCCCCACTCATGCTCTGTCTCGGTCTCTCTTTCTCTCTCTTTCTCAAGAATAAATAAACATTAGAAAATTTTTAAAAATAACACTGGTTTCTACATAGTAATGATTGTATTTCATAGGGCAATATTTTTGAGTTTTTGGAAAACATGTGCATTATAGGTGAGATTGCTCACTTTAGCATTTTAATTTCTCCTGAAGACTCTTTTCAGCTTGTAGGTGGGCACTGACTTGCTGTGTCTGCACATAGTTTACTCGGTGCCCACAAATCCCAGTGTCTCTTCCCCTTTTTGTAAAGACACCATTCATATGGGAATAGAGGCCACTCATTTGACCTCATGGAACTTACTTTAATTATCTATTTAAAGGCAAATATAATTTAATCCCCAAATACAAGTACATTCTGAGGTATATTGGGGTTTAAAACTTCAGTACATGAATTTTGAAGGGGTACAATTTGGTCAACAACATGAAAGAACTTGTGGAACAATTTATAGTTGATTATACTAACAATATTTTCCTTCCAGTTTAGCTATGGAATGCTCTACTGTAAGATAAAATAATTAACAGTGTTCTATGGGACCAGTAATTCTTTCATTAACAATTTAAGTTAAATTCATCTAAGATTAGATCTCTAACTAACAAGGCCCTGAAGAAATGGCATATCTAACAACAACATCTTTGGGGGAAGGGGTCAAAGAAACTCAAGTATAGGTGCTGAAATGAAATGTGAATATCCTAGACAGGACATTCCAAGAGAACACTGTCAATCAGCCATTCAGATGTAGAGGAGGGGACTGAATATCTGAGAAGGGAGGGATACCTCAGGTATCAAGTTATTGACCCTAGAGGAAAAGAGATATTGATAAAGGAGAGACAAGGTCTGGCCCTGACCATATGAGCTTGGAGGAAGGCAGTATTTGCACATTTGGTCCTTTGATCAACTAGTTCCGGTCTCACATAGATCTTTAACCTTCACCTCTCTAGCTACTTGTATTATTTTTAGGCATTGGCCAAAATTCTTCAAACAATACATTCTAAAATACTGTGGTCCAAAGTCTAGATGTTTAGTTCTCTGTCATAGATGTAAACATCAGGACTGCCAGGAAGCAGTGTATGTTCTTCTAGCTATCCAGATTCTTCTTTTTGCTCTGCCATTCTTTAGGGTCAGTAGTAGATTTGTAAATGTTAAACAACCAGCTTTTCAAGTATACTACTAACACGATGTTATTTTATATTTCTTTCACATTAGGAAAGACACAAAAAAAGTGCAAGAATGAAAATATATGTCAGACTTTCATTACTTATCTGTCAATGTCTTGAGTGACTTATTTGCAGAATTACATAATATCTGACTCCTAGAAGGCATTTTCCTCAGTTTTTGTGTGTGGTGTGCACTATTCACAATGTAAAGACTATAGACACAATGTGCTATCAAGTTCAGTCAACCTACACTAACATTTTCTTCATTACTATATTAACTCTAGATAGTCTATAAAACAATAAATTAAGATTTAATTTAGAGTACTGATTTCTAGGATATAAATATTTCCAGCATGCTCAATTTCATGCTACTGATGAAACATTACTGGATAAGAAAGATGGTAGAACACCTTAGCATAGTATTTCCATCCCACAGAGAGAGAAGAGCATGGGTAATACTCACAATTATAAGCAGTGGATTTTGAGAATTACATTTAAAATATAGTTTATGTAATTTTAAGCTCCTAAGATTTTTTTTTTGAAGTAAGTTTTTTTTTTTAATGTTTTATTTATTTCTAGGAGAGAGAGAGAGAGACAGCGTGAGCAGGGGAGGGTCAGAGAGAGAGGGAGTCACAGACTGAAACAGGCTCCAGGCTCTGAGCTGGCAGTCAGCACAGAGCCCGACGCAGGGCTCGAACCCACGAACCGCGAGATCATGACCTAAGCGAAAGTCGGACGCTTAACCGACTAAGCCACCCAGGCGCCCCGCTCCTAAGATTTTTAAATACTATTTATACTTAATAGTTAGCTTATAAGGTTTTTTAAAACCTAACAATCGATTCTTGCAAGCCAGTACAAACCAGCTCTTGCATACCACTTCATTCCTCATTCACTTGGCCCAATCTTGCTCAACAGCAATTCTTTGTGGGAAAGAAGGGAAAAGGGGAATATGGAAATAAGTCTTTTATGAAAATCCTACAGAATGTGTACACATATCCTGTGTTTACATTTACTAGCAACAGCCTGGTCTGAGGCTACTGCAGGGAAAGTGATGTAGTCTCTAGTTCAGTAAGTTGTTATATTAAGAAAAAGTAGACTAGGTCCTGATGGTCAGGTGACTATCTTTATCTTCCCCTTTGGCCACTCCTCTATCTATGTATTCCTTCCTATATGTATAGAAATTGAAAACTATGAGCTCCTTAATTTCTATCTTTTTATCATGATCAAAATGAAGGATCTCTGGATACTTGTATCCCTCTCTATTTCTAACTATGGCTCCTGTTCATTCAAGGACCTACAAACTAATTTGTACCCCTATACTCCATTTTGATGGTATTTTACTTGTATTATAACATTAAAGTAATAAGCACATACCTGAGGTAATATATTCAGTTAAAGACAATGAACTCCAAGATTAATGCGGTGGCCAGGAGTCCATGATGCTGCTGAAATCTAGATGTGCAGGCTAATAATTCCCACCCTGGCAGGAAAATAAATCCTTGTTTAGGCCCTTGTTTCTAGTGTTTTGGAGCAACTCCCTTTCATTTGGCTGCACATCCTTAACTTTTCATTCTAGTTGATTCTTCCTTATCAACTTTCTTGGGCACACAGAGGTGGGCATTAGAGGCCTCTTGGAGGCTGCCCAGTTTCAGAAGTTCACTGATTATTAGTGAAAATTTGTGAGCGAAGAGGTTGCTTTAGACGTTGAAAAAAATCAAAGGTTTTAAGAACCTTTTAAAATAATTATTAATACCAAACACATCACCAATATCAGAAACCTGGCTGAACTCAATTTCCTGGGGTTTTTTTTTTCAACTGAAAATAACCATTGCAACAAATGTTTAGTTCATGTCCCTAACTATGTATTCCTTTAGTATTTTCTACAAATTATCACTGGAGATCACTTTCTAACATCCTAGCCTGCTAATGTTGTTTCTCTTTATAACTTGTCAATGCTTCCCATCCTCTACTAAGTAAAATGCAAATTCCTTAGCATGATAGGCAAGATTGGTCCTGGCCTCTTCAGTTCTCCGTCTTTCCAGCCTGATTGATTGGATTTCCACACTCCAGATAATGCAACCTACTGGCAAAATTTTAAGCCTTTGAACAAATATGGCATTTCTTCCATACCCCATGTTTTCACATACAGACCTACCTTGCAAACCTCTATTCTATTGTCTATGTAATAATTTTTTCAAATCATACTTCAAAGACATCCTCCTTGACATATTCCCTTCAAATAGGGTTAACTACTGCCTGCCCTAGGCTACAATAAATGTGTAGACCTTCAGTACGGCGTTTACCACATGAACTAGTTTTAATGGCTGATGTGTAAAATCTGATAGCCAGCTTCTATGTTAATTGTATATCCCTTACACTTGACAGAATGCCTGACTGGATTTTCGTGTTCAAAAAAATGAATTACAATAGTAAAGAATAGTGGAAAGAACTTATACTTGATAGTAAGAAAAGCACTAGTTTAATTCCTAGTTTAATTCACAATAAGCTTTGGGACTTTGTATAATCTAATTCTTCCAAGCTGTAACTTCCACATCTGCAAAATGGAAAGGATGATAGACTTAATCTTAGTCCAGATTTAGTAATGTAATCTTCATGAAAATCTAAGCATAATGCCTGGTCTATAGGAAGTAACTTATAAACATTAAATTGTATTATTTTTGTAGGATGAATTAAAGAATTGCCCTATTTTCATTCAGAATTCATCATCACGAGGCCATCTTGTATACCACTTAGGAGGTCTGGTTATTTTAAATACCATCACTATCTCATTCCCCTAAGTATTTCTATAAACCATCCTATAATATTGTTAAAGGTTAATATAATTCATATTACAATAGGAATTTCTAATAGTTAAGACTAGACATGTTGCCACTGTATTTATTGAATATATAATCTCCCGGTAAGATAGATTTTATAAATTACATTAATAGTGGTGGAAAACTGATTTATAACTGGTAAGACTTGTATAGCAGTGCAGGGAGCAGGGCTAGTGAGGTGCCTACCATATCAAAATCTTATTTCCTAATCTTGGCTTTTCAATTTTCATCTTGTCTTAGTGCATATTCATGATGCTTGAACATCTCATTGTTCAGTCTGAACACTTTTTATTCAAGTCTATTAGAAATATTGTGGATGCTATATGGTGAGTAAATCATTACTAGGTTTCCTTAAAGTATCTCAAGAAATGGATGTACGACAATCTCAGGAGACAGGGATTATAAGGCATAAAGGCAAAATATTTCTCTTGTATAATAATTTCACAGTGACCCTAGAAAAGAACATTTCCATTTTTTAAAATGGTTTTCTTTTTTAAAGGTTTTATTTATTTATTCTGAGGAAAGGGAACATGTGCAAGGGAGGGGCAGAGAGAGAGTTAGGGAGAGAGAATTCCAAGCAGGCTCTACACTTAGCACAGAGCCCAACACGGGGTCCAACCCCACATTTGCAAGATCACAACTGGAGCTGATATCAAGAGTCAGATGCTTCACAGACTGAGCCACCCAGGTGCCCCGACATTTCCATTTCTAATTTAACTATAGTGGTGCTAACTTATTTGTGGATCTCTTGTCATTGCTACTAGCCTGAAACTTATTGTTGCTTCAGAGCTTACTTTATTCCACTAACTTTAGCCTGGTGGCACAAGCTATTTTGATCCATCCACAATTTAACCTCTTAGAGCAGACAAGCTAAACTACCTCGAATTCTAGAAAAAGATCCAAAGCACTTTAATATTGCTTTCCCTCTCAATAGCTAAAAGAAAAAAAGCGGTCACAGAGATTAAAAGTAAGACATTTCTCTCCACCCGTGTTATCTGCTATAGTTCTAGCATGTATTAGGCATCAATATGGAAAGATCCCAGAGTCACAGTTGGAGCCTGCTTCCCACCCCCATTCTGGTAAGAACGTGTCTATTGGATTAAGCACAGCAAATCGATAATGCTCCTGATAAAAAGATCAGACTTGTTTGAGCCTGGGCCACATTGACATACTCTGTGTTACTTTTCATTTGGGAAACATGGGCATGAGGGGAGATCTGTCCTTAAAATGGCTGAGTGACCATACTCATAAAGAACTGCATTAGCAAGAATATGGTAATTTTTCTTTTTTGAATCTTTAATAAAAATCTTCACATTTCATCAATTTGATTCATGGAAAATTCATGCATTATATGTGATATTTACATGTTTCTGCAAGTGTTCCATGCCCCACGGCCAAAATGAAAAGTTTATTATCTCCAAAATATTTTTAAAGTAAGTTATAGTTAGGTTTTATAATATAGAAGAATGCAATAATGACCACTGATCAAATTATCAGATGAAGATAGTACTTGCTAACTCCTAATTCAAATCCATAGAAAATATTTCCAAGGAAGAAAGTTTGTGGAGTTCAGGCTACCTAAATTTCTGACAATTCAAATCTGAAGAAGTGTAGTTTGACATTTTTTTAAAGTATATTATTTTGGGGGGAATGAGGGGAAGGAGAAAGAGAAAGTATCCCAAGCAGGCTCTGTGCTATCAGCATGGAGCCTGATGTGGGGCTTGAACTCAAACTGAAACATTGAAATCATGACCAGAGCCAAAAAAATCAAGAGTCTGAGGCTTAACTGACTGAAACACCCAGGCACGCTGTGTGATGTGGTTTTTAGAAGACTATTGTGTATACACACTAATGGTAGTCATCTGAGTTCTTTTTAAATTTTATTGTTAATATTAATGCTTATTTTTGAGAGAGAAACAGAACATGAGCATGGGAGGGACAAAGAGAGAGAAGACACAGAATCTGAAGCAGGCTCCAGGCTCTGAGCTGTCAGCAGAGAGCCTGACACAGGGCTCAAACTCATGAACTGGGAGATCATGACATGAGCTGAAGTCAGACACTTAACCAATTGAGCCACCCAGAGGCCCCAGAGTTCTCTTTAACTCCATGTTTGACAGAAGTAGTTGAATTGCAACACCACCATACAAGGAGGAAATACATATCTCATATACTATTTCAGTTGTCCAATGTAAGATATTGATATTTGTTTCACAAGAAGTTTTTAAATTTTATTGCATAGTTTTGACCCTAGATACCTTCCTACATTTGTAATGTGCTTATTGATAAAGAGAAATTTGTGCCAGTGTACACGAATCATCATCCACCTAATAGAGATGCCTGGTTAGTAATGAAGAATAATAGGAACAAAGAGATAAGTTTCAGAAGTACCAAATAGAAGATACCAGAAACTGTGCATGAAGAATAGAAGTAGTAAAATAAGTGTAGTTACATCTTATATGGTGGTGGTAAATAAAACTTAAGGATACATAAATTAATCTTCATGTTCACTTACAAATGTCAACACACATAGTATCCAAAATATAATAAGAACTGACACAACACCCCCCCAAAAAATTATCCAGTTAAAATTGGCAGAGAACATGAACAGACTTTTCTCCAAAGAAGAGATCCAGATGTCCGACAGGTACATGAAAAGATGCTCAACATCACTCATTATCAGGGAAATGCAAATGAAAACCACAATGAGAGGTCACCTCACACCTGTCAGAATGGCTAAAATTAAAGATACAAAAGAAAAAGTGTTGGCAAGGATGCAGAAAGAAAACTTTGTGCACTATTGTTGGGATTGCAAACTGGTACAGCTACTGTGAAAGAACATATGGAGTTTCCTCAAAGTAAAAATAGATTACCATGTGATCCAGTAATCACACTCCTGGGTATTTACCTAAAAATTACAAAAACACTAATTCAAAGGGATATATGCACCCCTATGTTTATTGCAGCATTATTATCAATAGCCAAACTATGGGAGCAACCTAAGTGTCCACAGGCAGATGAATGGATAAAGATGTGATTATAAGCATGCACACTCATGCATGTGCATGCACACACAGGAATATTATTTAGCCATTAAAAGAATGAAATCTTTCCCTTTGCAGCAACATGAATGGATCTAGAGGGTATAATGCTAGGTTAACGAAGTCAGAGAAAGAAAAATACCACTGATTTCACTCATAATTTAATAAAACAAAAAAAATAGATAAATCAATAATACACTCTTAACAATAGAGAACAGATCTTTACCAAAGGGGTGAGGGGTGTCGAGAAGGTAGGTGAAATAGGTGAAGAGGTTCAGAGTACACCGATCTTGAGGAGTGCTGAATAATATATGAAAGTGTTGAATTACTGTGTTGTACACCTGCAACGAATATAACACTGTATGTTTACCCTAGAATTAAAATTAAAACAAATGGGGGCACCTGGGTGGCTTAGTCATCCAACTTTTGTTTTCGGCTCAGGTCATGATCTTGCAGTTTCGTACGTTTGAGCCCTGCACCTGGCTCTGTGCTGCTTGGGATTTTCTCGCTTTCAGCTCCTCCTTTGCTCACGCTGTCTCTCATAATAAGTAAACCTAAAAGAAAAAAAGGTCAAGACACACTATAGCCTGTATCGCTAGAAAAGCCCGAATTCTGAGTGACTTAAAAATTGAAAAGAAGTAAAAAGGGCTTTATTCAAATTCTATTTAGTTAATATATAGGGAAAAAGTGGTTTCAGGTGTAGAATTTAGGGATTCATCACTTACATACAACACCCAGTGCTCATCCCAACAAGCGCCCTCAGTTGTCCATCTCCTTCTCTAGCAACCCTCAGTTTGTTCTCTCTAGTTGAATCTGTTCATGATCTTCCTCTTTTTTTTGTTCCCTATGTTCATCTGTTTTGTTCTTAAATTCCACATGAGTGAAATCATATGGTATTGGTCTTTATCTGATTTATTTTGCTTAGAGCCTTTCTTAAAACAGAACTTCCTGAGGTACCAAATAATATTTTCTCATTATTTTCAGATATAACATTAAAAATTACATATTTTTAATATGTCCTAGGTACTCTGCTAACTATTTTAGGAATCTGCGCTATTTAATCCTTACTATAATTCTATCAGATAAGGACTGGGATTCTCCCCATTCCAGTCAAGAAAACTCAGTTTCAGAGAGATTAAATAATTTATGCAGGGTCAAACAGCTAGGAAGACTGATCCAGATATTGCTCTGTTAATTCTGTGTTAACCTCTATTATAAAATGCAGTGTTGATAAAACAGTAGAAAATAAGCAAAGAATATGTGGAATATGGGCTTCTAGGATGACTTAATTGACCTTGGGAAGGATTCTTGATGAGGGAGCATGAGCCTGACTGAGGGCAAAGCACAAGCTAGCACAACACTCCCCACCCCCCCAGGTGGGACATATGAGATTTCTTGGTCACTCCTGGCTACCCAAAAATGAGAAAGGACAAAACAAAACAAAAGGTGAACAAGGGGTCAAACCGGTTAGAGTCTCCACCAATTTATCAAAAAAGGCAATCTCATCAGTGGCCTAAAGTCCAGGAACTCCCTATGGTCTTAATGCTAATACTTTGCTTGACAATAGCTAGGCCTCCAGTAAGTCTTTAGCATGTGAAAGTCTCTTTGGAAATTCCCTCTTGACTTTAACTCTGACTCTATAAACCCATCACCCCCCCAAACTTGCAATGCAACTCTTTCTGCCCAAGGGCCCTGTCCCCATGCTTCAATAAAATCACCTTTTTGCACCAAAGATGTCTTCAAGAATTCTTTCTTGGCCATCAGCTCCAAGCCCCACAAACCCTCCATCACCCTAAAACATCATCAATCTAAACTTCTAAAATTAGATTGAAGACAATAGAGGGTACATAATTTTTTTATGCCACACTGATTTTGGAATTTACCAAGTGTTTGCATACTTTTCATTTCTAAAAACAAACAAAAAAGCTCAAAACAAGAAGCAGTCTTTCCAAATTTTGAAGAAAGATGTAATAATTAACTGTAATTCTGCCTAGATTGCATCTGAAATTCTTTGAGACATTTACATTCTTGCCCTTTAAATGACAATTTGTTGCCACAAATGCTGGTAGCAAAATGTAGTGGAACATTCAAAAGAAATGCAAGGTCTTTGAAAATAGCAAAGGGTAATCACCAGCTGTTTTCAACCATTGACAATTGCTTTGCCAAAATATTTGTCTCAAGTTAAGAATCTGTAAAGGATAAGGACAGTTGAAAATATGTTTCTTTGAAGTAGATTTTCCCCTTAAAAAATTATAGGTATTTGGAAATGTGACATTAACCTGTAGTGCTTTTAGTTGGAGAAAATTTTAGTGTGAATCCAGTTACAAGACCAAGTTATACTTTGTATGTATAATTACAAAGCAGTGGGACATCCAATGAAAGACTTCCAGGGGGAGGAAGTAATATGAGCCTGTAATGATGAGTTACTTTCAGGGATAGCCTGAAAAGTAAGGCACACAGAGAGGTTAATTTGAACAATGATATTCCTTCGAAGGTATGAAAAAAGTGATTTTTTTTTTCAAGGGTGGAGTTGGAAAAAGAAATATTTGTTGGACAATTGCAGAGAATCTAACAGATGACGGGGGGCGGGTGGAGACCTCTATATTTTGTAAGATATCTGTTCTACATGTTCATTCTGCTGGCTAATTTTATGTGTCAACTTGATTGGACCATACAGTGCTAACATATTTCATCAAATATTATGACTGGTCTAGGAGGGTGCTTCTAGGTAAGATTAACATGTAAATTGATAGACTGAGTAAAGCCGATATTCCTCTGAAACGTGGGTGGGCCTGATCCAATCAATTGAAAGACTGACTAGAACAGAATGCCTACCCTCCCTCAAGTACAAATTCTCCTGCCTGATAGCCTTTGAACTGGGATATCTGTCAGATCTTCCCTGTTGAAAGCAACCTTCAGACCCTCAAACTTGAAGTGGGATATCAACGCTGCAGACTTTGGACTTGCCAACCTCCATAATAGCATGAACTAATAATTCCTTATAACTTGAAAGAGAGTGCGATCTCCTATCGGTTCTGTTTTTCTCAGGCATCACGGTTAATACTCACCCTTTATAAAAGACTAAGTTTGTGTAAATTTTAAATATGGTCTATCCCATGTGCAAATAATAAAGTCCTCTCCTAAGCTACTATAAAGAGCTGGTAGAAATAAGGTATTGCAACAGATTTGCATTGGGATACCATGCCAATAAGTAGGGAAAGTACCAGAGAAAGCTTTAGAAAGTGCTTGAGGTTAGGGGTGTCTGGGTGACTGAGTCCGTTGAGCATCGGACTCTGAATTAGGCTCAGGTCATCATCTCCTGGTTCTTGAGATGGAGCCCACATCAGTGCACTGGCAGTGTAGAGCCTGCTTGGGATTTGCCCCACTCATTCTCATTCTCTCTCTTTCTCTTCTACGGAATAAATAAACTTTAAAAAGTGCTTGAGGTTTAAGAGTTAGGAAAGGCATAAGGATAACAAGTTTATAGATGTGAAGAATCATTTCATTTCGGTGTGCAATAATAAATTTGTATCAGTTATCCATTGCATCATAACAAATCACCCCAGAATTTAGCGACACAAAACAGTATGGATTATTGATTCTACTCACATGCAATTTGAGTGGGACTCAGTGAGATCAACTCTTTGCTCCCCCACGAGCATGTTTGTGGATTACAGAATCTACTTCCAAAGTAACTCGCTCACCAACCAGCGGATTAATGCCAATTGACAGCTGAGGGTTTGGTTTTCCCTTACATGGGCCTCTCCACGGGGTGTGTGGGTCTCCTCTTATAGCCCAGTGGCTGGATCCCAGGGCAGATCACAAAATACAAGAAATGGAATCCACCTGTCATTAAGCCCTGGCTCCAGAAATCAGCATGGAATCATTTCAGCCGTATACTTATGGGTCAAGCTGTCAAAGAACCTGAGTTTAAGGAAAAAAACATCAACTTCTGTTTCAATTGGAGGAATGTAAAAAGTATTTTGGAGTCATGCTTTTAAACTGCCACAGTATGCCCTCTGGCCACAAATAATTTACATTCCCTCCACAGGTGAAATATTCTTACTCTTTCAAGACCTTAAACTGCCTTATCCCATTACAAAATTGGTCTCAGGCTCAGAGCCCTGAGTTTCATCAACTAAAGCACGCCCACATGCAGTAAGCCTCCCTGGGTTGGATCCTTGGAGACATTCCTTGAGTATGGCTCTGCTGATCTGAAGGCCTGGGAACTGAACAGGTAAATTGCCTTCCCCAGAACACACACAGCACAGAAGATGATTGACATAGATGTTCCCATTAAAAAGGGAGTAACAGGAGGTGCCCTGTAGTCACTGTATGTCACAACTGTGAACTCCGGCTGGGCCCATTGGATCCTGTAGGTCGTTAATAATTAGGCCTCAGTGTGCCTCTTCAGAAAATATTCTCTGTGGTTCTTATCTCCACCCTCCTGGCTCATGGCTCTACCTTTGAATCCTTTCCAATCAGTCTCTTGCCCACAAAAAATTTAGGGGTCCAAGGACTTCCTTATATGTTATTCTAAGTTGGAGCTATTTGAAATAAAATAGCTCTCTTAAAACTTTAGTGGGTTTGCTATGAATGCCTTTGGAGTTCTCTCTTAGGCAAAAGCCATCACCAAAGTCTTTTCACAGTAAGTCCTTCTCTACCTTGGGATTATTGCAGAGCTCCTAAGAGACAATAGCTTAAATACTTTTAGAAACCTCATTGTTAAATGGAGAGGATTTGAAGAAGTGGACTGCTGATTCTTTTTTTTTTTTCAAACTTTTTAAATTCATTTCTGAGATAGAGAGAGACAGCGTGTGCAGGGGAGGGTCAGAGAGAGAGGGAGACACAGAATCAGAAACAGGCTCCAGGCTCTGAGCTAGCTGTCAGCACAGAGCCCGATGCGGGGCCCGAACCCACAAACTGCGAGATCATGACCTGATCCCAAGTAGGACGCTGAACCGACTGAGCCACCCAGGCGCCTCCGGACTGCTGATTCTTATAAACCTTTCTGTGATGCACCACCTAATTGTTCCTGAGATATTAAAAACAACCTTGTAGTTCCACATAGACTTGGGCCATCAGGCTATTTACTATTTTGAGAATTTTTTGTTATATGAGGAAAGGCCTGGAAAGAAAAGCATTTTGTTTTTGAAGTTAGCAAATTCTGACTCCCTTATTTATTTATTTTTAATGTTTATTTCTGAGAGAGAGACACACACGCACTTAACAGACTGAGCCCCCCAGATGCCCCAAATTCTGACTCTTTTATACCTAACACTGCACTCCCTCACCACCTCACACACTCACTCCTCTTGCATTTTTATCATAGCTGGCAAGGGCAAAAAGCAGCTTGTGGGATTTTTTATTTTCTCCTATACTATTGAGTTCTTTAGGTTCATGTCCTGTTTTCCTCATCTATTGCAGGAGGCAGGCGACCAACATTTTAACCACAGGATAGTCCTTCTTGTACCTTCTAATTTTATTTATTTCATTTTCTTCATTTTTCTCCCTTTCATTTTCTTTTAACCCCTCACCAACAATCTCCTCGATGGTCTTTGGGTTATTTCACTAACATTGTCCTCAAAGCTTTTTTGGCTTTCAACTGCTGACAACTCTCACACCAGTAACACATTAATTTTTGTTATGGAATCACCACCCTCCTTCCCGGTAATAAAATCTGTGTCTATTATCTATTATTACTAGGTACCAAGCCATTCCCAAGCTTGGTGACTTAATACAATAATAATTTGTTATTTTGCTCACAAATCTGCAATTTAGGGAGGGCTTAGCAGGAGGATTGTCAAAAATTATTTAAATTTTTTTAAAGGTTTATTTAATTTTGAGATAGAAAGAGACCGAGCACGAGCAGGGAAGAGGCAGAGAGAGAGGGAGACACAGAATCCGAAGCAGGCTCCAGGCTCTGATCTCTGAGCTGTCAGCACAGAGCCCGATTGAGGGCTTGAACCCATGAACCACAGGATCATGACCTGAGCCAAAGTCAAATGCTTAACTGACCGAGCCACCCAGGCTAGGAGCCATGTTTTAAAACTCCCAAATGTCCAAATAAAAAATAGGAAGAAAAGCGGCTCACTGTGGAGCTTTGACGTGATACTTTCGAGCAACACAACATCTTGTTTAGTCTTTGATTAGAGTTTTGAGATGAGAAATGATTCAGACTCAAGAAATAAACTTATTTGAAAAATTTATAAATCCTGGAAAGCTTCAACTTATCACATCAAAAAGCATTCACATAATTTATTTATAATTAAATGAAGGGATATGAATTTTGATGGTTAGGGAATTAGATTCAAGACAAGAAACACACTAGGGGATAGATTCTATCTTCTGATTTTGGAGCAGCATAAACCATAGATTTTCTATTCCCTCCAATAATTACTTTCCATTCACATCATCCGATATCCTCACCACATCTCCCTTATTTTTCCTTATTTTGCCTATTATTTTCCTCTGTTCAAAGATTGGTTAGATGACTTATGAACTTGGCCATCTTTGTTAGTTCTTGTTTATATCTCTTTTGGTTTTCTCTAACACTTCTACCACATTTCTCTCTTTCATTATCAAGCTACTTTTTTGTTTTGACTTTCATCGGTTTTTCAAATGAATATACTCTCATATCTATAGACATACTTAAATTACAGAGTTTGCTCAATGTGTGTTTACTCAGTATGTGAGGGCTGCCTACCCTTCCAGGCTCTGAAATAAATTTACACATGTTTCACTAAAAAAACAGAGTGTCATATGGCCCCCAACAATCACCGAATTTCCTTTAGTGCTTGAGAACATTTATATTCAAGATTGAAATCATTCCTCTGATGGTAACCAAAAAAGTCCCAAAGGTGTTAGTTGTATAACCAAATGTAGAGACTACAAAATTCTTGTCTTACTCTAAAAGAAAACCTCCGCATGGTAATTTCATTTCTGGCTTACCATCAGCAAAGGAAGAGTTGACTCTGTGGGTTTAAGCTGATACTTACAAAACGGAGAAATAGTTTGGTGCGCATATGCCAGTGGAGAGGCTCAAAATGGAGAGTAAGTTTAAAAATAAATTTCATTGAAAAACTTTAAAGGATCAGAGAAAGGAGGGAGAGAATGGAAAATAAAGGACAAAAAAAGTTTATATCCTCATCCACAATAGAGGGAGAGAGACGCTAGATTTGATTGTTGCAAGAAGTTTTATAAAAGCGAGAAATTATATCTTACTTTTTTACAGTCATACATACTTTCCAGAAATAGACAGCAATTTGTGATTAAAAGGGACCCTGAAAACTAAATGTTCTCTAGTCCATAAAATAATCACGTATGGATTAGATTTCTAATGAGAAGTCTCACTATAATTGCCTATGGCTGGTTAGGAGTTTTATTAAGAATTCCAAACACTGCAGAAGTAATTTTCAAACATTTTTATTTCTGCTAACACTCTGACTCTTAAAATAGATGAAAAAGATAAATTAAATATTTTCAAACTTCATAGGGATTTTAAGTTTAATTTACCTACCACTAAATATTGAACCAGCTTCTAGGAAAAGTATCTTTTTTCAGTGACTCATTCAAAATGGATTACCCGAGAAGCCTTTGATATTTCAGAATTTTCTTTAACATTTAGATATTCTTAATCCTAACCTGAGCACACTTTTACCTGGGGCTGGAACAGATAGTGTTGGTCCTATCAACAGTGGGTTTGACCTGACCTGAAAATTAGGAAAGTCTGTGATATAGTATCTTTTTCTTAAAATGTTTTATTTATTTCTAGGAGAGAGAGAGAGAGACAGCGTGAGCAGGGGAGGGTCAGAGAGAGAGGGAGTCACAGACTGAAACAGGCTCCAGGCTCTGAGCTGGCAGGCAGCACAGAGCCCGACGCGGGGCCCGAACCCACGAACCGCGAGATCATGACCTAAGCGAAAGTCGGACGCTCAACCGACTAAGCCACCCAGGGGCCCCTGTGATATAACATCTTTAACTGAAGGGAAAAACAGATTGTGCAAATTGCATTAAAAAAATTTTTTTTGTAAATATATCAGTCTTTTATTTACCAAATACGTCTCCACTTCTAGTCTTTCGTTTCTCATGCACTGTGTACCCATAAATACATCAAAAATTGTTATGGGTATAGAAACCGAAAAGGGAGTTTTGGTTTTCTTATTAAGAAGTGCCTATGAAAGTTTCATTGTCTATTACTTTGCTAGAAGTTTATTCATGAATTATGTAGATTCTTTAGTTTGTATTGAATTATTTGTTAACTTTATTTACTTTTAATTACCACCTTGGAATATGTGACTAACTAGAAATTTAACAAAGGCTTTAGTAAAGGCAACCATAGTTAAGAGCAACAGTGAAGACGTGGCTCTCCTTCCACACATCTGCAAGTCGTTAGCAAACCTTCTAGAATTTATAAAATCACATCTATCTAGCCAAATGAACAATATCTATCTAAAACATTAATTTTCATTATTTATACATTACTTAACATGTATATATAATGTCTACTGTTACAGTGCTGAATATCACAAGTCACCCTTAATAAATCTAGAAATGAGAACACCCAGTCTCACATCATTTAAGAAAAGGAAGGAGGATATGGGAGAATTTAGCTTAGTGTTCCAATCCCTATTCTCTATGCAAATATCCAAATTTGTGCAAATATTTTTTGCCCATATCTATGGGTTCTGAGAAATTTAAAGCTGGAACTGGTCTTTGCACATGTAGAAAGTTGAAGAGAAACAAAGTATCAAAAACAAAGTAGCTCTAAAAAATGTACTCTCTAATATAGAAATTAACTGGAAAATCTAGAACTCATTGGTGAATATTTTGGTTCCTGAATATTTTTCTTTTTTTAAAAAATTTTAAAATGTTTTATTTATTTCTGAGAGAGAGAGAGAGATAGAGACCGTGTGAGCAAGGAAGTGTCAGAGAGACAGGGAGACACAGAATCCAAAGCAGGCTCCAGGCTCTGAACTGTCAACACAGAGCCCGATGTGGGGCTCGAACCCACTAACCGTGAGATCATGACCTGAGCCAAAGTCGGATGCTTAACCGACTGAGCCACCCAGGAGCCCCTATTTTTCTTTTTTGATCAACTGTCTTCCCCATAGATTTCCACACACACCCCTCCCCCACCTTTGGATCTTATATCTGGTTTTAGTTTTGTCTTACTCCAGACTACAGTAATTACATGTCCTCTGTCTCTAAAATGCATAGGTATTTCCAGATCCTGTTTCTACTTTGATCACTGTCATATGAAAACTTAGATTTATCCATGTGCCTTCTTGTTTGCAGACTAAGCTTGTTTTGGTGTCCCTGGTGCAGATTTTTTCTTCAATATGTGCATCTCCCATATGCCAGCATGTTGCCTTAATGGTAAGAAGAAAATTTGCTCTGGTTTGCAATAGAATATGCCTTTCTCAGTTTTAAAGGTCAATATCTCCTTGTGATAAGTTCAATTCTTAAAGAAAAGAGATTTTTCTTATTTCTAAACAAATTTTTGACTTTCTCAAAAGTTACTCATTTTGCTTACCTAGATCCACTATTATTAATACTGGCTGCACAATAGAAACTCATGAGAAACTTAAAAAAATACCGATGCAGTATCCCACTCAAAACCACATAAAATCTATGCCAAATCCTGGGCATTTCTTATATATCTTAGATGATTCTGATGTGAAGCATATGTTGACAAACATTGTTCTAGATTAATGTGCCTCAAACTTATTAATATATAAAAATCACCTGTAGATTTGATCAGACTATAGATTTTAATTCAATAAGTCTGGGGTGATGCCTCAGAGTCTACATTTCTAACATGCTTCTAGGTAATTTCAATACTTCTGGTCCATAAACCACACTTAAGTAGCAAGGGTCTAAATGAAAGTAGTTAACTACCTAATTGTGTGATTATAATTAATATAAAAAAGAATTTAAGGAAGAGTGTTGCTTAAATATATGTCAGGTGTGTTTTTAGGCTGTAAATATTTTAGGAGACTCTTTGCCTGTGGTCATGAGTCAATATCACTATCCTTAATGTTATCCTTGGTAAGTACTATGGTTGATATAATCTTGTAGAATAATTATCATTCACTCTCTCTTCCTCCAAGTGATCAGGATTTCAAAACATTTCTAAAATAGAAAATACTCTATGTATGATTTTTTATTTGGTTAACTTCTAAATAGGAAGGCATTGGTTTGTGTGAGTGTATCTGTTTAATGGAGCTAAGTAGGACTTTACTCCTTCCTTGAACTGTCTCCATTAAGCTAGATAAATAGTACTTTCATATCTCAGCAGTTGAGATGACATTACTCTTCTGTGGTTCTCCCAGTAAAGAGACTCATCTACTCATTTTGTGATAAGCTTCTCTCTTACTATTGCCCCAAATCTTTTTTTATTTTTTCCAGAATAAGAGATCTTCAAGATATCAAAGTCTTTAAAACACCTTGGAAATATCTGTGACTGTACAAATAGGTGGTGATAAAAATACAAAACTGTGGTTAAAAATATAAGTTTAGAAAACTCAGGACAATAAACTAGATCTTAAACGTTAACTCTAGAGATACTTTGGTAAAGGAAAAAGTAATCACACAAGTTTGTTAATCAATATTAGGACTTAATTCCACTGGATTTAAAGAATGTAGACTCCTGACCATCCTCACTCAATCTCGTGCTTTTTTCTTCCATCATGTTTTAGATTAGTCTCTGCCTTTCTAGGTATACTTGTTAATTATTTTATCCCATTATTAATTGCTTTTTCTCCCCACTCCTTCCCACTTAGTGTCATCCAAATGATCTCTGCCTTATACTTTTTGTCTAAATAAAAATGGCTAGAATGCCTGGGTAGTTCAGTTGGTTAAGTATCTGACTTCAGCTCAGGTCATGATCTTTCAGTCTGTAGGTTGGGCTCTGTGCTGACAGCCCCGAGCTTGGAGCCGGCTTTTGATTCTGTCTCCCACTCTCTGTGCCCCTCTCCTGCTCACACTGTCTCACTCTCAAAAATGAATAAATATTAAAAAAATTTTTTTACATAAAAATGGCTAACCTTTATAGGTTATAGACTTCCTTGACTTTTGACTGGGTTATGTCCTGATAAACCCATCCTAAGTTGAACATATTATGAGTGGGAAAGTCATTTAACATACCTAACTTACCAAAAATATTAGCTTATCCTGGCCTACCTTAAATGTGCTTGAATACTTACATTATTAGCCCTCAGTTAGGCCAAATCATATAACACACAGCCTATTATATAATAAAGTATTGGGTATCACTTGTAATTTATTGAATGCAGAAAAGTGAAAAATAGAATCCTTGCGGGGGTACAGAATGACTGTCCCTGTATTGATTGTCCTTCCTCGTGGAGGATTGTCCATCCTCGTGGCTGACTGGAGGCTCCAGCTCACTGCTGCTGCCCAGCAGGAGGAAAGAGGGCCCCGCAACATATCATCAGCCTAGGAAAAGATCAAAATTCAAAATTCAAACTGTGGTTCTAAAGCGTATCCTTTTGCACCATCGTGAAGTTGAAAACTTCTAAGTCAAACCATTGTACGTTGGCGACTGTCTTTGTTTATCATGTCCCAAACTCAATTATGTAGTAATCCATTTGGCCTTCCCCTAAATTTTGAGATGTTAGGATTTTTCCTGCTTTACAGAAGGGGAAACTGAGATGCAAAGTGGTTAATATCTTCCCCAAGGTAATACTGCTAATGCCAAACTCAAATTCAAATCTAGGTATGATAGGAAAGGATAGGATAAAATAGGCAGAGGAGGAAAGGTCGGGACCTGGGGGCCTGGGTGGGAAAAACACCTATTTGGAAACAATGCTGGGAGTGTCTGACCACAGCAAACCCCCTCGGGCATAAGGATCCTCTTAAGAATGTAACAGACCTCATCTACTCCCCCTCAGGTTTCCCTCAGGAATTTGACAAAAGACCTAAGCATGGCCACAGACCACCCCTTCTGCAATGAAAACAGCCACTCAGGAATGGACAACTCAGCACCTAGAGCTATTGAGCCAATAAGATTAGGACCTGGGAAGGAACAAAGGGGAAGAGAAGGGAGAGGGCTCACCAGAACCTTATAAACAAAGACTCTCCTCTATAGTCCTTGGGCAATCACTTGTGCATGTCCCCTCTCTGTAAAGAGAGCTTTCCTGCTATTCTTCCTTTCTAATTATACTCCAGTATAATTATCCTTTATACTTCAGTAAACTTTTGCCTGCTGCTCATTTTGTGTCCATCTCTTCATTCTTCAAAACTGCGAGACAAAGAATCCCAGGTGTTGTGGTAGAAACTCCTGCAACACAGGCAGCCACTTCACCAGTGCGTAAGATAATTACTGAATTTCCTCCTAGCTTTACTCTGAGGACTGAACTCATAACCCACATCTCTCTTGGTAGAATGTTCCCTTATTTTCTGTCTGTCTCAAGGCATAGTCTGCCTGAGGCCATTATAATGAGGGACAACACTAGTGTGTTTACACTTACATAGTATTTGTTAGGCTTCAGTCAAATACTTTATACAATGAACTCAGTCCTCCCAAGAAGCCCTTTGAGGGAAGTATTTTTATCTGCATTACAGGTGAGGAAACTGAGGCACTGAGAAGTCGAGAGGCCCTTACAAGTTCACACAGTCAGCAGCAGAGTGGTACATGAACAGCGCTCCAGAGTCCGTGTTCTCTTTGCTCCTTGCTTTGCTTGCCTTGGGGATAATGAGGATATATTCACCTTCTCGTGTGTGGCTCAACCTGACTAACTCTTTTCAAAGGGAAAATATCACAAACTCCCATAATGCCACTTAGTGACTTATGAATGTGCAATTTCATCTTAGAATTTAGACATATTTCCCACAAGTCAGCCCTAAGGAAATATGAGGTGCCTGTTTGCATGTTCTATAGCTTCTTTAAAATTCTGGCCACATCTTGAGTTAGGAAATATGGATTTAAGGTAAATAAATTCTCTGCAGTCTTTGTCAGTTAGCCTTGAGATTGACTGGCTGAATAAATATGTTAAATTACCATTTTTATAAGCAATATAAAAAGTGACTGTTAACAGTTTGGAAAAGTCAAACAATCACTGCAGTGGTAGTGGCCGCACAGATGGGCTTGGTTTGGATTGGAGTAACACCACTTCAGTGTCTCCATGCACATCCACCAAAGCCACACCACTGATTGCACATTCAGCTTTGTGTGCTGACAGATTGCTCTGTTAACACCTGTTCCCTTAACCAAGTGTTTGTGCCTGGCTTCACTTTACACTTTTATAAAGTTCATTTTCACTGAGGCAGAGATAATCAACCAAAGATGTTCCTTTTACTTTCATTTACTCCCTTACGCTGGTATGCTAGTTGAAATAGGGCACAATTTATACGAGACTATGGCCATACCTCTTGGTGTAATATAGTGAGTATAAAATTTTTTGCAGGGTGAGGGGCTGCCTGAGTGACTTAGTCTGTTGAACGTATGATTTTGGCTCAGGTCATAATCTCACGGTTCATGAGTTTGAGCCCTGCATTGGGCTCTGTGCTGACAGCTCAGAGCTTGGAGCCGGCTTTGGAATCTGTCTCTCTCTCTGTCTCTCTCTCTGCCTCTCCCTTGCTTTTGCTCTCTCTCAAAATATAAACATTTAAAAAATTGATATTTTTCATCCTTTGATTTTGAAAGAAAATCAAGTGTTTACTTTTCCAACAACCTTAAAAAAAACAGCTTTAACAGAGAAGTCTGAGGTTGACTACAAAAACAAAATTTAAGTTCTATTTGGAAGAGCTTTCCTAAACAAACACAAAGATATATAATAATTTACTTAACAAATGAACTAGAAGCAATTTTCTTTAGGATATCAGAATCTATATTTGAAAGAAAGTATTTGAAAAAGTTCTTTTAACTACATTTTCTATCTCTAATGGTATTCATGTGTACACTGAAGTGACTCAGTTATCAATGTTAAACATTGTTTATTTTCTACATTTGCCAATTTCAGAGTAAAACTTATTCAAAGGAATAACAAACTTAATTACTGAAGAAAGAAATCTTTACTTTCAAACAATGAGTACTCTAGAAAAATTATAAACTAGATCAATCAGATGCTGACATCTAAAAGCCACAAGTTTATATTTGAAATGCCTAGTGATTCATTTTTATAGCAAATAGTTGTTTCTCTAATGCTATGGAATAAACTTTTTGTCTCAGCATTTTTCTTCAAGCGTTACTGTACTTTGATACTACTTTAAGCCTTACTGTACTTTGATAATACTTACTGTATTATCATTAAGGAAACTAGCAACAGCTACTGAATATAATTTCATTATCCATTATTATTCATTCATTCATTCCACACTTTATATCATATTAGTGTCATTTGGATAGCTTAGCATACCACAAATAGTACATAACTGCATAAACCTATATATTAAACATTCTGAGACTTTAAAAATAAGTGAGTGTGAGTTGGTAGTGAAGGTCTTGTTAAACTCATTACCTTAAAGCTTCATGGTAGCCAATGTACCCTATGTTGTAGTAGAGGTCCATGGAAGAGATTACTAAGGGCTTACTCTTAGGCAAGTGGCTTCAGTCCTCCAAGCCACATCTATAAAAAGGGAATAATAGGGGCTCCTGGGTGGCTCAGCCAGTTAAGTGTCCAACTTCGGCTCAGGTCATGATCTTATGGTTTGTGAGTTCGAGCCCCGTGTTTGGCTCTGTGCTGACAGCTCAGAGCCTGGAGCCTATTTCAGATTCTGTGTCTCCCTCTCTCTCTGACTCTCCCCTGATCACCTGTCTCTCTCTCTCTCTCTCAAAAAAAAAAATTAAAAAATATTTTTTAAAAAAGGGAATAATAATAGTGCCTCTCCCTTATGGTTGTTAAATCTACTTCAAGTAACATGGAACATACTTAGCATATACAGAAAGAGACCTCTCAAATCTTAAATATGATTTTTTAAAAGTTAATGGAAATATCAGATAATTTAAAATCTTGATTTCTAATCTGTGTTTTGGGAATAGATCACCTGGAATCTTGGTTATGGGTTTTAGGGTGGCTTTTGTTGCTACTGTGAATAATGGATTAAATTACCATAAGCATAGTTTTAAATCATTTGAAAATGTTATAATGCTATTTACTTATTTCCTAGGTATGCTTTTCATGGAAGGCCAGTTTGAAAAGAAGGATTTATAGACCAAATCCAAATATTATTTGTTTAAATGTTATATTCTCACTAACCTTAATTTTGATTATCTCAATTAGTTCTTCATAGACAGTGCAGGAAGGTGACAATTAGCCTAGAGGATCAATATAACAAAACTTAATTTTATATTGGATTTGAGTTACAATGAGGTGTTCTGATACTATCATCACTTAATCATTTTATGAAGTAATGTATAACAGTTCTTGGAGTTTGTCAGTATAATGGTGTGGATTTGATTGTAATGAATTTGCACACTGTGCTCACTGTGTAGGGCCAAACTTACTGTAAACTGATGTTATCGTTTTAAACACCAGTCACACTCCAGGTCTCCCGTGTTACCTCAGTGATGCTTTCGTTTTCCCTAAAGAGCCAGGTCCTGAAGACTGCTTCCTGTTGATGTCCTATAATAATGTGAAGTGTTTGATATATACATTAACTAAAACTACCAATTACATGGATGTAAATCAGAGTCAACATACTGTGTTTTTATCCACAGGAGTCTTCAAATAACAGCACTCATGAAGATATATAGTATTCATTTGATAAATATTAATGCTTACCATGGGAAAAGCACTTTCTTTTAAAATTTCAAAGTGCATAACAAATGTTCAAGTTACTCTTTATAACCTCTAGCAGGCGAAGATTATTATTCTCATTTTATACATTACTAGCTTCTAGAAAATAAGGTATTAAAACGCTGAGTGGTTGAGAGAACAAATAAATGGAATCTGGACAGCAGTCAAGTGGAAAGAAATAGATTCTAATTATCCAGCCCAGTATGTCAAATAAATAAAGTATGATAGATTCTTATAATAAAATATGTTACCAGAATAGCTTTATTAATATCAACACTTAAAATATTAGTGTTTATAGAAACAAAAATGCCAACTTCAAATTGTTGTAGAACCAAAAAATCCAAATGGCAAGTTTTTGTTTTCTCTATGACTCCGCCTAAGTTTGAATCATACTGATCTTACTCTTTGAATTCTAATAAGATGCGTACAAAAATGTGGGAAAGGCCTTATCACTTGAAATGTTAAATATTTTACAAACTGTTATCTTTATTTCTTTTTACATGGCACATTTAAATTTACCAACTACAAGTAAGGGAAGAAAGTTTAAATGTTATTTTTCAAGTATGATATTTTTTTACTGACTTTTTGACTTTGAGTCATTTCTTATGACATTTTGATGACAATTTTTTCAATATAATGGATCACTGGAAGCATGCCAAAACAAGTTATTTGGTTTCAGTAAACAATGAGAAAAACTGCATTTGAAAATTTGCATTGGATGTCCAAAGAATGTGCAAAACCCTGTTTCAATATGAACACAGTTTCTAAACAAAACCATATGTTGCTGGCAGACCTTAGATGGTACTTAAAAATCGGCTGGCTATCTATAAACATTACATTCTAGAAGAGAATGTTACATTCTAACCTTGAAAACATTCAACTTAGAAAAATTACTTTTTTAGGTAGCATTTTATTAGGTTGTACGAAAAAGCAGAAGAAAGGGAGAAGAAAGTCAAGACAGATGAAAGAATGAGAATTTTTGTGTTTTTGAGCATATGTTTGAGCAGAAGATGGAGGAGTAGGGTAGATAAAGAAACTGTAGATGAAGATATCTAAGCTGTACCCACTGTCATAGGGTTACATTTTGGCAAAGGCCTGGTTGTCCATGTTACAGGGTGGGTTTTTAGAGGCTGGACCATCTCCTAAGGAAGTCCAAAAGTGAAGAATCCAAAGGGACAAATCAATGAGGGAAAACCTGTGATGAAATGCTAGCAAGACCAAAAACACAAACACTGCCTACGGACCTGGAGGAAGGGTCCAATGAGTGTGTTGATACAATAGTTTGAAGTTAAGACAGAGTAAATTTGAAAGTGGGTTTGGAACCAGTGAAATGGTCCCGTGGCAGCTGTTGGAAACATTCTTAGGAGATCTGTTCTTCTCTCTCTCTAACACTCTGATGCTTGAGTGTTATAGGCAGGAAGAAAGTGTGAGAACTTGAAGTAGGTGACTTTCTTCCCTGAAATTATAGAAAAGAGAGGAAGGGTATACGGAGATAAAAAGAAAGTTTCATAAAATGTGGATACACTCCTACAAAATGGATAACTCACAGTGGGGGGGGGTGCCGAATATGTAGTGATATCACGCTTAACTCACACTGAACTCAAAGCCAACTAAAATAATCAAACACTTTTATACCTGTATTTTGGCTATGTCTTATTGATAAGTTGGATATAACTTTTAAGGGAGAAAAATGAAAGCAGGATTTCTCTTCGGTTTCTAGTCTAAGCAACTTAGTGAATGGTGATGACAATTTCTGATAGAAATCAAACTCTGGAAGTCCATGCAAGTCTTTAAGTAGGTCTGTGAATCAAAATCATTTTTTGTAATAATTTTAAGACCCCTATGCCTTTTTAATTCCCATTCATGAACATCTGGTAGAATTTTTCAAGGACTATTCATCATGTAATAACATCATTGCTCTGTTGGGCACTTAAATGGTGGTATGTGTATTCTTGTGTTCAGATGTTAGTTTTAATTCTTAATTTAGTAAGATAGCTATAAGTCTTATAAGAAAAACTCTTTCAAGTTCTTCATTATTCAAAAAACTTCATGATAAAACATTCAATGATTTTAATGAAATAGAGTCCTTGAAAATGACAAACTACTAAGATCAGTTAAGGAAAGATAGATGGCTAGAATAACTCTATGTCTATTACAGAAGGTAAAAGCTTTCCTATAAATAATGTTTCAGGCCCAGATGGCTTTAGTATTAATTTATAACATTTAAGGAAGAAATAATACAAATTTTATGTAAATCCTTTTAAAAATAAAGAGCAAGGGGGTGTCTGGGTGGTTCAGTCAGTTAAGCGTCTGACTCATGATTTTAGCTCAGGTCACGATCTCATGGTTCATGGAACTGAGCCCTGCATTGGATTCTGTGCTGATAGCAGGGAGCTGCTTGCGGATTCTCTGTCTCTCTCTCTCCACCCCTCCCTTACGTGCAATCTCTCTAAATAAATAAATAATTAACTAAATAAACATTAAATAAGAGAACAAGGAAAAAATTCCAAATCAAGCCTGCATTACCCTAATATTGAAACAAAAGACACAAAGTTATTACAAAAAAAGAAAAGAAAGAAATTACAGAGCAATATACTTTACACATATGGGCACAAAAATTCTCTCTATATATACAAAGAGACAGAAGTTTACCATGGGAATGAAAGGGCGGTTTAACATTTGAAAATCAATCAGTTTAATTCACACATTAAGATTCTAAGATGGAAAAATCATATTATTAATTCAATAGATGTAAAAGAAAAATAGCATTTGACAAAATTCAACATGCTGTCATAAAAAATTTCTCAGCAAGCTGGATATTGAAGAGAACTTCCTCAATTAAATAAGAGTACAGACATCCCAGGGATAACATCAAATTTAACAATGTAATACTGAATTCCTTCTCCCCGTGATTAGAAAAAAAGTAAGAGTGACCTTTATCACCACTCCTATTGGATATTGTAGTTGAAGTTCTACCCAGGGTAGTAAGGCATACAAATTGGAAAGAATGTAAAGCAATTTTATTTGGAAAGGACATAATCATTTATATACTGCAGAACTATTACGTTTACTTCAAACAGTCTCTTCTCAGAGACATTTGTCAAGAACTATCAGAGGCAATTCTTGAATATTACCAACAACCAGAGACAGTTGTTGAATATTGAAGAGGTAGGTAATAGTTGGGTCAAAAACAGGCTAGCCAAAAGCTTAAAAGGGAAAATCTGCAGAATCAGATGTCTATAAGGGACATTTAAAGACTACATCATATTCTTGGAGATGCAGAATGCTACATACATATGTACAGCCATGCATATACACAGGGCAGTGTGTATGCTCTAGAAAACTAAGAAGGCCCTAACCTCTCCATTCTAGATAATCTTGAGACCCTTTATATAAAGGAAGTGAAAGCAAAGATGGAGTTGTAAAGTCTGGGTGGCATTGAAGGCATGTCCCAGAATACAAACATAGCCCCTTGGCAAAAACTGGGAAGCTTACTGGCTTGAGACATCTAAGAAATTTTTTGTCCAATCATTGGCTGATAGCCAAACAGAGATTTCAATGGCCACACAAGACAAAGTGACTTTATAGAATTAGTTCAGAGATATCACGGAACAAACAAACAATAACAACAAACAACAAAAACAATGCCAACAGGGGAGAAACTTCTGATTTTCTGAGATACCACATTATTTTATTTACAATGTCCAGTATTCAACAAAAATTGTGACATATGCAAAAAAAGAAACCCTCCTATTATGTCTCATATATGGTAAAAAAAACAGTAAGTAGAAACTACCTCTAAGAAAATCTAAATGTTGAGGGGCTCCTGGGTGGCTCAGTCGGTTAAGTGGCTGACTTTGGCCCAGTTCTTCAGGGGTTGCAGCCCCACATCGGGCTCTGTGCTGACATGTCAGAGGTTGGAGCCTGTTTCAGATTCTCTGTCTCCTCTCTCTGCCCCTCCCCTGTTTGCATTCTGTCTCTCTTTCTCTCTCTCTCTCTCTCAAAAATAAACATTAAAAAAAAAGAAAAGATAGTTGCAAATGACATATCAGATAAAGGGCTAGTATCCAAAATCTATAAGGAACTCACCAAACACCACACACACCTGAAAAACTAATAATCCAGTGAACAAATGGGCAAAAGATATGAACAGACACTTCTCCAAAGAGGACATCCAGATGGCCAACAGACACATGAAATGATGCTCAATGTTACTCATCATCAGGGAAATACAAATCAAAACCACACTGAAATACCACCTTATGCGGGTCGGAGTGGCTAAAATGAACAAATCAGGACTATAGATGCTAGTGAGAATGTGGAGAAACGGGCACCCTCCTGCACTGTTGGTGGGAATGTAAACTGGTACAGCCGCTCTGGAAAACAGTATGGAGGTTCCTCAAAAAATTAATAATAGAACTCCCCTATGAGCCAGCAATAGCACTGCTAGGAATTTACCCCAGAGATTCAGGAGTGCTGATGCATAGAGGCACATGTACCCCAATGTTCATAGCAGCACTTTCAACAATAGCCAAATCAGGGAAAGAGACTAAATGTTCATCAACTGATGAATGGGTCAAGAAGATGTGGCTTTATATACAATGGAATACTACATGGTAATGAGAAAGAATAAAATCTGGCCATTTGTAGCAATGTGGATGGAACTCGAGGGTGTTATGCTAAGTGAAATAAGTCAGGCGGAGAAAGATAGATACCATATGTTTTCAGTCATAGGTGGAACAGGAGAAACTTAATGGAGGACCATAGGGGAGGGGAAGGGGAAAAAACAGTTAAGGAGAGGGAGGGAGGCAAACCTCAAGAAACTCTTAAATACTGAGAACAAACTGAAGACTGATGGGGGTGGGGGAGGGAGGAAGGGGGTGATAGGCATGGAGGAGGGCACTTGTTGGGATGAGCACTGGGTGTTATATGGAAACCAACTTGACAATAAACTATATTAAAAAGAAAAGAAGTTTACATGTTGCATTTGTTAAACAAAGACATTAAATCAATTATTTGAAAGAACTAAAAGGTCATAAAGAAAAGTATTAGGATAATGACTTACCAAAAAAACCCCACACCACCCAATATCAATAAAAAGAGAAATTATAAAATATAATTAAATAGATATAATTAAATAGATATTCTGGTATTGAAAAGTACAATAATTGAAATGAAAGTTTACTAGAGGGAATCAATAGCAAATTTTAGTAGATAAACGAAAATAGCAAATTTGAAGATGGATCAGTTGAGATTATCCGGTCTGAGAAATAGAAAAACAAATGAAGAAAAATAAACAGAACCTCAGAGACCTATGAAATACCATCAGGTGTACTAACATACATATAATGAATTCAAGGAGGAGAGGAGAGAGAAGGGGGAGGAAAATATTTGAAAAATAATAGCCAAAAATTTTCTGAATTTGATGAAAAGTATTTACATATCTTAGAAACTCATTAAAATGGAAGTAGGAAAAGTGGGGTGCTTGAGTGGCTCAGTTGGTCAAGCATCCAACTCCTGATTTTGGCTCAGGTCATGATCTTGGGGTTCATGGGATTGAGCTCTGAGTCAGGGCTGTCAGTGCTGACAGTGCAGAGCCTGCTTGGGATTCCCTCTCTCTCCCTTTCTGTGCCCCTCCCCATCTTGCTGTCTCTCTCTCAAAAATAAACAAATAAACTTTAAAAATGTTTTTAAAAAAATGTAAGTGGGAAAAGGAAGAAACCAAATTCCTAGCTGTAAAAGCTAAAAATATTAAATTTTATAAGAAAACATAAGTGTAAATCTTGGTGACTTTGGATTAGGCAATGATTTCTTAGATATGATGCCAAAAGCACAACCAACCACAGAAAAATAAGTTGGATCTCATTAACTTTGTGCCTCAAAGGATACTATGAAAAAATCTTAAAAAGCCCACATAATGGGAGAAAAAATTTGCAAATCATGTATCTGATAAGGATCTAGTCCAAAAATATATTGAAAAGTCTTACAACTCAACAATAAACAGACACCCAATTTAAAAGTGGGTAAAAGATTTGAATAAACATTTCTCCAAAGAATGAATACAAATGGCCAATATGCATATGAAAAATGCTTAATATAATTAGTCACTAGGGAAATACAAATCGAACCACAGCACGATACCATTTTACACCCACTAGGATGACTATACTCAAAAAGACAGACAAAAACAAATGTTGACAAGGATATGGAGAAATCAGAACCATCATATACTACTAATGGGAATATAAATGGCATAGCTGTTTGGCAAAATAAATAAATAAATAAATAAACAAACCAAAAAAAAAAATAGTTTGACATTTCCTCAAAAAATTAAAGACAGAGTTACCATGCACCCAGCAATTTCAGTCCTAAGTATAGCCCAAGATAATTGTAGACATAAGTCCACACGAACACTTAAACCCAAATGTTCAAAATGACATTACTCATAATAGTCTAAAAGTGAAAATAAATCCAAATACTCATCAAGTGCTGAATGGATAAACAACAGAATTTTAGGCATTTATGGAAAACTTGCACATGCTATATAAACGGGTTAAACTTCTTAGGTGGTATGCCATTTCCACAAAAGTTGTCTGCCAGATAGAGAGGCTGTGGCCTGACCACGATCTCTGCCATTGCCTGTGAGGAATAAGAAATGGCACATGGGAAATGATGGGCAGATTCACGAACAAATGTTTGGGGTGGTGCTTCCCTCTTCATCTTTTATTCCCATCAGTCCTAAGCCAGAGAATGATCCATGAGTTCTCTTGGTTCCTGGTAGCAAAATGAGGCAAAAGGTGCCGGGACCCAGGCTGTAGTAGAGCTTTCCTCTCTTCTGGCCTGAGGGCCAGGCTGTTATATTCAGGTAGTCCACGTTAAGAGCCTGTAAGGCCTGCTGCTCCAAAAGCTGAGGTATGACAGGAGTCCCTGGGGCCTTCTTGATTCAGGAGATAAGTTCCTGAGCCAATCATGGAGATGCCTGGAAGTTAGGTATGCCCACCTTTTAACTTCCAGTCTGTGCTTTTGAGAATGTCCAGGGCCCTCTGGGCACTGCCAAAATTTTTGAATTTCAAGAAACAATATCTTTTTCTAGATGTCCACTTTTAAGATCTTTAGGGAAGATCGCAGCTTGCAGGCCAAGGAAATGTTGGACTGCAGCAGTAAGTGTTCTTTGTAGGTTTTGCTCACTCTATTTGGTTCTTGGAATCTTGTTCTAGCTCATTCACAATAGTGTTACAATCAAGGGTGAGCCCATCACAGGCTTCTGCACTTTGATGCAGGCACCTTCTACCAAAATGCCATCCAAAGATTCTATGGCCAGCTGGGTGGCTTTCAGAACTTCATATCATATACAGAGATGTGGTTGATCAGTTTAAAGAACAAGAGTCATTGACCAGACTGGGCCAAATCTCTTAAACAGTCTGTCTGTCTGTCTGTCTCTCTCTCTCTCTCTCCACAAACACACACACACACACACACACACAGAAACATACACACACACACAGTGATATATTGTTCAGTCATATTAATCTTTTGAAATGATTACTTGGATCACTCAGATATCCATACGTAAACAAATAAATAAACAACTAAAATTGAATGATGAACCTTATCCCACAGCATATGTAAGTATTATTACACAAAAATTAGCTCAAAGTGATACAGAATATATTTGTGTAATCTTAAATTATAAAGCGTCTGGAAGAAAATATTTAAAAAATCCTTGTGAGTTAGATAGGACACAAAAAGCATAAAAATAAAATAAAAGCTGATATTTTAGACTCATAAAAATTAAAATGTTTGCTCTTCAGAAGCCACTGTTCATAAACTGCAAAAGCAAGCCACAGTTTGGGACAAAATATTGTAAAACATATTTTTTATAAAGGGTTTTTATATTTCCTGGAAAACTCAATATAACTCTTACAACTCAGGTATTTTCAAGGTAACTGGGCATTGTTTTTGATCCTTGTGTAGTGTGAAAACCAGGCTTTCCTTTAGCATATAAGAGATAGATGGAAAGCACAAAAAATTCAGGGGCTGACCACATTTCAAATATTTCTTGTTGTAACAATATTCACTCTGTTCCAATCCCTGAAACCCAAATTTATCACAGTATATCTGTTCTCCTCAGGAAAGGATATTGGATCCATGAATTTGAATTGTACTCCAGAAGAAAGAAGCCATCAACGCTATATCTATCTCAAGGAGGGTGGTGATACAATTTGGTTAACACAGGAAAGTCAGGATTATGCCTGCCATCCTATCCTCATGATTAATAATGTCCCTTTTATCTTATAGTTTTATCATTTTAACATATACTATTTGGTAACACTATGCCACATTCAAACTAACAGATAAATAGCTAATCTTCCTTGAAATAATTCTTCACGTAGACCAGGATGGGACAATAAGGGGATACAAAGCTGGTGCTACTACTTTGTTCATCGTACCCATGTCAATACAGCCTTTTAAAAAGTATTATGGGGTACCTGGGTGGCTCAGTTGGTTAAGTGTCTGACTCTTGACTTCAGCTCAGGTCATCGTCTCACAGTCATGAAATAGAGCCCCACATTGGGCTCCACATTGTGCATAGAGCTTGCTTAAGATACTCTCTCTCCCTCTATCCTTCCCCTGCTTGTGCTCTCTCTCCCTCAAAAAAAAAAATTATTATTATAAGAGCTTGAATTTGAGTTACTAAAGTATTTCAGATGTAGAGACACACTGGAAGTGATTGAAGAGGCAGTGTCCAAATTACTAATCTGAAAAGTCATTTTGTTCCAAACTTCTGAACTTCAGTATTCTAATATTTAAAATAAGGATGGCACTATCTTCCTTCCATATATCACAAGGATATCATAAAGGTCATATATGATAACGTATTTGAGTGCAATTTGTAAATTCCAATGTGAACTATATACTTGTTTTGAAAAAAAAAGTTTTCCTTTTTCATCCAAAATCTCAACTTCTATTTAAGTTTTCTGGAAGATTATTTAACAGATATTTGTTGAATATCTTCCTCATTCACGTTGCTTTCCTTAAATTCTTCTCGTCTCTGATGATGAAAATAAATCTAGAAATGGATGTTTGCACAAGGGATTAAACTAAGTCAGGCATATGATCCAGGCTGACCCTGCCATCCTTCTCTCAAGAATCTGAATTGAGTTACACAAAGTACTTTTCCGATGATGTCCCTGGAATCATAGGATTATGTAAAGCCATGGTCAGAGTTGGGTCAATGTTTACTAAAATTTCTGGTAAACCAAAATTATGAGGAAACTGACACTAAGAACCTTGCGGATGAATGTCTTCCAGACAGAAGGGAAAAGAACAGATGGAGACATACGTAAAGCCTGGCTGCCAGAGGGTCTAGCCCAGAATAATGAGGAGAGTTGCTGCCCTGTGACTGCCTGCATTTGGGTTCTGTGAGCTATCTTGCATTCTTAACATGGAGCCCCCTTCACTTATGGTAGCAGATATGGTTTTAGTTCTTAGCAGCCAAACGATCTCTAACTGGACCATGGCAATTCACCCACTGTATAAAACATACCCTGATTCACTTCAATCTTTCTTTGACAAAAATATAGCATTAAACTTACTCTTTCACTCCACCGTCATAATTACTACATTCTTATCTCTAGACTTAGGTTTAACATTTTACCCTTAGTAAGTGTTCAGAAAGAAAAATATTGTCCGTCTTTCAATATACGCTAGTAGCCCCTATGACACTTAAATATGCTATCATTGATATACATATATTTCAAATGATTACTTTGGTATATACAGAAAAGAAAAACAGATTTCTTGGAAATAAGAAAATATTAGGATTCTGGTGGGGCTTCTTTTTGCTAGTAGTACAACTTATTTCTCCATTCCTAGTTTTCTCTTGCTACAAAGTTTTATGTTTTACAGATTGCCCAGCTAATGCAGCACTTGCTGGGAAGCTGAGGTATTATCCATGCAGCTTAAATATTTATGAGTAAAAAGAAACTACAAGCTGAAGGGTGTGCCATTTATGAAAGCTTTAATGGATGTAGTTTAGCCCAAACTGAAACCTGTTTGGGGAGCACAACTGCATTTGTTTAATGATACATGAAAATATTACCCTGTACTTGGCATAGCATCAGCAAGTAATTGGAAAGCAGAAAATGCCTAACTGTAGTTGGTGAGACTTTTACTGCTGGAAGAAAAACTGCTATGATTATAGCAGAAGACTATGTTAGCTAAATAACCGTGCTTCTGGGGCTTAAACGCAGGGAATATTATTGCACATATGTCATGACAATGCAGTCCCTGTCTTCTTAAGTGTGGGTTTGGTCCCATGTGGGCAGTGGTGAGCAAATATTGGATAACATTGGCACTTGGCAGTGACACCTGCGAAACACAGACGTCATTGGCAAATGTTGCACTTATTCTAATTCAGAGCTACGTTGGCTTCTAATTAGACTTCTGAGAAACAGTGGGATAGTGGATATTCACAGCTTCCAATTAGACTTAGGAGAAAAGAGAAACAAGCATGTAGAGAGATTATTTGGGAATCTTTGCCTTTGTTTCATTGGCATCTACTCTACCCACTCCTTCCCTTCTTTTTTTCTATTTGTTTGCCTGAGAGACAAGACCAACAACTCGGGTTGAGTGAGTCTCAGTGATTTGTTTCAAGTGTGGATAGTTTCTAGTCGCAGCCAACTGAATTTGCTATTGTGTGTTTGTGGATGGGTGGAAAGGGGACAGATGAAAGAGAAAAGAAAGTAAGAGCCAGACTGCTTCCCTTCCCAGACTGAGGGTGGGAAGTGTCGCTGGGCTTTCTTGTGCAGTCTGAATGGAGGAGATCACCTCCACAAAAACCCTTTTCTACTGCCCAGGCAGAGGAACTTTCCTGAAGTACATTATACCAGAAATGTTGGGTCAATTCATTTTACCTTGTCAGCATCTGGTTTTCTAGGCCAAACCAAAAAGCACGTAGCTAAATATAAAACATCTATTCTGAAAACAGCCTAACTCTCCATCAAAAGTTCACTCCGATTATTTAGTAAGTAAGAACTTATGGGCTCCTGGGTGGTTCAGTCAGTTAAGTATCCAACCTCGGCTCAGGTCAAGATCTTGAAGTTTGTGGGTTTGAGCCATGCGTCGGGCTCTGTGCTGACTTCTCAGAGCCTGCAGCCTGCTTCAGAGTCTGTCTCCCTCTCTCTCTGTCCCTCCCCTACTTGTGCTCTGTCTCTCTCTGTCTCTCAAAAATAAATAAACTTAATTTTCTTTTTCAATTTAGTATTATGTGCATTGAAGAAAAATGAAAATTATAAAAGTTATATATGCACATAATCCCAAATAATTCTACAAGGTTGTAAAAGAATCAAGAAGATCTTCTTCCCCTTTCCCCTGGTAATTCCCAACTCTCTCTACCTCCCCTCACTTCCAGAGGTAACCATTTAAAACTTTAGCTGTTTCTTTAGATGATTACCTTCATGTATTTATTTATTTATTTTTGTTTTGTTTTTTATTTATTTTTTTAGTGTTTACTTATTTTTTTGAGAGAGAGTGATAGAGTGTGAGTGGGGGAGATACAGAGAGAGAGGGAGACAGAATCTGAAACAGGCCCCAGGCTCTGAGCTGTCAGCACAGAGCCTGATGCAGGGCTCATACCCACAAGCTGTGGGATCATGACCTGAGCCAAAGTTGGCTGCTTAACTGACTGAGCCACCCAGGTGCCTGGTACCTTCATGTATTTGAAAACATGCTAATGTTGTTATGTTTTGATTCTTTTTCTTTCTTAGGCATATGTCTTTCCTCTATGCAAGATTAAAATTTATCCTTTCATACCTGCCCATTAAAGAAAATTTATTCTGATATTTGTTAAAACACTAAGTAAGACTTTATTCAGAGCTATTGTAATAGGGGTTAAGATTATCACAATAGGGAAGAGAGATCAAGCTCAACTCTGAAGACAGCTGGGGATTTATAACTAAGAAGCAGAGTGATGGAGTAAATGGATATATAAAATTACTAACAGGAGACATCAAGGATAGGAGGTTTATTGCTGAATCCATTCAACAAGACTTTTACTGAAGGTAGGCCAGGGTGACCAGATGTCAAGATTGGGGATTTGGAAGTTGATCAGTTATCAAGAGTGATCAGACAACAAGGATGAGAGGAATTCTTGCTAAACTAACATCAGGATCCTTGCTAGAATGGGATTAGGCAAGCTGAGGACAAAGCTAAGGAGGACACTTAGTAGAAAAAGGAACTCAAAGAGCCTGTCGAGAGATTGGTCAAGAGAGCCTTTATTGCACCCTCTTTTCTCACTACACCTAAATAAGTCTTCTTTTCCCGGATGACTATGTAATAATTTTTAGTAAAATCAATAGTCAATGCTTGCCTTATGATTTCACAAATATGATGTACCTTATGCTCAACTATGTCAAATGGTGTATTATGGTAATATTCCTTTGTTTTATAACCTGTTGATTTCCTTGAGGTTAATAAGTGCCTCATTTTTTTTCTATAGTCAAATTCCTCAATCTTCTTCATAAGTATAAATCTCCCCTCAATATATTTAAACATTCCCTTCCCTTCCATTTCCTTCCCTTCTCTTCCCTTTCTTTTTTATTTTTCAATTTCCTTTCCTCTTTCTCTTCCTCTCCCTTCCCTTTCTTTGATTTTCTCTTCTTTACTTAGAAGTAATTCTAAGCACTGTATAGGCACAAAGGAAAGAGACCCTGGAACCCTATTTAGTAGAGCCCAGCTCCATCCTGACAGCACAACAGAAGCCCACCCTACACACAGCACTGCCCTTGTCCCACATCTATTCCCATGGACACTTGGGGGCAGGGACTGGCTACTGTAATCAAACATGCATCCTGGACTTTCTGGATGCACAGCCAGACCAAGCACTTCTAGGTCTTTTGTGTAGCCAAATGATGGGATCTAGGTCAGGGAAGGTAAACAGAAGAGATGCTTGTCTTCCCAGGGCTGACCTATAAAACCTCCCATGAATCTCCCACTTTGCCTTGACCTTCCACCAGCTTTACTTAGATTAACAGGGAATTTGGAGGCCAAAAAATGGAGCTAATAGAGCCATAAGAAGTAAGTGATTAGGACACCTGAGGTATCCTTGAAAGGGATACATCTTGAATCAGGATCTCAGATTTTGGACTTTGAGTGAAGCATAATTAATTTCTTGTTGACCATTACACAGGTAAATGTTTGTTCCAGCAACTTGCTTTGTCTTAACTTAGGCATCCCACCCCACCATGGTTGACATAGCTGGATGGCTTCCTGAGGGCATCAGGGCATTAACATGTTCCACTTCAGGTAAGGCCAGAGACCAAGGACCTGGCCAAAGATTATGTAAGGATGTGTCTTACACCATATCATAGTAGAGTGTCTCAAGCAGGTCTTTGCAGGAGGTTGCATGGAGCTTACGTTTCAAGGGAAAAGGCTTTGCTAACAAAAATGTATTCGTAAGTAGCCCCAAGAATCTTAAAACATCTTTTGGGCTCCTGTCTCTGGGTATGAGATTTCCCAGCCAGGTTCCATGTGTGGGCTCCTGTCCTCATTCTGTCTGTTGTTCTTTGATGAAAACAGCATCATCTATTGGATCATAGGACAAGGTGCCTCCTTTATGGACTATAGACAAAGACCACCCATTGCAGGAATATGTCAGACTGTAGATCCAGAAAACCACGTGGGACATGGGGAAAGACATATGACATCAGGATATGATGTGGGATGTGCAGATTTGATAGATGTAGAAGTATGGATAGGGCAGAGAGGATGGGTTGTAAGGATCCAACAGACCATGCTGGATGCAGGGGTCTACAAGATGATTTGGGACAGTTAGATAGGAGAAAGATAATGTCTGGTGGGTAAAGATTCCCCTGGCAGATAATTTACTATGCAATGAATGTTCAGATCTTATTAACTAATCCCATGACCCCTTGTCTGGAATAAGGTGACAGTAGGCATACTGACTGTAAGAGCTACTGAAAGTTGTCTGAGCCACAGAGTGACAGGTCAAGAGCCTTTAAAAGAAGTGTTAAGAGCATCTTCTTTGGAACCAGCTAACTGTGGATGTGACTCAGTAAAGGAGCCAACATGGAAGCTACTAGCTACGTAGTTTTTGAAGATTGAAGTACAAGCCATAAACTGGGATAAGAAGGGAGGGAAGGAAAGAAGACATATGATAAACAAAAGGAAGATGAAGAGCACACAGAAAGATAATGTTCCTGTGGATCAAGGAAAATCATGCCATACCATTTTCTAAGGGTTCAAAGAACTTTGAACTAAGGGTTCAAAGTTTTACAGATACACACAGTCTCTGTAAATCAGGAAATTAGCACAGAGACACTAGGCTTAAAGATGCAGTAGAAGACAAGAAAAGATGATGAAAAATGAGTTGATGCTCAAGAAAGAGAAGGAAGTAAAAAATTTAAATAAAAAGTGAGGTAATATTAACTACAGAAAGGAGGAGAAAGCATATAGATGAAAACAGAGCAGCAATAGGGAGAATATATTTGAAAAATAGACTAAACAGAAATAATTTTAAGAAGAATTAAAGAGAAAGTCATTGATATGAAAGCACAAGGAGATACAGGGTATGCATAATTTGTGTGAAGATGAGAAAAAGTAAAAGGAGAACTAAAATATCCAGAGATATAATGTAAGAGAGCTTTCCTGACATTAAGGAAGAGTTGAATCGACAGATTAAAAGGGCATTTGAATTCAAATAAAATCAATATGGACTTAACTTCAGAATATATCCTGATTTTATGAAACTTCAAAGAGAAGAACTACTCCCCTAAGTTTCAAGCAACAGTAATAATAGCAAATAACAATAAATATCAAGTCATATTTAGGAAAAAATCAGACTTTTCCAAGCAAAATGAAACATTTGAAATGAAACCCTTGCATCTGTAGGGAAGAAAGTGCAGGAGACACACAGAGAGGGATAGAATGAATTCAGCAAGGTAGGTTTTGTTTTGTTTTGTTTTGTTTTAATGTTTATTTTTGAGAGGGACAGAGAGACAGAGAGAGTGTGTATGTGTGTGAGAGGGGGAGGGGCAGAGAGAGGAAGGCACAGAATCTGAAGCAGGTTCCAGGCTCCCAGCTGTCAGCACAGAACCCAACTCAGGGCTAGAATTCATGAACTGTGAGATCATGACCTGAGCCAAAGTCCAGTGCTTAACCAACTGAGCCACCCAGGAGCCCGGAAGTATAGAATGAATTCAGAGGGCAGAGCCCAGGTCATGTTGAAATTTTAAGCTGCAATAAGAGATTTAGATTTTAATTTTAAGTCCACCGGGAAAAATTTGGGAGATGCTGATGCAGCAGTCCAGGGGAGAGATGGAAGTAATAGAGAGTAAAGAGATAGCAAGGGAAATGGGGAGAAACGGATAGATTAATCACATATTTTGGAAGTGGAGTCAACAGGAATTAGGGATACACTGTGCATGAGTGGCAGTAGGGAGAGCAGGGTAAGTGAAGGCATGGGTGTGAGCAGGTGTTTGGATTGAGCAACTGGATCATGGTGGTTCCTTTTCACTAAGATGCAGAGACTGGAGGAGGAACAGTTTTGAGAGTTTGGGACGTGTTAAACTTGTGATGTCTGGAGTGATACTGAAAGAGCTAATAGGTGATATTTTCATAGGAACCTACTAATAAGAATGGTCACTTTCCAATAGGAACAGTATAATTCAGTATAAAGAATTGATTTTTACATTGCTGGAGTTTCCTGATGGAAATTATGCTGTTATAATTTATAATTATAGTGAGTAGGCACTATGTTAAATGAGTTGAAAACTCAAGACTGATATAAACCCAGCGTAGGGTTTTTTGGAATATAGATGATGTTTACTGCCGAAAACTGGATGCTATTTCTAGAGGCATAGAAAGGAAAGTCAAGTGATCATAGGTCCAAGTCCTTATAAACAAAAGAGACTGAGTGGTAAGAAGAAAGTAATTGTGACTTATCATGGAAGCTAGGGTTCAGGAAAGGTTTAAGAGTGGTCAGCTGAGTTGTACTCCATTAAGAGCAATAGGATAAAGACAGAGGAAGTCATTGGTTTGACAACATGGAGGTCCGTGGTGGCTTTGACAAGAGTAGCTGCAATAGTGGAGTGTGGTTTAGGCTCTTGACTAAGGTAAAAGGGAACACCAGAGGTAAAGTTGCAGAGGCAGTCACTAGGCAATTTGACCAAGAAGAAGAATTGAGAAATGGGGTGGTATGTGAAGAGAATTTAGAGAACAAAAGAGAGTTATCATTTTTTTAAGACAGCACATATTGAGGCCTATTTGAACATTGGTGGGACAGGTCCGGTATAGAGGGAGAAACTAATGGTGCAGTATATAAAGGAGAGATGACCAGAGAAGGACTTTTGAGTAGGCACGAGGAGGTGAGATCCAGACCAGAAGAGAAGGATTAGACTCTGATAGGGGAAGGGACAAATCAAACATTGCACAAGAGAGAAGGCAGAGGACATGGGTGCAGAAGTAAGTAGTTTAAAATTTGGTGACAAGAGGGGCGCCTGGGTGGCTTAGTCGGTTAAGCGTCCGACTTTCGCTTAGGTCATGATCTCGCGGTTCGTGGGTTCGAGCCCCGCGTCGGGCTCTGTGCTGACTGCCAGCTCAGAGCCTGGAGCCTGTTTCAGTCTGTGACTCCCTCTCTCTCTGACCCTCCCCTGCTCACTCTGTCTCTCTCTCTCTCCTAGAAATAAATAAAACATTTAAAAAAAATTTTTGGTGATAAGAAGTTGCAGAAACTATTGTCTAATTTTTCCTGCTTTCTCCATGAAATATGAAGTCAGATCATGAAATGAGAATGGGAGGGAGCAAGTGGGAGGCTTGAGGAGAGAAGGGAAAGTGTGAAAGCATCATTTTTGAGAATGGAAATGAAGTTTACCAGGGAAATAGAGTGGTCAAATTTAAGATTCGAAGAAAAATTATAGTTTTAATTTCTAAGACCTTCCCTCTCTCTTTTAAAAAATAAATCGTTATGTTTTTCTATTGTACAATATGTTCTTTTATGTCTGTGAGTAGATTGCTTTTACTTTCAAATTGTAATCTTTTAGCCTAGTATTTTTCTTCCAAATTTTATTTCCCAGTTTGCTTGTTCTAGGCTCTATCTTTCATTTCCGGTCAGTCGTTGTATGATTACACTTACTTAAGAGTGGGAAATTAAAAGACATACTAGAATCTATGAATACCTAGTTAGTTCTTATCATCTGTAATCTTCACTGTAGGGTGATATTGTTGTGGACGAAATGACACAAAGGACAAGACACACACAAAAGACAGACACAGACACAACTCTGGCCGGAGGAACAATTCTACGCAAGCCTCTCTTGCGGTTTATTTTATACCCGGTAACTGGATACAAACTGAAATCTACAAGATGCATTCCTTTACCAATTAAGGGCCAGTAGCCAAACACATTTCAAGGACAGGGGGGAGCAAAGGGAGGAAGCGACCACAACATGTTTACTAAGAGGCCTGCTCACAATTCCAGCCTCCTCCTTATTTCTAAGGAGGGCATGTTCCCTCCTTTGCGAGCGGACCATTAAACTTGGATATTGTGTGCAGGCCTCCTGGCAGAGCATCCTGTTTGCAGGGATGCTTTGCCCAGGCAGGGAGCCCCGTGTGCAGGCACATCCCCGTGTCCCTAACCACGCTTTCTTGTGGTCACTGTCGGGCTCCCACAGATATATCTGGACATTCCGTTGGCATTTATCCACAGTCAGAATCTTTATCTTTTTCCTCATGGATTGTTTAGATTTGCCAGAAAGTGAGATTATGACTGACAGTGTTCTGAGATCCAAGTGAAAAAGCCCTGAGGTCCCATATACCACAGTGCATATTTTCACTGCATGTCCCTGCAGTATCATACGTCCACTCTCAAATAAGACAGGCATCATCAAGTCCAAATATCTTCTAATAAATGCTCAGTGTTCTTCCAGAGTGGTAGAAGGGCAGTTTGAAATGGGATTTGAGAAGGTAGTTTATGATTACCTATTTCTTTAACTGTGCCTTTTATTATAGTTTCCCTTCTCTCCACAATCCCTTCTTAAGATAGCGGTGCTACCAATTTTTGAATTTTTGGAGAATTCTGAATTGTTCATAAGATTATCTCTTGGTTTTTGTCACTTTGGGTTTAAAATTTAGTTTTCCCATGTCTTTTAAGGTTTTTTCTATATCCTTTTCCCAGCTTTAAAAATTCTATCATCCCATGGGGCGCCTGGGTGGCTTAGTCGGTTAAGCGTCCGGCTTTCACTTAGGTCATGATCTCGCGNCTTTCTCCATCCATAGTTGGTTTTCATGAGTATGAAAACCTATCCTTTTTAAAGGAAGCATTCAAGGTGCCATTTATACCTGGAAGTCCTATCCACATGGCTTGATATTTTCGCTCTAATCATAAGAGCTATGTAGGGTCTCTCTTTCTGCTTTTATATTAAATGATTGCTGATCTCCAAACTTAATGCCAAAGAGATTTTTATTGCTTCCTTCTTATTCTCTCTCACTGTGACTAAACTGACCTTCAGGGATTACATGCATATGAATACAGGTTTACTATTAAAGTTCTTTTTTTTTAATGTTTTATTTATTTCTAGGAGAGAGAGAGAGAGAGAGACAGCGTGAGCAGGGAAGGGTCAGAGAGAGAGGGAGACACAGAATCCGAAGCAGGCTCCAGGCTCTGAGCTGTCAGCACAGAGCCCAACGCGGGGCTCGAACCCACGAACCGCGAGATCATGACCTAAGCGAAAGTCGGACGCTTAACCGACTAAGCCACCCAGGCGCCCCTACTATTAAAGTTCTATTCAGTATCCCATTGTCCATTCCCCTCCACGATTTGTTTAGTATTTTTTGTCTAATTTTTTGTAAAACTAAAACTGTGTGTGATCTCATGTTTAACAGGTGAGATTGTTTTACCTAATAATGGTATTTGCTTTTGTAAAGCCTTTTACATTGCATAGGATGTGTGTGTGTGCGTGCATTTGTGTGTCTATAAAATTTCATTTAGTACTCAAAATATCTCTCTAAGGCTGAGAGGTTATCATTATTATTCCAATATTAAAGATAAGGTAACTGGATCTTGAGGAGATGGTAGATTTGCTCGAAGTTGCAGAGTATCCAAAGGACCTAGGATTCGAACTTAAATCGTTTGATTTAAAATTACATGCTGTCTCTACTTAAATGATTTCAACAAATATGTCTTCATCTACTTGTTAACTGTCTGGCTGAAATTGGAGTAGTTTATAAGATTGTCAACTTCTGCGATCTTATAGAGCTTATCCTTGGGAAGAGATGGGTCAAAATCAATGATTTTACAAATAATTTTTTAAAAATCTCAACAGAGGTTTTCAAGTAAAGATAACAGTTTGAAGATATTCATCTATATTTCTCCCTTCCCAAATTCCACAAATTACTCTGAATTTTGTTGTTCTTCTTGTTTTGTTTTGTATTAGATTCATCGATATAAAAAGCTTCTCTCCATGGATTAAATCTGAACTCATACCTGAATATGACCAATGTGGATGGCCTGTATAACCAGCACTACAGCTCTGGGCTTAATTTATATGGAATATCCAGATATTCCAAGATTAAGGGGAAGAATATTTCAGGAAGAGGGAATAGTATTCTGTACAAGGGAGGAAGCTTCTGTAATGTGCTAAGATACAAGTAGAAAACAGAAGGAATGTCAGTGTGATTGAAGCACAGAGAAAGATGTGCACAGGGAAATAAAGACACCAAATCAAGACTCGATAAGCCAGAATCAGAAGTTTTTTCTAAATAAACGTAAAAATTTTAAGCACAATATAAAGATTCTATGTGATGATAAAAAGTCACAGAAGTATTTAAACTGGAGTATATGGATATATAATTTGGTTTTGGTTTAAGATTTTAAAAGAACACTCTGCCTGCTAGGTAGAGAATTGAATAAAAGGGGACTGTATTTTCAGATACATTTTGGAAGTTACTTTACAAGATTTGCTAATGGATTGGATACTATGGTGAGAGAAAGAGAGGGATCAAGAATGATTCTTAGTGTTGGCTTGGGCAACTGGGTAGGTAATAGTGGCATCTACTGATACAAAGAAGACAGCAGAAAATGCACGTTTTGGAGTAACAGCAAGTATTTTGTTTGGTGCTGTTAAATTTAAGACGGATATTTCCACTCAAGGGAAAGAATAGAATGGGCCACTTGGAAATGTATCTACAGCCTTCAATTATAGAGAAACAGATTTTAGATCATGTAGATATTATGTAAAGCTATCACTTTTGATGAGATGAATTATCTAGAGAAAAATTTACTGGAAGCAGAGAAAGGGGCATGCTTAGAATTGACCTCTTGGACGCTTCAACATTGTGTATTCTATACAAATAGAAGAAAGTAGCAGTGAGATTTGAGAAAGAGAAGCCAATATGGAAGAAAAAAGCCCCAGGAAAATAGTAGAAACAAAATCAAAAGAAGAAATTATTTTAAGACTTGTCAACTGTATTGACTGCTGTTGAAAGATAAACAGTGATTAATAGATTTTGCAAAGCTACTGTTAGAATAGCAACCTCCATGAAGTGTAGAATGTGGAATCATTTTGGAAAGATTTAAAAAAAAAGTGGAACATGAAGAGGAAGCAAAAATGTGATTAAAGACAATTTTTCCAAGTAGTTTCATTGTGAAGACAATCAAAAAATATAGCAGTAGGTGGGAAAAATGAGATGAAAGGGTTTTTACGAGTTTTTTTTTTTAATCAAAGATGTTATGCATGTTTCTATGTTAATTGCACTGGTAGAGAGGAGAAAGAGTAACCAATCTTGTGAGAAAGATGGGTAATCAAGAAGCAAAATCCTTGAGAAGGAATAGTAGATGCCATTCAGAGCAAGAGAGGTTAGCATTTGATAAAAGTGATAACATTTCAGGCAATGGTAACTGGAGAGAGCCAGAGAGTATACAAATGCAAATGAGCTGGGAGATTTAATAGAGGTAAGTGAGCAAAATCATGTTTGATTGTTTTTGTAACATCATTAAAATAGGAACAAGGTCATCTGCTCAGAGAGTGAGGTGAGAAGCATGTTAGAGTTACTACCTTTAAACTAAAAGGGACTATGTTAGAAAGATAAACAAAAGCTGAATCCAAATGCATCTCTCAGTATTATTTTAGCATATGCCAGAAATAAAAAATAAAGATTTATGGTCCTTGAAATACATATCACTAACCGTAACAATTTTTCACTCAGAAGTCATATTGACTATATTTACTTAACTCTAAAGTTTTCAACTTGGGGTCAAAATATTAGGAATATGGCTGACACTACAACCACATCAAGTGATGATCCCCAATACAAATTGTTTAGATCGTCATATTTTTTGTACACCATGTAAATCAACATTTGTTCATATTTCTGGCATATGTATGGTGTATAAACACTTCCTACAGTGTGCACAGGCAAGCAATGTAACAGTAATAGCTTACTCTACACTGCAACCTATATCAATCACCATCATCAACTTGTAATTAATAAGCACTAAGTGCTATTAGAAGACACTTCTGTTACTATATCCCCCAAACAATGAAGTATGTAACTATTTAATTCTATTTGAGAAAATGTTTTATATTCCCAATACAGCCTCTCAGGCATTGTATTAACAAGAAGACAATAGATGCCTAGGGATGTAGGAAATAATTTCCATGTATCCTATCTGTAGTTTAGTTGGATAAGATGCCAAAGCTATACAAGACAGAAGACCATATAAAGCTTTGAGATTTTGCTAAATAATATTGGTTTAACTGAAAATGCACACTCACCCATTTTTCCTAATAATGTTTGTTTTCAAATGAAAAAGTAGCAAGACAGCAAGTCATGTTGTTTAGGTTTTCTACCTAAAGCCTTTTAGTGAAAGTGACATAATAAAACTACACTATCATATATCACATCCCATTTAGTGTTTTAAGGAGAAGACTATTGTTTGGGAAAAAAGGAAATATGTCTATTCAGTTGTATGAGGCTTCATCACTTATAAGTGAATTAGTTAATAATAAGTGTATAAATGGCTTTATTTTATTCTTATAGATCAAAAGTGAATCATCGTCGATTATAACATGTAGCTTATTAGGTTTTTTTTTCCAATGAAGTGAGCAAAGTACCCAGCACTTCAACATGCTTCTGAAACTTATGGAATTTTGAAAAATTGTCAATAAAATTTCTTTACGTAAAAGTTATCATTTTGAAATTGAAGACCTTAGGGGGACAATCATTAATTAGATAAACTGAGTGATTAAAAGGTGAATTGCTATGCAGCATGGTTAAAGAAGTCCTCTCTAAATTATGTTCTCAGACCAATCATTGTTTTGCCTCACTCTCACTCCAAACAATTCTTTACTACCTTTTCCCCAGGCATCCGTAAAGAAAATAAATGAATACACTAGCAAAGAAAAACAAAAACAAATTGAACACGTAATCTTTAGAAAGCCATATAAAGGTACATACGCTGCTTAGATGCCCTTTAACCTTCTTCGGTAAACATTTATCTTGGATAAGCTTACTGAGTGAATGCGCACAGGTCATCATCATTTTGGATCATATTTTCCCCAATTATACAATGAAACCTTTGGAATTTTTTTTCTCTAAATGCCCTTTGAGCTATTAGCTATCATTTAAATCAGATTACCCAGTGGAGGTGAGCCCTGTTAGGATGACAGTTGGGCTAAACTGGAATTGGTTAGGAACAGGGAGAGGGAAGAGCAATCATACAGTTACAGCACTTGTCAAGTTTCACTAGGACCAGAGCATTCACCTGAACACTGAGCATTTTGAGAACTGTCATTCACTCCTTTACGCGGTCTTGCATATGACTACCACAAAATACTGGGAATTCAAAAAGTGCTGGCTGTATTGGATTGGACTGTATCTGCACCAGACAATTTCCCCAAACTGGAGAAGTCAGGAAGCCCCAGGGGAGGAGAAGGCAGTACCATAACAAGTGATCCCATTACCTCCTTGAAATGTTACTTTCTCCATTAGTTATGAAAACATGTTAATCTAGCTGTGGAACCAATAACATCTTTTGAAGTCTCCATGTTGAAAGATTAAGCCTTACACAGAGAAGTGAAGCTTGAAATGAGTTTAAAACAGAGACTCTTAATTCTTAGAGTTTAATTACTTAGATTTAAAATCAAGTAAAGAGATTGTGGCTGGTCAATAGAATAAGAGAGGTGGTAAAGTGATGGGGACCATCACTCTTATTGTATAACCCCCCCATGTTTGACTTCTTTTATTTTTTTTGCAACAGGTGTGTTTTCATAACTAAATAATTTACTAAGTAGATAGATAAATACATACATACATACGACTGAAAAACAATCTCTGGAACAACAAATGAGTAATGAAATTACGGAGGAGAAATGACTTTTTAAGAACATGACCTAGAATCGTTATCTGTTCCCTGTTCATTATCTGTTAACATGTCTTAGTTCCCTCTCTCACACCTCTAATACCCCTATACTCTGAGGTGGTTAGAGATCCTTCTTCTGCAATCCTTCTCAGTTGTATTTAATGGAGGTGAAACCCTCCTTCCTTCCTAACGTAGAGAGTATTTGGAAACATGGTATATGTGTTGAGAAGGGGCATTTTTCATCACTGGACAATGGGACACTATGGCTGTTTAGTAACAGCAAGGTGAAATATCCTGCAACGTAAGGGAGAATCTCACAAAATGAAGGACTTTTGTGGCCTAAATGCCAATAGTATAACTGTTGAGAAACAGTGTATGACTTTTTCTACTTTAGTTGTTATCCCTCAATGATATGTGATTTTCTATAAAGATCCAAGCTGATGATTTGGGTGAATATTCCTCCCTCCCCTCCCCCCCCTTTTTTTTAAGTAAACTTAGGAGTATCTATTACACCAAAACTCAGGAGTATTTTTTTCCTGTGTATAAAACATACATCTTTATACCATGATTATTTTGTGTAGTTAAAAACAAGTTTTACTGTCACAGAATAAGAAATAAAAACATTAAGCCAAGAATAAAATTATAAAACTGACAGGTATTTCCCCATGCTTCCAAATTGCTGATCTTTGTGCCTCACATAAAATAACTTACCTGTTCTAACCTACTACCTATTGGAACCTACTGCCTCCATAGGTAGTATTTTCATCTAGAGCTCACAACTCGAGCTTCTTTTATGCCACAGGGCCTCTAGCTTGTGGGCATTTAGGAATATGCAGACTGCTCTGGGGCAATTGATCCATTTTCAGCTATGTATTCACCTTCCTCTATGATTCCTAAGGTAAAAAGAATAGCTTGGAAGGGAGAAAGATAGCGGTGCAAGGAGAGAGAGAAGATTCCCTTTTTCAGATTACTATTTACATTTTTTTCCCCCTATAGCAGAAGGACCACCGCTCTAACACTTTTAACTTCCTTTGTATGTTTTCTCTTTAATCAGTTCAAAGATCTAATTCTCCCTTTTTCCTTCCTGATCCAATTCCATTAACTTTGTGGTCAGGCCACCAACATGCTTGAGCTTCTCTTTTGGTATGATCATTATAATTGCAACTCAGCACTGATCTAACCTTCGTGGCCACAATCATTCCATGTAGTAAATATGTAAACTTGATCACATGACAGCTTCCCATTTATACTTATTTTATTTCAGGACAAAATGGGCCATCTTCATATAAAGTCAGGTTTCACTGAGTTCAGTTAAGAAGGTTTTTTTCGGGGAGCTTGGGTGGCTCAGTTGGTTAACCGTCCGACTTCAGCTCAGGTCATGATCTCATGGTTCGTGGGTTTGAGCCTGGCTTCCGGCTCTATGCTGACAGCTCAGAGCCTGGAGCCTGCTTCAGATTCTGTATCTCCCTCTCTCTGACCCTTTCCTCCTATCTCCCTCTCTCAGAAATAAATTTTAAAAAAAGAAAAAAGGAAACATTTTTTTTCTGTGCTGAGTTCTGTTGTGTCAAATAACTGGCTAGATGAAAACTTATTTTTATTCATCTTGGCTTTGCAAAAACCCAGTTATAGTGTACATCTGTGGTTGAAAATATATTTGCTTCTATATTGCAGTTTTCTCAAATTGTGGTGAAAATCATTCTTTAGTCAAAACATCACAATGTGTGATCTTTGGTACTTCCAGGAAGAAAAACATATCGTTGGTTTTGGCAGTAATTCCTATATATATCAGTAACCTTAAATCTAATGAACTTTACTTTAAAGTATATTTTGTAAGCATAGACAACTATAAATAATCACAGAAAAAGAAATTTAGGTTTTATTATTAAAAAGACACAGATGAGTTGCCATGTATGTGAACATAGTGAATAGACACACTATAATTTTATAACATAATGGATCTGGAACTTGGCCATGCAGAACTTAAAATTTAGAATTTATTTTGTGCAGTTTTACATTAGTTAAAGATCTTCTGGGGTTCCTGGGTGGCTCAGTCTGGGGTGCCTGGGTGGTTGAGCGTCTGGCTTTGGCTCAGGTCATGATCTCACAGTTTGTGGATTCAAGCGTTCCACCGGGCTCTGTGTTGACAACTCTGAGCCTGGAGCCTATCTTCGGATTCTGTGTCTCCCTCTCTCTCTGACCCTCCCCTGCTCATGCTGTGTCTTTCTCAAAAATAAATAAAAACATTTTTTAAAAGATCCTCTATCCTAATTATCTTGAAAATCCTCAGGAACTTACTTTTTTTTTTCAATACCCTAAATTCTGAGACAAATGTTCTGTAAAAAACTAAGTGGTGAATGAATGAATGAATGAGTGAGTGAATGAATGAATGATCAGGAGAACAACTAGAGAATCAAAATGTCTTTGGATAACCAGTAAGCACTTAGGCTTGGGGAAAGACATTCAGTTCATTATACAGACTTAAAAGGATGCCTAGAAAAATAATAAAGGATCTAAACTTTGTAAAAGCAAAAGGCAATGCTTTGAGTCAAGTTCTGAATTTCTACCTTTCAGAGATCTTTGGATGATGCCATACACTTTAGAGTAATGTTGTCCAGTGGATGCTTGGCTATGTTAAAAATATTCTACATCTATGCTACCCAAGATGGTAGCCTCCAGCCATATGTGGATATAGAGACAAAAGTAACCAACAGTGGAAATAAGTAAGAGTAAGACTCCTCTATTTCTCATCGTTGTTGACTATTTGTTCTTCAATAAATACACACACACACACAAATATCACACATCATGTGCAATGACAACAGAAATCAGTTATTATATACACAAAGACTTAGAAATTATGCCACCCATGAATATTTTCTGAAAATTTTGCATAATGAGTACTCCAGCTGGGAGACAAGTCAGCCAAATAAGCATTGATATAAAAAGTTTGCTGCTACTAATGAAGCAAGTAACATAGCTTTGTCCAAACAATGGCTTTATATTTAGTGATGAAACACTACATATACCAAATGAGCTTGCTTTATATTTTTAGCCAGAAAAAAAACAAGATTGTAAGTGTCTAAGTATGTCTAAATCGTAAAAAGTGGTGCTACATTTTAGACATATTATGTGGTGAAGTGAAATTATTTTATTCTCTGAAGTTGTTCTAGCATAAAACTCAAATTCTAGGCATGTAAAGGGGACTTGATTCCCATTTCATTTATAATGAAAACATAATATCATTCTTTTGAAGTGTTTTATGATTCATTTTTCAAATTGATTCTTGTAACACTGTGAGTTTAGTAAGGCAGGCATTATTATCAGTATTTTTCAGAAACAAACAATGCAGAGAATTTGTAGACCTGACCCAATACCCTATAGTTAATAAGTAAGTAGAACCAGGACTTGAAATAAGTTCTTTGGGAAATGATTGCAGCATTTTTTCTACTTTATATTTATGTAAATATATACTTTATATATATTATATTTAAATATATTTATATACTTTATATTTATTTATGTCTTTTTAATGATTATGATAATGATTATGATAACTATAGTGAGAAAATGATAGTGTTGATAATTAACATCATTTATAAGGACCATGGGTGTCCTTATAAAAGGAGTTACAAATACCATAGTACTTTTTAATTGGAGCACCTTCTTGACTGGTTGTATGTTGTATCATTTGTCACAATTCCTGTTTGAAATGATAGTCTAAAATTTTGTGTCATATTCAAGTAAGATTTTGAAGTACTGTTATATTTTTTCCTCTATTCTATGCCATTTTATCATATTCTGGTTGGCAATATTTTCTTTCTTTCTATTTTATTACCCTGTTTTCTATGATCTTAACAGTCAGAAAGTTTTTTTTAAACATAAGTATGGTTCAGTTTTATACAAATTGTTAGAGTGTTCAAAATACAGAATTAATGTCAAGTATTTTTTAATCCATTCTGATTGGTATGCTAAATTTTTAAATGTATTCTGTCTTTTTAAAATCAAATATGACTTGAACAAATCATTAATAAGAATTTTAAAAAATGCTCAAAGCACATCATTCTCATGCTGTATATTACACAGATAATTGTCTTTTTGATGAACCTTTTTATCTTTACTATTTATTTCAATAAGATTTAACATTGTTTTGCATTACATCAAATCTGACGTTTGGGTGCTAACATTACTATAATTAGCAAACTGAATTGATACAATTAAGGAACAGAGATGAAGTATTTTGTCATTATTTTTAATACTACAATAATTTTCCCCATAACAGTTTCCCTGATTTAACTTTTCTTTTAGATTCTGAGTAGTTTTAAATAATGGCTTATTTCCTAAAATATCTAATACTATGCAATTGCTAAAAAAGTTCATTTGCTAAGAAATAAGTGTTCTAATTGGGTTTCATGTAGGGATTTATTGAATGTTCATATAATTATCAAGTAATGAGACTATTCTGTTGGCATTTCCCATAATGGAAATATTTACTTTCTGTGAAAATGTTATCTTGAACACACTTGGATGCAGAATCACTCTTCAAGGGTTTAGAAATCATTGAAACACTATTAATAAAATCAGAGGAACCCAAAGCACATTAAAAAAAAAAAACATTAAGTATGAAAGGCAGGCTCATATTAAGTTCAGTATATTTAAACAAATAATTCTTTCCCACCCCCATCCAAAAGGAGAAATAAAATTAAAACAAAAAAAGAAGTGGGAGAAATTCCAATTCCCTGAAGTCGGTAGACCTTTGCCACTTTCTACCTTCTCAGTACAAATATATATGTGCTCCCAAATATTACAAAATAATTAACTATAAAGCCGTATGTATAAAATAAGGGAACTCCTCAATGCCTGGAAGCAAGTCATAGGCAGAGAAGGCAGTGCAGGAGCCTATGGGAAGGATGGACCAGATATTAACACTCAGAGACATAGGCTTCAGTGCCTGCACAGGGACTGTAAACCAACCATGGGCCAAGAAAGATGAGCAGCTGGGACTGAAATCCTCATATGGATGCAGAACACTGGAAGAGGTACACAAAGAGTGAGTAGTGAACAATGAACTAGATAACTGCTCTGTGAATACCAGAGAACTGGCTCGGGGCAGTAGCAGGAAGTATGTCTCCAGTGATGAATGGAGACAAATCCAAATAACTAAAAACACAAGCCTGAACTACATGTCAATTCAGAATGTAGAGTATCTTGAGGGAATCACTAGCCTAAAAACGATCACCACCAGGGAGTATAGATGAAGGCAAATTTAGGACCAACCCTCTGAGATACCCTAAAGAAATAAATGTAAACCGGTTTTCAAGGAAAATTCCTCATCTCAGGTCTCATGTGAATCACATAAGAAACAAAACAAAATAACAACTTAGCCTTCTTAGTCCTGATATGCCTCCCCACCTCTCAGACACGTATTCACAAAAAACCTAGTTGTAATAAACTAAAATTAAAAGAAAAAAAGAGTGAGGTGCCTGGGTGGCTCAGTCAGTTACGCATCTGACTCTTGATCTTGGCTCAGGTCATGATCTCACAGTTCATGGGTTCGAGCCCCATATCAGGCTTTCCCTGACAGTGTGGAGCTTGCTTGAGATTTGCTCTCTCCCTCTATCTCTGCTCCTTCCTTGCTCATGTTCTTTCCTCTCCCCCAAAATAAATAAGCACTGAAAAAAAAAAAAGAAAGAAAGAAATGGGATCCGTTAACTCTAAAGAGAGTGTCAGACAAAATAAAATAGAAGGATTGGCACCAACCTCAAGAACTTGAGATGACAGAGTAACCCAAAAAGACCATAAATAATATACATTTTTAAATGATCAAAGATTAAAAAAAAGAAATACAAACTGTAATGAAAATAAAACCTGTTATAACAAATAGCAAAAAGATTTGGAAAAGTGCCTACTAGAATGCCTAGAAAAAAGATATGCAGTCACTGAAATTAAGAACTTAGTGTATACTTTGAATAACTTAGTTTAGTTACACTGAAGTAGATTATAAAATAATAGTGTATACCAGTTAGCATAAGTCTAATGATAGACATATATTCTGTGTGAACCTATGTACTGGAAACAAGGCCATGTTTCCCCAAGGCTTTCCACCTTATGACCACAGGGATCCAGAGGAGATCCAAGCTAAGCAGAGCACATTTTTAGATGTCCTCAAACTCATCAATCATCTTTAAGAGCGAGTCATATTTTCTCTAAGCAATCCTGCCAGTCAGATCAGCATTTAGCACCATGTACTGGGATTAAAATCAGGCTTCCTCAATTTAGGCAGCATGAATCAAAGGAGAAGCTTTTAAGAAATCTGTCATAGATCTAATAGATATAAAGAGTAGACCTTGCATTCAGGACCAAGACCACTTTTCCTAATACCATTTGCTTCCATCACCAGTGACCAAAAGAGAATAATGCATTGAGAATAAAATCTAACTTTCCCAGATATTCTTAGCCAAGGATGAACATGTGCCCTAGCCTCCCTGAAACAGTCTCAGTTTGGGCTTGTTATCCCAGGAATTATAAATAGTGGCTTCTTCAGTCCCCAAAGTATCCAGAATAGTCAAAATATTATTTGATTACCCAACATAAACCTCATCAATACATCCTTTGAGTAAATTTGTTTCTTCCCTAAAAGGCAATAGGAGTGATTCCCAGTTTACACCTTATCAACTAGAGTTTACCCCATGTAGGGATTGGAATATTTCCTATTTTGTCTCCTTCTTTAACTCTACAAATTGTGGAACCTATCTATGATATCCTCTAGAATTCATAAACAATTATTATCAAAATTCTATATGTCCTCCACCACTTCTTTGAAACTCTCTGGAAGTATGGATCTCTCCTGGAAACAGTGTTCCCTCAAATGATGGTTCTTTACTTTTCCACTAGGCTTCCTAATAGAAATCTTGAACTAACACACCCATCCAAATAAGAACTTCTAAACTTACTCTCATATCTATCCTACAGTCTTCTTCTAATGCCCAGTCCAAAACTTTGTAGTTATCTTTTTGCAATTTTTCTTATACTACCTCCAATCTGTCAACAATTTATATTGGCACTCTCTTCAAAACATATCCAGAATCTCACCATTTCGTACCATTATCACTGTTACCACGTTGGCACAAGCTATAATATTTTCCTAACTTTTCTGCAATATCTCTCTGACAGGTCTCTCCTTTCTTTCACTCTTGCCTCACTTAGTATACCCCCTACTCAGTAGACAGTGTGATCCTGCTATACATTAAATCATGTCACTTCTCAGTTCCTAAACCTGAAATAGCTCCTCATTTCATTCAGAATAATTTCTAACTACCTTAAAAATCCCACATAATACCTTCACTTATTCTCTGACCTACTTTCCCCTTCTGCTTTTTGATTCAACTATGGACACATGGACATACCTCCTTAAACTCTTTAAGTGGCCATTACTTCTGCTTGTAGTGTTCTGCTTAGGGTATTCACATAATCAACTCCCTACTTACCTTAAGTTTTTGGTCAATTGTTTCTTACTCAGTGAAGCTTATCCTGAAGACACTATTTAAAAATGTCACTTCAGGGGCGCCTGGGTGGCTTAGTCGGTTAAGCATCCGACTTTCGCTTAGGTCATGATCTCACGTTCGTGGGTTCGAGCCCCGCGTCGGGCTCTGTGCTGACTGCCAGCTCAGAGCCTGGAGCCTGTTTCAGTCTGTGACTCCCTCTCTCTGACCCTCCCCTGCTCACGCTGTCTCTCTCTCTCTCCTAGAAATAATAAATAAAAAAAAATAAAAATAAAAATAAAAATAAAAATGTCACTTCAGGGGGCAACTAGGTGGCTCAGTCGGTTAAGTGTCTGACCTCGGCTCAGGTCATGATCTCGGGTTTGTGGGTTTGAGCCCCATGTCGCATTCTGTGCTGACATCTCAGAGCCTGGAGCCTGTTTCAGATTCTGTGTCCCTCTCTCTACCCCTCCCCCACTTGTCCTCTGTCTCTCTCTGTCTCAAAAATAAATAAAGTATAAAAAACATTTTTAAATAAAAATATCACTTTAAGTGTACTTTCAGTCTCTCACACCCTGCATCATATTTTTCCTTTTACATTACTTGTGGTGATTACCCTCTAAATATACCCATGTCCTATTCCCAGGAACCTGTGAATATTGCCTTACGTGACAAAAGGAACATTGCAGAATATGATTAAATTAAGGATCTTGAGATGGGGCTATTATCTTGGATTGTTGATATGGCTCAGGCCCTAAATGCAATCATATGCATACTTATAAGATGGAGATAGAGGAATATTTGAATATAGAACAGAATATGTGATGATAACAGAGATTGGAATGACATGAGAAAGGGATCATGAACTAAAGAATGCCAGGTGACCCCCAGCAGCTAGAAAAGGCAAGGAAACAGATTCTCCCCTCGAGTTCTACTGACACCTTGCCTTTATCGTTTCAGAAGTCTGTCCTGCAGAACTATACGAGAGTAAATCTGTGTTGTTTCAAGTCACCAAATTTGTAGTAAATTGTTACAGTGACCATGAGAAACTAATACATGACCTAACATATAATTTACTTATTGTTTCTCCTACTGTTGTCTCCTTTTCTCCACTAGAATGTTCCAAGAAGATATTTTGTTCACTAGGTGGCCCTGTTTGTCAGAAAGTGCTTGACATAGAGGAGCTGCTCAATAAATGTGGATGGAATTTGTTAAAATTCTAGTGATTAAAACTAGGAAATATCCCTAGTTTCAACTTATCTTGTAAATAGAATGCTCAACCATATATTTCTAAAATGTCATGTTTTTATTTCATTGTGTATATTTTTTCAGTACCACTCACAGAGCCAGTCACTTTAAGTCTCGTTACTTTGCAAATTAAGCTAAAGACTCAAAATTTTGACACATCTAGATTTATAATTTTGTCTCAATTATATTAAATTTAAATGATGTGTTTCTTTCAGTTGATATCATCACTTTAATCACATAATTTTTCTATTTCGTAATTATTTCATTAAAATAGGTTTCTATGTTCCAATGCAACATATTAAAGGAAATCTGCTCTGGCTGAAACCAGACAGGAGCACTTGCAATAATCCAGCTACTCTCTCATGATATCTACTAGATTTGTAATTGTGATCTCAGGCATATAAGAGAACTCTATAACATTGTAAGAACTTTCAAATTCCTTGCAACAAAATATTACTGATGCTTGTATTTTTCTATAAATATGATAATGCTGTTTAAAATGAAGCCTTGGGCAAGAAAGATGGTAGGAGACTACTGAGCTCACCTTGTTCCACAGACACATGTCGAGGCAACAACGACATGTATTATAATTAACTCTGAAAACAACCTGAAGAACAGATCTTCCACAGCCTATATAAAAGCCTATAGAAAAAGCCATTTTGAAAATGGAAGGAGGGATGGATCAAAATCCCTGGCATGACTAACCACAAATAGGAAGGGCATCACAAATATGGAGAAGCAAGAGAGTCAGACCCCACACTGTGCATCCATGGCCTGTTGGATCTGTACTGGAAAGATTAATCCTCATAACATCTGGCTTTGAAAACCAGTGGGGCTTAACTCTGGGAGAGCCAGCAAGCTATAATAACCCAAGTCTCTAACCTTAAAGAACTGGCATAGTAAGTAATGTGGCCAATACATAGCACAGGGGCAGATGTGTGAAGAGAGCCTGGGATACATAAAGAAGATTTATCTGGGGCACCTGGGTGGCTCAGTGGGTTGAACGTCTGAGTTCACCTTAGGTCATGATCTTGTGGTTCAAGGGTTGGAGTCCCGTGTTAGACTCAGTGCTGACAGCTCCAAGCCTGGAGCCTGCTTTGGACTCTGTCTCCCCCTCTTTCTCTGCCCCTCCCCTGCTTGTGCTCTCTCTCTCTCTCAAAAATAAATAAACATTAAAAATGGAAGAGATTTACTAATTTTAGTATATGTGCTGGTTGTGGCAACAGTCTGTAGGATATTTCTCTAGGAGCAAAAGGATTCATGGGTGTCATTTTCCTTGCTCTCCTCCAGCCCAGATAGCTGGATACTTGCAGGAGTCAGTTCTAACACACTCTCCATCTACCTTGCTAGCACCGTGTACTTCACCCCAGCATTCCCTATGGTCCCACGTCTCACAACCCAACTGCTTCAGCAGGCACTCTTACAAAGTAACTTCTGCCCAGGGGAGAGGGAAGATAAACTCACACACAAGCATGCTCACAGTTCCTGTGGCCATGCTAGCAGTTGGTTGCACAGAAAGGAAGCCCTTCTCTTCAGTGTGCCCATAGTTGTTGCAGAAGCTAGTTGGAGACATTAAGAGTGAGGGCAAAGCCCACCTACCTGTGGCAACTGCAGCCAGACCTCTCAAGAGTGCAAAGCTCAAACACTGCTCAGTGTACCTACAGCAGGTGAAACAAGTCATAGCAATCAGTTGGACTAAGAGTATCCCCACCCACCAGCATACTCAAAGCAATTGTGACTTGGCCACATAGGAAAGCTCATACAACCCACACAGAGGATAACCCTGGAGTGCTGGGTTCTGGTAACTAGGAGAGATCATGTTACAGGGTACTACCAGACCTTTCCTACACAAAGCCACTACTTTCAAAATCAGATCTAGCTCACTAACCTAATACATAGAAACAAACATAGTGTTAGAGGGGAAAAAAAAAAGTATAGTGGAGTATATCTCAAATGAAAGAACAAGACAAAATCACAGGAAATGAGCTAAACAGACAAACAAACAAAAAACAGAGATAAGAAATGTACCTGATAGAGTTCAAAGTAATGGCCATAAAGATAGTCACTAGACTTGAGAGAAAAATAAATGAATTCAGTGAGAACTTTAACGAGGAGATAGAAAATGTAAAAAAGAACCAGTCAGAGCTGAAGAATGCAATAACTGAAATGGAAAATACATTAGAGGGAATGAACAGCACATTAGGGGATAAAGAAGAATGGATCAGTGATCTGAAAGACAAGGTAATGAAAAGCAAGTAAGCTAAACAGAAAAAAAGAAAAAAATAAGAATAATAAATAAGAATAGATTATGGGGCCTTTATGACATCATCAAGCATAATACCATTTGCAATATAGGGTTCCTAGAAGGAGAAGAGAGAAAGAAGGGGGCAAAAAACTTATCTGAGGAAAATAGCTAAAAACTTAATCTGGGTAAGAAAACAGACATCCAGGTCCAGGAAGCACAGAGTGGCCCAAACAAAATGAACTCATGGAGATCTACAATAAGACACATATTAACTAAAATGGCAAAAATTAAATATGAAGAGAAATTTAAGATCAGTAAGAAAAAGATAAAAAATTGAATTCAAGTGAAAGCCCACAAGGCTAGCAGCTGATTTTTCAGCAGAAACTCTTTTGGCCAGAGGAGAGTGTCAGGACAAAATCAAAGTGCTGAACAGGAAAAACCTATAACTAAGAATGTTCTACCTGGCAACACTATCGTTCAGAATTGAAGGAGTGATAAAGATTTTCTCAGATTAAAAGAATGTTAAAGGACTTCATAAGCACTAAATCAGCCTTAAAAGAAATGTTAGAGGAAAATCTTTTTTTTTTAATTTTTTAATGTTTATTTTTATTTTTCAGAGAGAGTGATTGACAGAGTGAGAGCAGGGAGAGGGACAGAGGGAGACAGAATCCGAAGCAGGCTCCAGGCTCTGAGCTGTCAGCACAGAGCTGGATAAGGGGCTTGTACCCATGAACCATGAGATCATGACCTGAGCTGAAGTCAGACACTTAACTGACTGAGACACCCAGGTGCCCAAGAGGAAAATTTTTAATTGGGAAAAAATACCATAACTAGAAGCAAGAACATTATGAAAGGAAAAATTTCACAAGCAAAAGTAAACATGTAGTAAAGATCATAGAGTAATCAATTGTAAAGCCAGTACAGGTGTTAAAATACAGAAGTAGTAAAATCAATTATATCTAAAAAAAATTAGTCAAAGGATACACAGAATGAAAAGATGTAAAATATGATATCATCTACATAAAACATGGAGGGGGGAATAAAAATTTAGTGCTTTTAGAACATGTTTGAACTTATATACACATAGCCTGTTATATATGAACCCCAGATGATAACTCAAGAATGTATAATAGACACACAAAAAATAAAGAGAAAGATATCCAAGCACAACACTTAAAAAAAAAAAGCCATTAAAAAACAAGGAAAGAGAACAAATGAAGAAAGGAAGAGAGAAGAATTACAAAAAAAAAAACAAACAAGAAAACAATGAACAAAATTACTTTAAATGTAAATGAACTAAATACTCCAATCAAAAGTCATAGAGTGACTGAATGGATTAAAAATTAAGACTCATCTATATGTTGACTACAAAGGATTCACTTCAGACCCAAAGACATAAACAGTCTGAAAGTAAAGGGAAGGAAAAACATACAATGTTCTAAGAGAGAGAGAGAAAAACTTGTTTAGCAATATTTTTTTATTGAATTTTTTGTTTATTTATTATTGAGACAGAGAGAAACAGAGCATGAGTGGGAGAGGGGTAGAAGGAGAGATACAGAATGTGACGCAGGCTCCAGGCTCTGAGCTGTCAGCACAAAGCCCAATGTGGGGCTCAAACCCATGAAAATTGAGATCATGACCTGAGCCAAAGTCGGACGCTAACTGACTGAGCCACCCAGGTGCCCTTCGTTTAACAATACTTATAGCAGACAAAATAGACCTTAAAACAAAGGCAAAGCAAGAGAGAAGCAAAGGTGCTCTTTAATAATATAGGGATCAATCCAACAAGAGTATATCATCACAATTATAAATATTTATTCACACAACTCTGAACACCTAAATATATAAAGCAAGTATTAATAGACATAAAGGGAGAAATTGACAGCAATACAACAATAGTACAGGACTTTAGTATCCCACTTACATTAATGGATAGATCATCCGGACAAAAAAAAATCAATAAGAAAAAAAAGTAGTTTGGGGGCCTCTGTGGGGGGTCAGTCAGTTAAGCATCCAGTTCAGGTCATGATCTCAGAATTGTAAGATCAAGCCCCCTATTGGGCTCCAAGCTGAGTGTGGAGACTGCTTAAGATTCTCTCTCTCTCTGCCCTTCTCCCTCTTCTACTCTCTCTCTCTCAAAATAAATAAATAAATAAATAAATAAATAAAAATTTAAAAAGTGGCTTTAAATGACACATTATACCAGATGGATTTACCAGATATATACAGAACATTCCATATAAAAACAGCAGAATACATACTCCTTTCAAGTGTACATGGAACATTCTACAGGATAGATCATATGTTAAGCCACGAAACAAGTCTCAATAAATTAAAGAAGATTGAAATCATACTAAGCACATTTTCTGACCACAATGGAATGAAATAGTAATCAATCAGTTACAAACTGGGAAAAACACAAACACATAGAGGCTAAACAACATGCTACTAAACAACCAATGGGTCAATGAAGAAACCAAAAATAACCCATAAAATATATACCTCAGGACAAATGAAAATGGAAACAAAATAGTCCAAAATCTTTGCGATGCAGCAAAAGCAGTTTTAATAAGTAAATTTATAACAATACAACTCTATCTCAAGAAATAAGGAAAATCTCATTTAGGCAATCTTCTCTTACACCTAAAGGAATTAGGGAAAAAAAGAAAAACACAGGGTTAGTACAGGGAAGGATATAACAAAGGTTAGAGTATAAATAAATGATAAAGAGACTAAAAAAAAATAGGAAATATCAGTGAAACCAAGAGCTGATCCTTTGAAAAGATAAATCCAGTTGATAAACCTTTAGCCAGACTCACCAAGAAAAAAAAAATAGAGAGGATTCAAACAAAGAAAACCAGAAATGAAAAGAAGAAATAATAGCTAAAACCACAGAAGTAGAAAAGATGAAACTACTATGAAAAATTATATGAAAAATGATAACAAATTGAACAACATAGATAAATGGATAAATTTCTAGAAATGTACATTCCTCTCAAACTGAATTGGGAATAAACATAAAATTTGTACAGACCAATTACTGGTAACAAAATTGAATTGGTTATCAAAAATATCTTAATAAACAGAAGCCCAGGACCAGATGGATTCACAGGTGAATTCTACCAAATATTTAAGGAAAAGTTAATACCCATTCTTCTCAAACTATTCCAAAAAAATATAAGGAAACTTACAATTTATTCTGAGACATGCACTACCCTGATACTAAAACCAGAGAAAGATACTACAAAACAAACAAAGACCTACAAGCCAATATCCTTGATTAACATAGATGAAAAAAATCCTCAACTAAATATTAGCAAATCACATTTCAACCAATACATTAAAATGGATCATTGACCACCATCAACTGGGATTTATTCCAGGGATGCAATGTGTTTCATTATTAGCAAATCACTGTAAACATCACATTAACCAGAGGAATGATAAAAACCATATGATCATCTCAATAGATGCAGAAAAACCATTTGACAAAATACATGTTCATGATAAAAAAAAATCCTCTCAACAAAGTGGGTTTAGAGAGAACATATCTTAGCATAATAAAGGACATATATGACAAACCCAAAGCTAACATCATACTAAATGGTAAAAAAATTGAAAGCTTTTTCTTTAAGATCAGGAACAAGACAAGGGTGTCCTCTCACCACTTCATTCAACATAATACTGGAAGTCCTAGCCACAGCAATCAGACAAGAAAAAAAAAGACATTCAAATTTGTAAGAAAGAAAAAAAACTTTCAGGATTTGCAGATGACATGACATTATAAACACTCCACCAAAACCACTTTATTTATTATTAGAAGTAATAAATGGATTCAGTAAAATTGCAGGTTACAAAATCAACATACAGAATTAAGTTGCATCTTAATATATCTAATAATGAAGTGGTAGAAACAAATTAAGAAAAAATCCCATTTATAATTGTGCCAAAAGGATAAAATATCTACAAATAAATTTAACCAAGGAGGTAAAGAACCTATGCTCTGAATACTATAGAGTATTGATGACAGTAGTTGAAGACACAAACAAATGGAAAGGAATTCCATTTTTATGAATTGGAAGAATTAATATTCTTAAAATGTCCATACTCTCCAGGGCAATCTGCAGATTCAATGCAATCGCTATCAAAATACTAATAGCACTTTTCACAGAAGTAGAACAAATAATATCAGAATCTATACGGACCCGTGAAGAACCTGAATAACTAAAGGAAATTTGAGAAAAGAGAACAAAGCTAGAGGGATCACAATCCTAGATTTCAAGACATAATGCAAAACTTTAGTAATCAATACAGTATGGAACTAGCACAAATACAGACCTATAGATCAGTATAACAGGATAGAGAACTCCTAAATAAACCCATAAATAACTAATATTACAGAATATTACTCAGCCATATAAAAGGAGTAAGATCTTGCCATGTGCAACAATGTGGATGAACAGAGAGTGTATTATGCTACATGAGATAAGTCAGATATAGAAAGTAAAATACCATATGATTCCACTTGTAAATGAAATCTAAAAAAAACGAAACAAAACAAATGAACAAATTAAATAGAAACAAGCTCATAGATATAAAGAACAAACTGGTAGCTGCTAGAAGGGGATGGGCAAAATAGGTGAAGAGGATTAAGAGGTACAAATTTCCAGTTATAAAATAAATGAGTCATGGGGATGAAAAGTACAGAACAGGGCATATAGTCAATACAATAATAAGAAATTATGATGACAGATGGTGACCACACTTAACACGGTGAACATTAAATAACATAGATTTTTCAAATCTCTATGCAATACATCTGAAACTAATTTAATATTGTATGTCAACTATACTTTAATGATAATAATGAATGAATCTTTGGAATAAAGTGACATTATGAGTAGTGCCTACAGTTTAGAATATCATCATGTGATGTTAATTAAATTGAAATTCAAATGTGTATAACCAAAGACCACATATATTAATTCTGAAAAGTATTCTTTCTCCATAGTCCCTAATAAGTTGTACATAAATATTTGGCAGAAGCAATATAATACATAGTCATACCACTGAAGTTTAGTAGGGATCTTCATATATACTTAAAACTTCATATATTCATAAAATTTAATTTTATAGTTTCGAATACATTTTTTCTTGTGTCGTTATTTTTCATATTTAAATGGAAATTGCTCTTTGGATTTGAAAGTCCAAACTGTTTATGTGAATTCTTTGATATCTTTCTCAATGACTTCATCTCCTCTGCTAATTAAGCAGAATTATTTTTGTTATTTTCCCAGACTCTCTAATTTGGCTCTTGACCTAAATGTTCTTTCTTCGAACCTGCTACCAAATGTCTTGACCTCAATCATTTGATATTATTTCCCATCTGTTTTACTTCCCATTTTGAAGAAAATATATTTAATGAGGAAAATTTTAACAACGCTGCAACATAGATGATAGTACTATAGATTGTTTCCATTTTACATTAGAAAGAACATCTTTTGAGAATGTGCAGTCCTGATTCCAATTCCAGCTTCTCTTCTCATTAGTTATTTAGCCTCAAAAAATGTCTAAATTTCTCTAATATCTAATTTTAAAATCTTCTTCACAAATCATTAGCTTTCTGATACCATGAGTTATACCTATTTTGTTAAATTAGTGTCATAGCTTTCTTCTTCTAACAGATACACAGACGTCTTTGAACACCACATTTGTGTCTGGATATTTTATTTGGGAAGTAATGGCAAGGAGCAGAAAGGAACTGGGAGAATGACATAAAGAAGGTGGTTCATTGTAGATTTGGTCACTACTGTGGACTATTGAGGTTCAATAATGCCAAGAAATTCTAATAAGCTACAAACTATGTTTTTTGTAGTAACAACTATGTTGTTTACTCCATGTGGAATTTGTATCCACTAGCTCTGAAGGCCCATTGTTCAAAGTTCATTCCATCAAATAAGGTAACTTCCCCACATTTCCAGATTGCATCTGCATGAGTGGGAGGTATCCAAGGCTATTGAAATGTAAGTAGTTATCAGGTTCCACCATCTAGATCTTTGTTGCCATTAAAATGATTAGAGTTCATTTGGGCCCAGCAGATGTTAGGTAAATCACAAGAGGAATCTATTATTACAGGGAATATCTAGAACTTAGTACAGATTAAGGCATCTAATAGCCCTAATACATTTTTAAAGGTGAATGAAAAAAAAAAAAACAAAAAACAACCAGAGACCAATAATACCTATATCATAGTTATGGTGAGGTTAAGTGAGAATGTAAGTATTAGCTCTAAAATCCCCTAGAAGTATACAGTTTTGTTCAGTTTGAAACTCAAGGGTACAAAGGAAGTAATTCTTTTCTACTCTGTAAATGGATTTTTAAAAAATATCAAGCTCTATTATACTTGATGACGGAAAAAACCCTATTTACCAATATGAAATCAGTTTGGGTGTAGGATGGGCAGATCTGAGGCCATCTTCTCTCTTACCAGAGTCCACGGAGTCTATAGTTCTGAAGATGCAAGGCATACTTGTTCAATTTGGTATTTATATTTTTTAATGCTGTATGTAGTTCACCCTCATCATATCTGTGAGCCTCCCAATAGCTTCATTCTCCTAACTAAAGCCTGACTCTTTGTTGGAGATATTTGAAAATTTGTGGGTTTTTCATGGCATTCTGGGATGCAAAAGATATGGAAGAATCCCCTCCTACTCTCATCCACTTTCAACATCCCAGTCAGTGGAATATCCTGCTATACTGCATTCATTCTACTTCATTCATTCTACTTCAGCAAAGCCCCCAGAGTGTACTTATTTTAATTCTTCTCTAAACTCTCTTCATCTCTCCTTAGAGAGAGAGAGCATCTTCACCTATTCTAGATTTGAGAATGGAAGATTTCTAGGGCAGATGGGGGTCATTGGTTCCACAAGTAGTTTTTCTAGGAAAAATTGTGACTTCAGTGCTTAGCCTGAGAGATAAGATCACCAGAAGTAAAGATATTTCAGGTAGCCCAAAGTGTGAAAACTCCTCATTTATTGCTTTAGTATTTTATCCCACTATACTTGATTATATATTACTTGTATATTCAATACTGAACAAAAAGTATGACATATGTAAGACTTTGTGAGATTATTTACTGAACAACTGAAAGATTTTCTTGTGACATAGAACACCTGCTCACAAGTATTTTGAAGCAGAGGAATTTAATGTGATGTAATTATAACTAGCTTATAGTCTCATTAATTTCTATCACATGGGCAAATATTCTCAAAATGTCTATTTGCTGTTATATACATAAGATTATAACTTGATAGAAGGTTTCCATCACATCTTTGGTAGTTCCACTAGGCTCCAATTATTCCAATGTACAGATTACTTCATAATATAAGATATGTGGGGGAAGAAAGTTAATATTATCTTCATAATAGATCTATCCAGCATAACTCTTAATACCTCTTTTTACAATTATTTTAAACTTGAGCTAAAAGTGCTAAATAATCTTACAACAAAGTTTTAACATTACTATTTGTGATGATGGTATAGAATAACTTTTATTGCTTTTGTGCTCTTCTGTATTTTCTAATATTATTCATCTTTCTCTCTTTTTTTGCCTTGAACATTTGTTATGTTCAATTTTTACTTCTGGCCCTTCACCTATTTCTCCTTGTGTCTGGCTCCTTTCTATTTCTATTTCTATTTCCCATTTGTCACAACTTTAATAAGTTTCTGTGCCATCCACTTGTCTGAAATGCTATTCTCTGCAGTCTGCAGTCCACAATGCCCTCTCATGGCTTATGTTTTTAAAGACAATGTCTGTGCTCATAACATTAAATATGCTGATGAGTCCTGGTACTCAGTGGGTTGACAATCCCCTGCCAACATCAATTGGCAGGCACAATGCTCTCCATCCTCTCAAATGGCTCTGCTGGCCTCCCCATGCCGACTGAAACTGTCATTTCACCAAGCCCCCAATGTTGCAAATTAGCTGTTGCTGGCAAAAGTTCATGGTCTGTTTCCAGGCATTAATTTATGATCTGTGCATCCATTCTCTCTATTCAGATCAGCATAGCACAGAAACTGTTCTGAGTTTGAGTCATTACTTATCTAGGCAACTTGATTGAAGAAACAAATCTATGTTGGTTTTTAGCAACTTCTGCTATCTTGTGGTTTATCTTCACAGTGAGAGGTAAGTATATCTTGGTTTCTTTTCCTAGGTATACCCATTTTATTCATTGCATTGCTTGGGTTTATACACAGAGAAGAAGCACATTTTTCTGATTCCAGCTTTATCCTAACAGTAATACTGAATGACTGACAAAAGCATTAGTAAGACAAAGAGTGGGGGATGAGATCAAGAGCTCAATATTTCTTCTGTCTCACCTATTATTCTATTAATTATTTAGAGACCTGAAAAAGAAAGCTAAACTATTGTAATGGAAAGGAACTAACTGAATCTAATAGCAGTGATTTTCACTCTAGTGGCTCATTTTTCTTAACTTCTTAGGGCATGCCTTAAAATATTACTACTTGCTGAAGCAGTTAGTTTAAGACGTTTATTTATCACACTATGAAAATAATGAGATAAACATATAAGCTTTTTCTCCTTCTATCCCCAGTCCTTCTAGGAGTCCCTGTGGGCACACAGCAGATGTTCAATAAACACTGTTGATACAAATTCTGGGAAGATACAACTATTCAACAAAGAAATGATACCAGAATTTCTCATTCCAAATTATCATCACAATAAGTCTCATGAAAAATAAAAAGATTTTGCAGAATCTTTGAGGACAGAATAGTGTTTAATGTTAAAAAATGGAGTTTCAGTGAATACTCAGTTTCTTTGTCTCTCTCACACATACATGTGAATGCTCATACACATGCACACATATACACTTTGAAATTCTAGATAAATATTTAGATTTTCTTTTTCACTCACTCACTCATTACACAGGTATGTATTGAACCAGGTAGCAACCTAAGGAAGTTGTTTATAGACATGAATAAGATGGGCAAGGCTGCTACCCTCATGGAGCTTACATTTTGATGGGGAGCTTTAAGATGACCTTGGTGTTGGAGTGAGAACTAAAAATATTACACATTGAAAGTCATGGGATGGTTCAAAGCCTTCCACATCATTGATACTACTTCATCTTGGATGAGTAGAGATTGCTACTCTCTAATGCTTTAGTTGTCACATGTATGCTAGAATTAGATTACCTCACATATCTCTAAATCATTTAATCTATGCTATTCAAATAAATGAAGTGTGAGAGTGACATTACCTATGAGTTGCTGAATGTTGTCTACACATGTTATACAAAGTAAGAAAATATAGTCTTCATTAATCAAATAACTTGGCTTCTCCCCTGGCTGGCAGTGTGGAAGCCACATGATGGTTGGTGTTCCTATAAAAGACATGAACCAGCAGGAGTTCGTCAGAACTCTGGCAGCCTCCCTCAAAAACTCTGGGAAGCTGAAAGTCCCTGAATGGGCAGACACTGTCAAGGTGGCCAAGCTTAAAGAGATTTCTCCCCTACAATGAGAACTAGTTCTACACACAAGCTACTTCCGAACCATGACACCTGTCCTCTGAGGCAGCACTGGGGTCAGCTCCGTGACCAAGATTTAGGTGGATGTCAGAGAAATGAGGTTGTACCTAGCCATTTCAACAGAGACTCCCAGTGCATGGCCCACAGGGTCCTCCATGCCCTAGAGGGGCTGTAAGTGGTGAAAAAGGACCAAGATGAGGGCCACAAAGTGACACCTCAGTGACAGAGAGATCTGGACAGAATTGCTAGACAGGTGGAAATGCCAAAAAGCATTAGAACAAATGTTAGGTTAATGCATTGCCTCGTTTGTATAAAACAAAATAAATAAAATAAAATAGCTTGATAAAGGTGAAAAATAATGTACTTTTCATGTTGGCAAATGCTACCCAAATAATGAAATGATGAATTTACAAGCAGGATAAATCTGTAATCCTATTCACCGTGCCTCATATGTATTCAAACAAATGTTTTAAATAAACACCTGTCCAACATGTGGTTACTTTGCAAGAACCATGATTTTCCCCTAAAGTTCTTTAGCAAAGTTCTTTTGATACAAAGTCTGCCTTGTGGCTTTGCATAATAATCAAAGCAAACAAAAATATTATTCTTTAGGCATATGCCAAGTGATGAGAAACAGCCTACTCTACTCCCAAGCTAGGATAAAAATATTCACCTTTTTGCAGGTGTAAAGTACCACTGCCAACTTTAAATGAAGCTCATTTGAAGGCTGGGTTATATATAAACCATTAGTATAACAGAGCAATTAACACTACTCCCAGGGTAGATGAATAAATTGCTGATATGACTTTATAAATGCTTTTACTAAGTACAGAGTAATATGATATATATTATATACACATACATCAATCTATATGAGTGTACGAATGAGTGGAAACACACACATATACATACATGCTATATATGCCATTTGGCAGAGTTCTGCTAATTCTCATATGATGATACATGAGTAAGTGGAATAACAAACATCTGCTGTAGTTTATTTCTCATTGTGAATTATTAAAGTAGCCCACCTTTTGAAAGTGAGTTTATACTTGGCCTTATTTGTCTGGCCCAATTGTAGTGTAAGCCTTTTTTAGCTCAACATTTTGAGGAAACGGTAAAGAGGTTGCTCCAAATTGATATGGTGGAGTCTGGCACCAATGGTTCTTACAGGGTGATGGTTTTGTTTATAGGAAGAACAAAAAGCATGTCTATCAGAAGGCATAAGAATGAGACAACAAATTCCAGTTCCCAATTCTTGCTTTGGGATTCTGCCATTATTACAGAGGAAGCATCTGGCAATGGAAAATGTACACCTAGTTTCTCTAATATAAAATCTAGAGGGAATGTTCTGTTTAATAGAACATTAATAGAACAATCTTTTACAGTAGAAAAATAAGAATCGTCATTTCTGCTTGTTACAATGGGCCTCTATATATAATGAACATATCAAAGGTAAAAAGGGGATTAGAAGGGAGAGGGTCTGAACTGGCTTCTGGAGGTCAACCTAGAGAGAAGGAGTAGCCATCTCCAAATGAAAGAAAAGAAACACTTTCAAAAACCAATAAGCTTAATTAAAGGATCTCTCCTCATAGATATGATTAATAGAGAGAAAAGCAATGATGATATTAGAAGTGAATTTACTGAATAGAGTTCACAATATTACAAAGATACCCTCTAAGTGCACAATATGTAAGAAAGATCAACCTGAATGAAATACTAAGCCTCCTAATGACTAGTCAGGGATTGAAAACCATTAAAATATGCACTTTGAAATAAAAGTGTGTTTATTTTTACCCCAAGCTAATAAAATTCTTCATTCTCTTTACATATCTGTATGAATCACATAAAAAGAAAAAAAATTATCTTTTAACACAAAAGAACTACCCATTTTTTAAACTATCCCTGTTTACAAAGTATTTGTGTTACTGATTTTTTTTTAACATGGTTATCTTATTATAGTTTCTTAGTATATCTTGGTCATTGTTGACAACAAAGGTATTGGGCTTATTCAGAGTCTTTAGAAAAGGGAAAGTTTTTGTTGGGTCTAAGTCCCTAGCTGACATGCTGTGGCATAGGGAAAAAATAGTTTGATTATATTGGTAAAATGAAACTGAACTAAATTCTTGCTCCTGTTAGCAAAAGGAAGGGAGTTTGGAATTCTAATGAAAAGAGTCAAAGAATGGAAATGTGCCCAAAAGGAGGCCTCAGAATTAGCTCCTAAGAGGACTAAGGAGAAAGCTGACAATGAACTAGATCCTACTTTTGTCACCATCTGTTACTGGTTATTTCCTTTTTCTCAACTTGACATGCTTTTCTTTTCCTGTGTGTGCCAATAGCAAGATTCTATTGTTTTACCTATCTACCATCCTCTTCTTTTTAGTATTACCATCTGATTTTCCTTTAGAGACACACTGTCATCTATTTGCAGGCTATGTGGTATAGAGGGGGCTGAACTCAAAGCCAATTCCAGGGGTCGAATATATGACCTACCTTGGTCAATAACAGTCACAGGGGTTAGTTTAGGAATGGGTCAGTAGGGGAGCCTGGGTGGCTAAGTCGGTTAAGCGTCTGACTTCGGCTCAGATCATGATCTCACGGTTCGTGGGTTCAAGCCCTGTGTCAGGCTCTGTGCTGACAGCCAGCTCAGAGCCTGGAGCCTGCTTCGGATCCTGTATCTCTTTCTCTCTCTGACCCTTCCCTGCTTATGCTCACTGTCTCGCTCTCTCTCTTTCTCAGAAACAAATAAAACATTTAAAAAATTAAAAGAAAACACACACAGGAATGGGTCAGTCAACCCAAACCACAAAGTTGGATCCAAGGCTCTTCCTAGAATGAGTGGGTATCAGGCCTTCTCTTTCTGCTGAGGTCCTTAATTTAGTATCGTATACGTCAGGAGCTTTGAAACCTATATGGGGAGGAGAGGCGCCAAGATGGTGGATCAGCATGGAAATTTTCTTTGCATTTCTCATCTCTGACATACAGCCAGATCAACACAAACCATCCTGCACACCTTGAAAACTGATTTGAAGATTAACACAACAGTCTGCACAACCTGAAGCAGGTACAGGGCATGGAGAGGTGAACAGGGGAGAGAGAGGCTGCGGAGGGCAGGGAGCTACTTTTGCTTGCTGAGAGGGGAAGGGGATCAGCGAGGGAGGGGCGGAGAGTATGAAAGCATATGGAGAGAAAAGAAAGAGTATGCAAGGGAATGTACAAAAAAAGGGAGAAAGGAGGGGCTTTAAATTCCATTAAGACTCTATAAACAGGGGGAGTGCAGAGTCTGAAACTCTGCAGATTGATATCTGGTGGTGCTCTGGTGGGGAGAGTGAATCCCCAGGAGCAGAGAGTGAGGTCCTCAGGGTCCTCGGGCCACATGAGGAAAGGTGGTTCCCCTACAGGGGGGACATTTGGTAGAGGCTGTGAGGCCACCTCACAGCCAAAGGTCCCAGCGGACCCTGGAGAACAACCACATTCACTGGTATTGGAACAAGGGAGAAGCCTGGTGCCAGATGTGTTGGAATTTTCCATAATCCCTGAAACACTGCTGCCACATGATCACATGAACTTTCTCTGAGACAGGCTGGCATTCAGCTGCAGTCTCTGGGCATCAGCAGCAACATGGTCCCACAGATGTCCTGGGTGTGGCCAACACCTGGCCATTCCTTGGTGAGACCCTCCCCCAGAAGGTCTGAGCGAGTCAAAGCCACAGTCCCTCAGAAGCAAGAGGTTGGAAAATACAGCCAATTCTGAGATAAAAACTCAGGAAGTAGGTACCCCTCAGCAATCCGATGGCCTGGTCATGGACAGTGTAAAAGCAAAGAGTGGATGACTGCTGAAGACAAAGGAGGGGTGTGCGATTGCTGGTTGAGGAGAGCACAGAGTTCTGATACTGGAAACTGGGTGGCTGGGTGACACCATCTTCACCCTCCCCACACATGCACATACACACCTACATGTGCCACAGCAATTCATTTCTGTAAGCTAAGCACCACCATCTAGTGGAGAACAGAGCTTATACACTAAGCCCTGCCCAACTGGGCCAACCTTGCTCTTCAGGAACACCATAAGTCTCTCTGCCTGCTTAGTATATGGGCTATAAAGTGCTTCATAGTTTGACATCTAGGAGAAATTGATGCAATTTTAATCCTATTTCAGATTTTTTGATTTTTTGATGGTCCATCTATTGATTTTTTTTTCTAATTCTTGAATAAAGAAGGAGAAGAAAATATTTTTATTGCATTTTTTTAAAAATATTTTTAATTCTTTTCTACTTTATTTTTTACTTTCTTGTAAATTTTTCAAATTCTATTTTACTTCCATCATTTCATTTTATTTTATTTCATTGTATTCATTTTCTCAAATTTTTAAACATTTTTCATTTTTTCTTTTTTTCCTTTTCTTATTGTTCCCTTTTTTCTCTAATCTATGAAGCTTCTTTCAACAACCAGACCAAAACACACCTAGGATCTAGCATCGTTTATTTAATTTTTTTAAAAAAAATTTAATTTTAATTTTTTACATTGTTAATTCATTTTCTTCGTTAAAAATGATGAAATAAAGGAATTTACCCCAAAAGAAAAAACAGGAAGAAATGACAACCAGAGATTTAATCAACACACATACAATCAAGATGTCTCAATCAGAATCATAACAATAAGAATACTATTTGGGGTTTAAAACAGGTTAGAATCCTCTTCTGTGGAGATAAAATGTAGTCAGAATGAAATTTAAAAAATGCTGTAACTGAGCTGTAGTCTCGAATGGATGCCCCAGTGGCAAGGATGGATGAAGCAGAGCAGTGAATAAGCGATACAAAGGACAAACTTACGGAAAACAATGAAGCAGACAGAAAGAGGGAGACTAGGCAAAAGAGTACATCTAAGAATTAGAGAAATCAGTGACTCATTAAAAAGGAACAACATCAGAATCATAGGAGTTCCAGAAGATGAAGAGAAAAAGGGGTAGAAGGATTATGTGAGCAAATCATAGTGGAAAACTTTCCTAACCCGATGAAAGACATAGACATCAAATACCAGGAAGCACAGAGGACTCCCATTAGATTTAACAAAAACTGACCATTAACAGTGCATATCATAGTCAAATTCACAAAATACTCAGGTAAGGAAAAAATCATGAGAGCAGCAAGGGTAAACAAAGTCCTTAACCTACAAGGAATACAGATCGGGTTTGCAGCAGACTTATTCACAGAAACTTGTAAGGCCAGAAATAAGTGACAGGATATATTCAACGTGCTGAATCAGAAAAATATGCAGCCAAGAAGTCTTTATCCAGAAAGGCTGTCATTCAAGAAAGAAGGAGAGATTAAGAGTTTCCTAGACAAACAAAAATTAAAGGGGTTTGTGACCACTAAACCAGCCTTGCAAGACATTTTAATGGGGACTCTCTGAGGGGAGAAAAGACAAAAACAAAAAACAAAAAACAAACCAAACCAAAACAAACCAAACCAAAATGAAACAAACAAAAACAAAACAAACAAACAAAACCCCAAAAGAAAGGATGAGAGAACACCACCAGAAACTCCAACTCTACAGGCAACATATAATGGCAATAAGTTCATATCTTTCAGTACTCACTCTAAACATCAGTGGACTAAATGCTCCAATAATAAGACATAGGGTAACAGAATGCATAAGAAAACAAGATTTATCTATATGCTGTTTACAAGAGACACACTTTAGACTTATAGACACCTTCAGATTGGAAGTAAGGGGATGGAGAACCAACTATTATGCTAATGGTCACCAAAAGAAAGCTGGTGTAGCCGTACATATATCAAACAATCTAGACTTTAAACTAAAGACTGTAACAAGAGATGAAGAAGGGCATTATATCATAGTTAAATGGTCTATCCACCAAGAAGATATAACAATTATAAACATTTATGCTCCAAATGTGAAAGCATCCAAATATATAAATCAATTAATCACAAACATACAGAAACTCATTGATAATAATGTCATAATAGTAGGGCACTTCAACACTCTACTTACAACAATGGACAGATCATCTAAACAGAAAATCAAAAAGGAAACAATGGCTTTGAATGACACACTGGACCAGATGGACCTAACATATATATTCAGAATATATTATCCTAAAGCAGAATACACATTCTTCTCCAGTGCACATGGAACGTTCTCCAGAATATATCACATACTGGGACATAACTCAGCCCTCAACAAGTACAAAAAGTTTGAGAACATACCATGCATATTTTCAAACCACAATGTTATGAAACTCGAAATCAACCACAAGGAAAAAATGTGTAAAGATAACAAATACATGGAGAGTAAAGATCATCCTACTAAAGAATGAATGGGCTAACCAAGAAGTTAAAGAGGAAATTAGAAAGTACTTGGAAACCAATGAAAATGATAACACCACAAGTCAAAACCTCTGAGACACAGCAAAGGCAGTCATAAAAGGGAAGTATATAGTAATCCAGGCCTTCTCAAAGAAGGAAGTAAAGTCTCACATACACAACCTAGCCTTACACCTTAAAGAGCTGGAAAAAGAACACTAAATAAAACCCCAAAGCAGCAGAAGACAGGAAGTAATAGAGATTAGAGCAGAAACCAAAACTATTGAAACAAAAACAAAACAAAACAACAACAACAAAACAGTAGAATAGATCAATGAAATCAAAAGCTGGTTCTTTGAAACCTATTCAGTTTGATCAAAAAGAAAAGGGAAAGGACCCAAGTAAATAAAATCAAGAATGAAAGAGAGATCACAACCAACACAGCAGAAATACCAACAATAATAAGAGAATACTACAAGCAATTATATGCCAATAAAATGGGAAATCTGGAAGAAGTGAAAAAATTCCTAGAAGTATATAAACTACCAAAACTGAAACAGGAAGACACAGAAAATTTGAATAGACCCATAACCAGTAAAGAAGATGAAATAATAATCGAATATCTCACAAAAATCCAGAGTCCAGGGCCAGATGGCTTTCCAAGGGAATTCTACCAAACATTTAAAGAAAAGTTAACACCTATTCTCTTGAAGCTGTTCCAAAAAATAGAAATGAAAGGAAAACTTCTAAACTTATTCTATGAAGCCAGCATTACCTTGATTCCAAAACCAAAAACCCCACTGAAAAGGAGAACTATATATAGACCAATTTCCCAAATGAACATGGATGCAAAAATCAACAAGATACTAGCCAACCAGATCTAACAATATATTAAAACAATTATTCACCACGGCCAAGTATGATTTGTACCTGTGATGCAGGGCTGGTTCAATATCTGTAAATCATTCTATGTGATATATCACATCAGCAAAAGAAAGGACAAGAACCACATGATCCTCTCAATAGATGCAGAGAAAGCATTTGACAAAGTACAGCATCCTTTCTTCATAAAAACCCTCAAGAACGTAGGAATAGAAGGATCATACCTCAAGATCATAAAAGCTATACATGAAAGACCCACTGCTAATATCATCATCAATGGAGAACTACTGAGAGCTTTCCCCCTCAGGTCAGGAACAAGACAAAGATGTCCCCTCTCGCCACTATTATTCAACATAGTATTGGAAACCTTAGCCTCAGCAATCAAACAACACAAAGAAATAAAAGGCATCCAGATCTGCCAGAAGGAGATCAAAATCACTCTTTGCAGATGACATGATACTTTATATGGAAAACCCAAAAGATTTCACCAGAAAACTGCTAGAACTGATCCATGAATTCAGCAAAGTCACAGGGCATAAAATCAATGCACAGAAATCAGTTGCATTCCTGTACACCAATAATGGAGAACAGAAAGAGAAACCAAGGTACTGATCCCATTTACAATCACACTCAAAACCACAAAATACCTAGGAAAAAATCTATCCAAAGAGGTGAAAAATCTATACACTGACTACTATAGAAAACTTATGATAGAAATTGAAGAAGACACACACAAAAATGGAGGAAAATTTCATGCTCCTGGATAGGAAGAACAAATGTTAAAATGTCAATACTACCCAAAGCAATCTACATTTTCAAAGCAATACCTGTCAAAATAACACCAGCATTCTTCACAGAGCTTGAACAAACAATCCTAAAATTTGTATGGAACCAGAAAAGACCTGGGATAGACAAAGCAATATTGAAAAAGAAACCTAAAGCTGGAGGCATCAGAATCCCAGGCTTCAAGCTGTACTAAAAAGCTGTAATCATCAAGAGAGTATGGTACTGGCACATCAGCAGACATTCAGATCAATGGAACTGAATAGAGAACCTAGAAATGGACCCGTGAACATATGACTAACTAATCTTTGACAAAACAGTAAAGATATCCAATGGAATAAAGATAGTCCTTTTAGCAAATGGTGCTGGGAAAACTGGACAGCGACATGCAGTATAAAGAACCTGGACCACTTTCTGACGCCATCCACAAAAGTAAACTCAAAATGGATGAAAGACCGAAACGTAAGGCAGGAAGCCATCAAAATCCTAGATGAGAAAGCAGGCAAAAGCCTCTTCGACCTCAGCCGCAGAAACTTCTAACTCAACACATCTCTGGAGGCAAGGGACACAAAGCAAAAATGAACTATTGGGACCTCATCAAAATAAAAAGCTTCTTTTTTTAAAAAAAAATTTTTTTATTTATCTCTAGGAGAGAGTGAGAGAGAGATAGCGTGAGCAAGGGAGGGTCAGAGAGAGAGGCAGACACAGACTCTGAAACAGGCTCCAGGCTCTGAGCTGGCAGTCAGCACAGAGCCCGACGTGGGGCTCAAACCCATGAACCTCGAGATCATGACCCAAGCAAAAGTCGGACGCCTAACCACTAAGCCACCCAGGCGCCCCCAAAATAAAAAGCTTCTGCACAGCGACAGAAACAATCAGCAAAACAAAGGCAACCAACAGAACGGGAGAAGACATTTTCAAATGACATATCAGATAAACAGTTAGTATCCAAAATCTATAGAGAACTTACCAAACTCAATACCCAAAAAACAAAGAATCCAGTGAAGAAATGAGCAAAAGACATCCAGATGGCCAACCAACACATGGAAAAATGCTCAACATCACTCATCATCAGGGACATACAAATCAAAACCACAATGAGATACCACCTCACACCTGTCAGAATAGCTAACATTAACAACTCAGGCAACAACAGATGTTTGCGAGGATGTGGAGAAAGAGGATCTCTTTTGCAGAATCTTGCTGCTGCTGGGAATGCAAACTGGTGCAGCCACTCTGGAAAACATTATGGTGGTTCCTCAAAAAATTAAAAATAGATCCACCCTACGACTCAGCAACTATAATACTAGCTATTTATCCAAGGGATAGAGGTATGCTGTTTCGAAGGGGCACATGCACCCCAATGTTTATGGCAGCACTATCAACAATAACCAAAGTATGAAAAGAGCCCAAATGTCCATCAACAGATGAATGGATAAAGAAGATGTGGCATATATACATATATATACAGCCGAGTATTATTCAGCAATCAAAAAGAATAAAATCTTGCATTTTACAACCAATGGATGGAACTAGAGGGTATTATGCTAAGCTAAATTAATCAGTCAGAGAAAGACAAATATCATATGACTTTACTAATATGAGGACTTTAAGACACAGAATAGATGAACATAAGGGAAGAAAAGCAAAAATAATGTAAAACAGGGATGGGGACAAAACATAAGAGACTCTTAAATATGGCGAACAAACAGGGTTACTGGAGGGGTGTGGGAGGAGAAATGGGCTAAATGGATAAAGGGCATTAAGGAATCTATTCCTGAAATCATTATTGCACCATATGCTAACTAATTTGGATATAAATTAAAAATAAATTATTAATAAAAAATAAAAGAAAACTATATGGAGAGGGAACCCTTCAATGCAAACCCTATGAAGAAGAATCAGAGCCAATACATAACATATGTAAGAGAAAAGAAAAGAAAACAAGCAAAAAAAGAAACAAAACAAAAAAACAAGAACAAATTCCTGGTGATGCTGTTTGAGAATCTTTATTCAGCCATTCCGGAAGTTAATCCTGAGTATTAGGAGCCATTTACCTCTGTTTTGTTTAAGATAGACTGAATTGGGCACCTGGGTGGCTCAGTCGGTTAAGCGTCCGACTTCAGCTCAGGTCATGATCTCACAGTTCGTGAGTTTGAGCCCCGCGTCAGGCTCTGTGCTAAAGCTAGCTTAGACCTGGAGACTATTTCAGATCCTGTATCTCCCTCTCTCTGACCCTCCCCTGCTCACGCTGTCTCTCTCTCTCTCTCATAAATAAATAAAACATTTAAAATTTTTTTTAAAAAGGGTAACACTGAGTTGTATTTCTGTTACTTGTAACCCAAGAACTATGTTAATATACTATAAACTGATACAAATAATATAAGGTTAAAATTATAGAAACTTGTCCCTAAAAAAGTGAAAAAAACCCAAACCAAAATAAAAATATCAAAAACACTGGAGGGTAGCAAAAAGCAAAGAGATTCAGGAGGGAAATTAACACTTGGATAAATGGAAGACATAGGGAGATCTTAATTTTTCAGTTTTTAGTCTGAGGGTTTCCTGTCTATGCCATTTGGGAGGTGTAACTCTCTGATAACAAACCTACAATCTATCTGGATTCAGGCAATCACAACTGTTGGGAAATGAGACAAAAAACAAACAAACAAACAAACAATCAAACCTAGAAACAATGTAGTAATAGGGGTCCTTAAATTCTGTGTATAAAGTATGCTCACATTTCTGGCTGAATCTTGAGCCACAAATTTGTGGGATAGACTTTAAACAACTTGGGGAAAGAATAAAAGCACTGAATTGAGATTTGAGCTGCCATCCAACATAGCGTTTGCAAATTGATTACAGCTAAGTTAATTGATTGCTAAAAGAACTACAAAAAAATCAACAGTCTTCAGGGGGATGTAATCAAATTAGAATTTTCACAACATAACATTCACAATGTCTATGGGATGATACAAAATGTGAACTTCAATGGAAATTAATGTCAAGATATAAGATTTTATAATTTATAGAGACTTTAAAGCATCTGTTATAGCTGTGCTCATGACATAAATAAAAATTTGCTTGTAATGATTAGAGAAATTAGAAAAATTAGCAGATAAATATAAATTGTAAAAGATAACTCAAATTACTCTGAGGGAGTAAGAGTAGGATTCCATAAAATAAATAAAGGATATGAGAAAATTAGGAGTAGAAAATTTTGTGTCTCTTATATAGACTGGGGAACCTATCTTCTTGTTCCAGCAACATTTAATTATGATCACTGTTTTTAGGTGGTTAGTTAATATTTAGTAAATTCTTCATTTAATACATACTGAGGCCAGCAGTCATTGAATACAGTAGTCTGTAAACAAATTATAACTTTTTTTTATTATCTAAGATAAACTTTACAAAGAAATAAAAGAGTAAAATTTGTTTAAGACAGAACTTGTCATTTTGATTTTAGTCATTTTTGTATTTTAATTTATATAAATCCATTTTGAGGCAAAGAAGAAGATAAATAAGTACGTATTTTAAAGTACCATCAGAGAAGCCAAATTTAAAAATGTCCAGAGGCACCTGGGTGACTCAGTCAGTTAAGTGCCCAACTTGGGCCCAGATCATGATCCTGCGCTTTGTGTGTTTGAGCCCTGCATCAGACTCTGTGCTGATAGCTCAGAGCCTGGAGCGTGCTTCAGGTTCTGTCTCCGTCTCTCTCTCTGCCCCTTCCCCCACCTCACTCCTCAAAAATAAATAAACATTAAAAAAATTTTAACGTCCAAAATATGAAAGGACATAAATGGTAATGGAATTTCACTGTCATACAACTTAGAAAGCACTTTTAGCAATATTCCAGAAAAAGAATTTTTTTAACAGTTTCATGGGAAAGACAAGGGACCATATTTATATAACACATAGGTAGTAGAATTAATCAGGTATAGATTTAGTTCTAGATCTGTTATTTATTAGCTATGTGAACTTGGTCACATCCTTAACATTTCTGAACTTCAGATAGCTCATTCCAAAATGAATAATGGACATTACTGGTTTCTTTTCTCCTGGTTGTTGTTTTTTTTTTTTTTTTTTTTTGGAACATATTTGTTTGTTTGGCTTGAGAGAGAGCAAGAGCGCATGTGCATGCATGCTTGCACCCTATGCAAAACCAGACTTAGAGCTCGATCTCACAACCATGAGATCATGACCTGAGCTGAAATCAAGAGGAAGACGCTTAACTGACTTAGCTACCCAAGTACCCCGTTTTTTATTGTTTTAATGCTTATTATTTTCTCAGTTTACTTTTAGCTACACTAACTGATACTAGTGGCTATCTCATAATTGTGTCTCATAATATAGTAGCAACAATTATTTGGAAATACCATATAGGCCAGTGATAAAAAAAAATCATATTATCATTTTAAAAAGAAGTCAGTTTGAAGATAAAGTAAAGCAAATGTGGTTTCTTCATCCTTGAGTACATCAGCAAGCCACTTTCATTGTCACGCCATAAATAAGCTATTTTATTCTTTGTGAAGAGAAATTCACTCTATTTTTGTGTTCGTAAGGAGCAACAGTGAATTCATTTTCAACACAGAGATTTTCAAATGTGTATACTTTTTGTGAAGATTGTATAGTTATTAAAAGGATGCAGTTCAGCTTGTATAGTTCTTGATAATATTAACCAAGCTCTTACACATTTTTTTTTGTCTTTGAATATCTGCCCATATTTTTATCTACTGGGTAAAAATAACTTATAAATAATCCTGGTTCCACTTTCTTCTATAACATGTGCTTGGCTGATTCCCCAGGGACTCCCCCCATGTGCCTCCACTTTGGAATGATTTACAATATTCTTTTTCCTCTTTGCCAATAACTTCAGCATGCTGTTACCCCTTCATCTGGAATGGAAAATAGAGACTTGTTCTTTTCAAGAAGGCTCATGAATGGAAAAGCCAACATACTCATTCCTCCCCCAAACCCAGAAAGTTTAAAAAAGAAAGAATTAGGAGTCTATTGAAAAAATACAAGCTGTTTGAGATTTTCAAAATTCTAGCCATAGTGTGGAAATGACATTCCTTCAATTATGTATGAATCATCATTTTTGTGGAGAGAAGAGAGAGACATGCGAAAGAATACAGTTCTTTCTCTGTGAAATGATCTAATAGCTCTGCAACTCCCCCAGCCTGTCAGTTCCTGCCTTAGAACTCTTAAAAAAAACACAATCAATCATTTATCTCTGCCTTCAGATTAGATGACTGGCCCTTGAGGTCTTCTGACGTACCCCTGTGTAAACTGAAAGCATAGGTGGCAATAAAATTGTCTTAATCATTAAAAGGAAAAGACAGATTGAAAATTGAGCCTAAGAAGTGACTATTTCAATAGATCCTTGACTCTACACTCAGAGGCCAGGTAAACTCTAGACAGAGTGGTAGCAAATTTTTATTTCACCATGACAAGGCAGTACTGAAAAAGAACATAAAAGCACACAGCAGCAATTTTTACAATATTTTTTGTCCATGGGAGGCCGCCTGTCTTTTATATACCAAATAGTTGAAAATATTTGAATCATATGCATATACACATGTGCATACACACACATACACACACTATATTATCAATATATGGATATATACTAGCCAAGTGTGACATGATTGGATTGAATGAGTCATCATGTTTTTGAGCTTACGTTATTCAAGTGCATTATCTGCTCATTCACAGAGCCAAAAATTATTAAAATAGAAATAAGAGAATTAGCTTACAGAATGGGATGAAAGCTACAAACATAAGTATAATGATATAATAAGTATAATCATAATTATAAAAGTAGAATGATGAAGTTATAATTTTAAAAGTATAAATGTACAAAGAATTATATTCTAATTATAAAAGTAAAATACATAATTTTAATGAATTCAGAAATAATTTTCTTACTTTCCTCATTATAAAAACGACTCATGTTTATTACCAAAATATTCCAGTGATACAGAATCTTATAGTAGACAAGGTGAAAATCCCTAATAATCTCTACTTAAAATAAATCACTGTTAATAATGTGATTCATATCTTTCCTGACTTTTTATTAGCACCCAAATATATCTATCATTTTAAAACCAAATGAAATCATGCTATAAGTAATGGTTCCCAAAATCTTTTGAGAAACCAAAGCTAAACATACACACATGCACACACATGCACACATACATGTAAATAACCATTTTTTAAAATTAAGAAAATTTATGCATTGGGACACCTGGATGTCTCAGTTAAGCATCTGACTCTTGATTTGGTTCAGGTCATGATCTCATAATTGGTGAGATTGAGCCGCACATCACTCAGTATGAAGCCTGCTTTGGATTATTTCTCTCCTTCTCTCTCTCTCTACCCCTCTCACACTTATAAATAAATAAACTTAAAAAAAGAAGATGTTTACGTACTGATGTACAACATATGATATTTTCCTCATCAGTATATGAATATCTTCTTAATTTTTGAGAGGTTGTATTGTGTTTTATTCTTATTACTGATATAGAAAGTATTTCACCAATATCAGTGACAATTTAAGTCATCTATATTTTTATTTTGATTTGCAGTATATTTAAAGGAAAGCATATTTGAAATTTTGGTATTGTGAAATTACTTTTCTAAAAAGATGGTATAACTTCAGAAATGTATATAAGCTCCTACATATTTTCCTAAACACTGTGCATTGATCCTTTTTCACTTTTGCTAATTGGAGAGGTGAGAAATATCTTAAATAAGTCTTTCATAAATGTATGTATATTTCTTACATTATTATTAAAATTGAGTATCTTTTTATATGCTTATTTAATGTTCTACTTCTATAAATTATTTTCATTTATTTTAAAATATTTTTGTTTTAAAAATTAAACCCCAACCACCTTATTTTCTATATAAAATTTGATCTGATACACACAATGCTGTTTGTTTTTCATTGAAAATGGATGATTAAAAATTTGATATCAGTTAATTCAATGAACATTCATTTTTTAAAAAAAATTTATTGGGCACTGATTTTTTTTCTTAGAAAGGTATTAGGGGGGCGCCTGGGTGGCTTAGTCGGTTAAGCGTCCGACTTTCGCTTACGTCATGATCTCGCGGTATGTGGGTTCCAGACCCGCATCGGGCCCTGTGCTGACTGCCAGCTCAGAGCCTGGAGCCTGTTTCAGAGTCTGTATCTCCCTCTCTCTCTGACCCTCCCCTGCTCATGCTGTCTCTCTCTCTCTCTCCTAGAAATAAATTTAAAAAATATTAAAAAAAAAAAGAAAGGTATTAGGTGCTAAACATACAAATATAAGTAACTCTAACCAACAATCAGTCAAACTTCTCTTGAAAAGTTGAATTCTCACATTACTCAAAAAGTAATCACTTTCTCTGAGCTGCCTAATAGAATTTGAGGAGAAACACAATATTTTAAGTGTTACCTTTTACCTTTTACTGTTGTCCTGTAGAGATTGCTTGCAAAGCTCAAACACTGTGTGATGCCCTCTGCCTTCATGGAAATATAGTCTGTAACTCAATAGAAATGAACCTGCTTCAGTATCCTTGCGGGGCTCACACATCAGCCTATAGGAAGCATGGTCTCTCCGTGAACTTGTTAGTCGGTTCAGACCACAGTAGCTGTGGTCTTGCATCAATTATGCCCAGAGCAGGAGATCTGAGTGGTGTATATTCATGGCTTCAGGAGGCTACTTTTCATCTTTTGTTGGTTGTATCCTGGAAAGATGTGAAGGTCAGCAAGTTCTAAAACAAAGTCATTAAAGTCAAAGCATCATTGGGGAATCGGAGTTATAGTAGCATCCAATTACAAGGAAGGAGAAACCAAGAACTCTAAGATTGAACATATGATTGTTTATATGGGACAACAGGTAGTGGCCTACCATTCTGGAGATAAGACTGATGGAGTTATTTATGATTTTCTCAATTCAAGCTTATATGACTGAACCTTACAGAAGATCAAGTAGATAGAAATTGACATGTGATGCTACTGGACAGCTTTCGATATTAGTTGTAAGTGCAATCTAGACATAACTAACTTAGTGAAGAATAATCTCATTCTAAACATTTTTTTTCTCTTGCCTTCCGGTAGAAACAAGTTGTCTTTTCATTCCTTTCTCTATGGTTTTGAGCAAAGTGATGGCAGTGGGAGTAGAATAAGAAAGGGAGCAAGAGACCAAGCCTGCTCTGTGGTACAAGTGAAGCTACCTGTCTCTGGTAGCAGGAATGAAGGAATACATAATCAAGTCTCAAACAGTTCTTCCTAGCTACCAAAAGGAGAGTGGTAAGTACTTTTTATTCTGAACATACTATCCAAGCTCCCTCTCTCTGTTGAGTTGAAATCACTGCCGCAACATGAACACCAGGACCCAGTGTTATGTTCATAGGTTTAATTATAAAAAAGACACCAAAACATCTGTGCTCTGCCATTTTACATTATATTAATTTAAGATGACAGCTTCTTTGGTGAAACATTTTTCTTTCTGTTTTACTTGCATGCTCTGCGTCATGGTGATTATTGTAGACATTATTTCACACAGGGTGGTCCACAGTCATTTAACACCTTATCTCACATTGGGATCCCTACATAAGGATTCATTAATTAGGTGGACAGAAGATAAATGTATCTGTAACAATGGCAAGAAGCCAAGGTTTACTCCTCCCAGGTGTTCAGAGAGGTTTCTAGAACCCAATCCATCTTCAGAGAATGACTATCACGGGTTCAAGAGGGGAAAACATTAACGTGAAAGAATGCTGTTTCAAATAATCATTAAAAATGAGATGGATTTACTTATTCAGATGATATTCTTTTAAATAAATCTCCCCCAAGAGTTACTAAACAAAAATGTTGGAGTGCTTCTATTTTGGGGCTGATACAGCTTCCTGCAGAGTCTAGTAAATGCTTTAAGGAATCCCATATTAGGGTCATTTTATTGTATTTCAGGATCTAGCAGCAACGAAGGCACTTAAAATATACTAGGACTGGCATTCATTTGGAGAAAATTAGAGGGCTCTTTATGTCTAGAAAATGAAATCTTTGAATAAGAAATGTGTTTACTCACGTTTCTCTCTACTGAGGTCTTTTATATACCTCAAGTAGTATGAATTTTTTTAACTGTCAATGTCTGTGATGTTTTGAATAAATTTTTGTTTGAAGATTAGCACAACAAACTTTAGTTCATGATGATTCATTTTCTATGAAGTTTTTTTTTTTTCCCTAAGATGTCTATCCAAAATAAGGCTTTACTATGATCATAGGGTCACTTGTATGGTAGCTGGTGATGGCCAAGAAAAGAAGTGAAAAGTGTCTGATTAGAATATTGGCTGATATGGTCTACAGAAATGAAGTTTTGAGGATTCTGTGGATTTGTGTATATCTTATAAATAAACCTCCAAAGGACAATTTTTAGCAAATCCAGTTAAAACAACTAAAAATGTTCAGCTATTGGGAACATTATGTAAGAACTAGCACAGCCATAGCAGAACATGCACAGAGACATTGGATAGGATGGGGGAAGAATGTTTTGATTTTAAGGAATATATTCTTACTTTTGCCTTACATTGGAGATATAAACTAATATGTTGCTATATAAATGCCACTGGGATCAGACATTATTCTTAAATATTGTAAGTGAATCAAGCGCTAGCAAAAATGCTATGCCTGTAAAATATCTAGTAGTGGTGTCTGTGTGCATATTCTGCCACTTCAAATGTTTATTAAACAGTAATTGAAACAGGGACATATGTTATTTTCAAGAGATGTGTATGGTCAGCCTTTTGGTTCACTTTCACTATGCCTTGGTTAGTCACCAAAATGAAAAGCAAAGGATTACCAATTGCTTATCAAATCCCATGTGTTTTCTTGGTATTTGAGAAGAAAACTTTCCAAATTTTTGTAGCTCACCATCTTCAGCACTTACTAATTATGTTTTGGCAAATAATTTTACCAGTGAAGAAGCAATACAAAAAAAGCAATGATATTTAAAACTTCTCTTTCCCTCTCCTTTTAAAAGTACAACTTTTTGAACACAGAAATCATATTTTTTAAAAAAGATCTCCATTCTTTGAAAAAGAGTTTCCATTTTTATGCTGCTTATTTTATGCTTAAAACTGGATGATGTTTTATACTTTTTTTTCATTTTATTCCTACTAGAAGAAATGCTCCGGATTAATTTGTTTTTGGCTAATAAAACAGATGTTGAAATCAAAATAATATAAGGGATGTTCCTTACATATTTTCTGCTTCAGAACTTATGGAAGCCATAATGTCTACTAAGGATTACAGAGAATTCTGGGGAGCAAAGGAAGAAGAAACTCAAGGTTAAGGTAAATAGGAACTCAATTTTTGGATACAAAGACACAATAGTTCTTTTATATTTCATCATATATTAATTGTTCTAACTGATATTTGGTGAATTCTTATAAGTTTCAGGCACTATGGGGGCACATGAATTCTCTAGTAACAAAACTAAGAATTCTTATTAATAGCACAGATGAATGAATGATACAATTATATGTAGTAAATTGCAAAGATTTCCCATTTGTTGATTGTGGTATTCTTTCTATAAATGTTTTAAAAATTAGATTGTTATATCAACCTATTGCTTGATTCATTATCACTTAAAATTTACTACTACGATTTTTCTGAAGTTGCTTTTCATTTTAAGTACCATTATAAAGTATGGCATATTGTCAGATTTACAAAATGACAGTAATTTTAAAAATAGAGTTAAGGGGCGCCTGGGTGGCTTAGTCGGTTAAGCGTCCAACTTTCGCTTAGGTCATGATCTCGCGGTTTCCGGGTTCGAGCCCCGCGTCGGGCTCTGTGCTGATTGCCAGCTCAGAGCCTGGAGCCTGTTTCAGAGTCTGTGACTCCCTGTCTCTCTGACCCTCCCCTGCTCACGCTGTCTCTCTCTCTCTCTCTCTCCTAGAAATAAATAAAACATTAAAAAAATAAAAAAAAAATAGAGTTAAGACCCTGTGATGCATTTGCAATGAAATTCCTACCAGAGTGATTTTAACTGTTTTATTTTATAAAATTAAAAACATATTTGCTCCAAGTATCAACCCATACAAGAATGGTTTCCATTTGGTTTGCATGAGCAGCTAATGGATAGAATGTAAATGTACCATCCAGGTTGGTTTCAGAGTAGATGAACCAGTTACTAGAATTATGCATATTTTAAGATCTATTAATCTTTGGCCAGAACACAATCTCCCATGATCAATATTTAAAATCCTAATGTGTGCAGTGCTCATTGTTACTTTTCCCCCAACATGGTTATCCCTTATTCAATATTTGAATTCTTTTATTATAATAGAAAACCCAATGCTTTATTTTTACTCCATTTAACATTATTCCCTGAACATTTGAGCTTGCCCTGCTTTTTGGTTTATTTTGTTGTCTAAATATAGTCAAAGTAGTCATCAGGGAAATGCAAATCAAAACTACAAAGAGATGTCACCTCATGCCTTTCAGAATGGCTAAAATAAGAAACACAAGAAACAACAAGTGATGGCAAAGATATAGAGAACAAAAACAGTCATTGGTAGGAATGCAAGCTGTTATAGCACTGTGAAAAACAGTATGGAGGTTTCTCAAAAATTAAAAATATAACTACTGTACAATCCAGCAATTGCACTACTGGGTATTTACACAAAGAATACAAAAACATTAAGTAAATGGGATACATGCACCCCAATGTTTATAGTAACATTACTTACAATAGCTAAGATAAGGAAGCAGTCCAGCTGCCCATCAATTGATAAATGTATAAAGAAGAGGTGGAAGATAATATATATGTCAGTTTATAACTTAGTGGATATATATATTATTTTCCACCTCTTTATATATACATATATATAATTTACACACACATTCCATTCCATATATATATTCCATTGTGTGTATATAAACATATACATACATACATTGGAAGATTATTCAGCCATGAAAAGAATTAAATCTTACCATTTGCTTTGGCATAAATGGAGCTAGAGAGTATAATGCTAAGTAAAATAAGTCCATCAGAGAAAGGTAAATACCATGTGATCTCACTCATGTGGGATTTAAGAAACAAAACAAATGCAGAGAGAATAAAATGAAGGAGTGAAGGTGAGAGAGAAACCAAGAAATAGACTCTTAACTATAGAGAACAAACTGATGGTTACCAGAGGGGAAGGGACTGAGGAGATGGGCGAAATAGGTGATGGGGATTAAGGAGTGTGCTTGTGATGAGCACTGGGTAATGAATGGAATTGCTGAATTACCATATCGTACACCTGAAACTAATATAACACTGTATGTTAACTAATTGGAATTCAAATAAAAACTTAAAAAATTAAATATAACCAAAGTAGGGACTATTTCTAAAGTAAATTAAATGAATAGTTTAGCATCATTGTTCTTGGTGGTAGCACAGATCTTTTTCTCAGCTTTTATCTCACGTTACTTTCTTAGGTCATCTTACAATCTATCTGTCCTTGTTTGGACCATAGACTAGCATTATTGATACTGAAATCAAAAATCTCCTCTTCAGTGGTGTCTCACTTTTTCACCACCAGCATATATCCAACTGCTTTATAAGACCTCTATTTAGATATCGCGAATTTTTTTAAATCTCCAAATGTCCAAAACTAAAGTCATTACCTTCCTCCAAAGATACTGAACTTCTGTTTCTTTTCAGTATTTCCTGTTTTGGTATGTAACCCAACCATAATCCCTAGTCACAAAGCCAAAATACTGGAAATCATTGCTTTTAAGATTGTCAGTTTATAACTTAGTTGACATAATTGATAAACCCCTCTGACTTAACGGCTTAATTTAATATAGTTGATTTTTCACTCTCTTCACAGTCAAAAACAGATATTCCTGATTGGTAGCCTTCCTGAAATATTGATATAGAAATGCAGACTCCTTGAAATATTTATCTCCACATTTAATCTTTGGCTTCCAACATCAATGTGGAGGTCATCTCCAGCCAGGAAGGCAACAAGGATAGAAAGCATAGAGATGTACTCTTCAGTGGCTTTTATGGACCAAGTCTAGAAATACATATGTCTTTTTGCCATTCTTTTATTAAAATTATTTTTGTGCATGGCTATACCTAACTGCATGGTAGCTGGAAAATTTAGGCTACTTCTGTGTCCAGAAGGAAAATAAAGTAAAATGGGTTTTAGTGATTATATAGAAGGGTTTATTTCATCATGAAGTCTTCTTCAAAATCTTCCCAGTCCATTTCCAAAAGTCCTTATCAATGTTTAACAGTGTCTGCTCTCTCTCTCTCTACTGTCATTCTCTCTCTATTTCCATTCATTCCTCTTTCTCTCTTCTCTGAACAGTTACCCTAGGCTCTTAATGGGTTTATAAAGTAGAATGATATTAGTCAAAATTTGCTTAAAGGAAATAATGCTTTCTTTGTATCAACAATACCTGTTTATAATATTTAAAGGTGCTTTTGATAGTGGACACAACACAATGACACTCAGATATGCGTAAAGAAGAACTCTTTTTATACAGCTCCAAACAAGCACACAAACAAGGCTGCCAAGTAGGCACTTGCACCTGAGGACTGAGTAATAGCAATCTGGTCCTCTAGGAGAAAGCTTATATATAGCAAGAAGGATGGGATTAGCTAAGTTTCCAGGGCTCCCTATAGATTGGCTAATTTGAACAATTTTTCAGGCTCTGGGGAATGAAAGCTTCCCCTAGTTTTTGGCACCTGGTCTGAAGCAATTAGAACAGGTATATTGTGGCCCCAGTGTGAGAGCCTGATAAAAGAGAAGTTGTTGGGGTGTGGACTTAATCAGCTGCTCATGACGGAAAATTAACCTCTACTCAGGATTACAAAACTAGGCTGGGGGTGGGGGGAGTAACTTTAAATTATATACACCCTTGGCAAAAATAAGTATTTGTTTTATCTTCATTAAATAGAATAAAATTAATATCCTGGAAAAATACTATTCAACATTATTTCTTAGATCTTATGCTTAGTATTAACATTTAGCTTTGGCCATTCTGACATCAAGATAAATTTGAATAGCCATTGCAATGGCTTTTATTACAAATCTATTAGGAGACCATGATCTAAGCTTCAATGTGTTTAGTTTTCAGTAACCTTTTGAAACTCCAGAAGTTGTTGAAAAGAGTAGACTTTTGGGTCTGACCATAGGTTGACTCAAGTATTTTTGCATTATGTTAGACAATGTCTCCATAGTCTCACCTCCATCTTCTGATGGAAGAAACATCATGTACAAAGTTGTCCTTCATATTAGTACCATTCATTGTATGTTTAAGCAATCCAAAAATATTCAAACTAAGTCTCGATTTACCATACATTTCATTTTAGTGGTCATTAGCAATGGAAACAGTCACTTTCTAGTCTCAACATCTGTGAAATGTAATGGACATTCAAGAGGAAAGCTAAAAGTTATTTTATTGTGCATCATGAGTCCTTGTTTCGACCGTTTTTCATTCTTAATCATTTGGGATGCTTTGCACAATTCCATCTGCAATACAGAGCTGGCGCAGTGCTCTTCTTGGAATCAATATGTATTCCTATTATATCTTCCTCATCTTGATAGCAGAGGGAAGAGAAACCATTTTCATCTCTCCTAATGCCAGACACCTGCTTCAATTGTCTGGTTTGGTTCAGACAATTCAGTCATTTCCAGGATTATTATAAACTTAGACTGGGAACGATTCTGGCAAAACACACTTTCATTTGAAATGCTTGTTTTTAGTTTCACCTTTGTACCATCTACTCTACTATTGTTGCCAGCCCTTTCCCTTTGGTTTTCATCCATTTTTTTTTCTTGTTAATTTTCACTATTGAATTACTTATTAAAAATACTCTAAAGACTTCCTTGGTTCACATATGACATAAGCTCTATTCTAGTGATGATGAAAGTTGGCCAAAAAGATCTTAGTTTAGATTATGCTCAAGAAAACCTTGATACTACTCAACAATTTACAAAAATCATGGCAGCCTAGTTAGTGAATAAGTAGGTACTGATAAGGTGTTTTTATGTAAATCTTTTCTACATGTATCAATTTATTTGACCTTTACAAAGCCTTGTGAACTAAGTAAGTCAGCATAATTATTCCCATGATAGATCAAGATTCAGCTGAGAGTGGTTAAAAAAGCTGCTGAAAGGCCACCATGAATTTTTAGTAAGTTATCACAAAATCATGCATAATTTTTCAATATCTTAAGAAATCTGAAATAATTATGCAAAATATTTCTAAGTAATAATATAGCATATTCCAATTAATGTCTGAAGAAATAGCTAAAATGGAATATTTACAATTCAAATTGATTCTTAATATCCCTTAGTCAAAAAATAAATGGAAGTTCTACTCTTAAGGTATTTGCCTAGGTCTTTGATTGACAGTAAATAAACATAGGTCCTTTGATTTATAGTAAATAAATTTATAAAGTATAAGTAAGAGTTCCCTGTCCTATAAAGTTTTTTTGTATACTTCTTTGGAGTTAAAAAGAGAACATAATTTTATAAAGAAATGAACACCCAATACTATTTATTGTAACTCCTATTACCTGTCAACGGATGTAAATGTTGATACATTTTTACTTCTACATTTTTATGATGCTATAATTTATTTATATAACTAATACAATACTCTGTTTGAATAATTCTGTATACAACTATAATTCTCTATACAACTATAATCACATAAAGCCAGGAATTTGTAAACATATAATTTAATAGAATCTCTAGAATTATAAAAACTAATACCAGGGGAAAATCTTTTATTTTTAGTAAACACTTGAAGGAGAGGAATAACTGTAGCAATTTTGAAAATATAATTTTCTTGGTCATCCTTTTCACAGAGCATAACCACTTTTGTTTCTTTTCAATAAAATCTGGGTATTAAAATGTGTATGGAACAGTTAGTATTGTTCATTGTACAAATTCATCTGACAAATGTATATGGATTACCAACCATGTGACAGTATTTACTTAGATCCTCAGTGCTCTGTTAAACTTTGACTCTAACAAATAAGGTTATAGACAATGATGGATCAGTAACTATGGCAGTAACTTTCAAAGAAAAGCCTGTAGTCTTTTGAGATTTTTATAAAATAGTTTTTTTCATATATTATTTTCACCAATGAATATAAAAGACTATTTAAAGTTCTTGAAAATCTGGCTCCTTAGCATCCTTAAGTTTGCTATGATCTTCATTGAAAGCTCTGTCTACTTAACTAAATATATAACTTCAGCCCAGGATAATTTTCCTACCCTATGGCACACCATCTCAGTGTGGAAAAAAGTTTCTCATCTTCAGAAAAATCGTCCTTATCCAACTTACCACATTTATTCCAGTCTGTGATAAAGATGGGAGACAATTAACATTCTCAAGCAGAATAGTCTTTTGAGGATGCCATTTTAGTCTGCTCAAGCTGCCTTACTAAGCATCATAGACCAGATGACTGAAACAACAGAAACTTATTTTCTCACAGTTCTGGAGTGTAGAATTCAATATCAAGGTAACAGAAGATTAGTTTCTTCTGAGGCCTCTTTTCTTGGCTTCTAGATGGTCATCTTCTCCCTGTGCCTTCACTTAGTCTTCCCTCTGTGTATAATCTCTGTCCAAATTATTTCTTCTTGTAAGGCATCAGTCATATTGATTAAAGTCCACCCCGATGGCCTCATTTTAATTTAACTACCTCTTGAAAATCTCTATATCCAAGTATAGTCACATTCTGAGGTACTAGAGGATAGGGCTTCCACATATGAACTTTGAGGACACAATTAAAAGGATAAATGATGTTAATATCTACTAATCAATATAGACATTCAGGGAACATGTTAGAAGATAATTTCCTATCTTCCCAAATATAAGAAACTCATTTATTTATTTATTTTTTAGTCACTCCATTTGGAAAGCTAAATTAAGCATTATCATCATGTATTCTATATATTATAGTGATCATATTTTATATTGATTATACATCTGTATGTATAGAACTCCCTGGTGGGCATTTATCTATTTTGTATTGCACATTATATAAGCCAGTAGAACTCACAGTTATTTTGAGAAATAAATCCCAGATATTTGGAAAAGTTTATGTCTCTCTAGATCTGAGTGTTGTTACCTATTCTATCTTGGAAAGCTGACTGCCTTTCATTTCCTTAGCAGAATCAGAATAATAAATATTTTAAACTCCCTGATCAGTTAAAAACAGGTGAGTGAATGTGTATGTGTGTTAGCCTACTTTTTGACTAAAATTTTTTCTTGTATAAAGAATTTAGCCAGTTTGCTTTCTACTCTAATTGGTCTCATTAAAATGGCAGAGTTAAACTCCTTAACCACTCCCTTCAAAAGAGTAATAATTTTCTGCCTGACTATATTTAAAAATTTACAATTTCCTAAATAAAGCTTTTAATCTTAATATAGCTCATGAAGTATTCTTCTTATTTAAATGTTATTTATTCTATTTTCTCAGTTTTTTCTCACTAAGCAATTATTCACATATCAAATATGTCTTCCCATATGTTTAAGAATGAAAATATTTATATCTAATTATATTTTGAAATAAATAAGAAAATTCCTTTGGTCCTTCGAACTCATGCTTCACCTTGCTGAATCAGTCACGACAAGTACTTTCGTTGTTTTTAGATTCTGAATTTCTAATAGTTCATTCCTAACAGTGAGCAAAGATGTTTAAAGTGTTTAATCATTCCCATTATTAGCCAAAACACAGTAATACAAAGGTGAAAATAAACTTTCAAGCATGCTGAGAGTGGCATTTGTTTATATTTGCTGCTTGCTTAGTATGTGTTTTCCACTATATTATTCTTAGATTAGTAAATTGAAGCAGATATAAATGTATCAGAGGGACACCAGATCTAGATTTCATACAAATTATTTTCTGGTAAATTTCCCAACATATATGAAATTAGTAGGAGTCAAATCCAGATTACAACTTCCCCCAAAGCATCTCTAGTCTATAATAAATATCTATAATAATTTTAAATTACTACTTTATATTCTCTTATTAGACAGATTGGTTCTCATAAATAAATTGGCCATGGAAAGCTTTCTGCAGTGTAAGGACTGTCAGGATTCACAGTGTTTCCTGCATTCTCACCTCTTCAGCAGATTTCCAAGATCTACAGGAAAGTGCCTAAGAAAAATATCCTTATAGACTGTCTTTTCTACTTCTATTGGATGACATTTTTATATTCCCCATATAAATATCACTTAGAAGTTACAAATTTCTCATCAGCTCCTCCAATTATCCATATACTATATTGCTCTATCTTAGCTTTGCATTATACTGATGTCAAACTTCTCTTGGTATAGGTTTACTATATTAGATTTCCTGATACAGCAATGCTGCCTATCAGAAATGAAAACTTTAAAGGTCAGGAAGGATTCCAGTAAGTTCTACTTGTCAGACACTATAGTACAAGGTTCTTAGATTAGGATTGGGGCAACAAAATCAAGGCAATGGCATTTGTATAACAACTTAAATTTGACCAAAATTGTTTCATCATAATTTTCTTTTATGATTGAAGGAACTGCATCTGATCATTGAAATGACTTATTTATGGCCTTACAGACAGTAGGGAAGAGCTGAAACTTGAGTCAACATCTTCTGGCTCTTTTTAATACTAGAAAATTAAAGCATTTGTGAGAGAGGTATAAGTAGCATAGTGAATGGTATTAATGAAGAATTATTATCTACCATGTTGACTTAGAAATTTAGTCTCAAAAACACTATCAACACTAACAATGATAAGATCTTAATATGTTTATAGTAAGATATTACTTCTTAACCCCTCTCATGAAGGATTCAAACTGATGATATGAGAACAAGCTTAGGCCAGTTTTTACAAATAATGGCTTCCTGTCTGAGATTGAAAGACAGTATTTCAAGGATAGTATTAAATTACCAGCATGGCTCAGTGCACTGTTCAACTTTCAATTCATTGTCAAATGAAATTGGTATAGTGTCAAAACCCATCAAAACCCTAACACAACAATTTATCCCTGGAGAAACATACTGTAACTATTACAAGGCACTTTTAAGGTTTATTGATTTGGAGATAGGAAGCACAGCTGGATGGGAGAGACGACAGAGATGAAGTGCATTTTTCAGACAAGCATAATAAACATGGTCCCAAGTCAGGAATCATAAATATGAAAAAAGAGCATCACTTAATTGTCATATGTTTTGCTATCACAGCTGTATTTGCACCAGATTATAAATATCCAGAAGGCAAAGATATTGCTTTTCAAGATGTTACTACCAATATAATATTAGCTTTATCCCTGGTAGGGAAATAAGATGATAGTTACAAAATCTAGGGACTCTGCAGATAATTAATCATGAGAGAGCTGAAAGACTCTACTTAATATGTCAGCTTTAGCAGAATTTAGAAAGTTGACCAGCCAACTTCTCGTATTTGTTTTACCCTGATTTAGTGTCTTCCTGCATGACTTTTAAAATGCATTTCTGGGTAAAGGTGACTATTGGATTTATTTTTTTCCTGGGATAGAGTTATCAATATGATTATGCTTGCTTACATTACTGAAAATAGTGTCGATTGGGGTAAAGTTGTTCCTAAATAATTTCTAGACAAGAATATGCTAATCTTTTTCATGCAGCTTAAATAGTGTCACTTCAACATGAATTCATCAAAATTGAATTCTACGTTAAAATTGGCAAACAAAACCATGGCTTAAAATAAAGCCTATATTAACAGATGCATAACCAGTTTCTAATTCAAAAACACCCGAAGTACATTTTTTAAATTGTTTTAATATTAAGAATACAATTTTTGCTTAAAGTAAGTCTGAACAGATTATACATTTTCACTGACAATAATGCAATGAATCTGCTTCATTATTTTACATATTTGTAAATTCAAATAAAATAGCATTATATAACTCTCAAGTATAAAACATGTCTGTGTACAGTAAATTAAGGTAAGTAATCTTTGAGGGTCTTCAATAAACATTTAAATTTTGTAAATATATTGATAATTTTTATGTCATCATAAAAAGTAAGATTCATGGGTCTTATAAGCTCTTCAAAGGGGTTTGTGACCCTCATATATTTTTAACTACCATATTAGAGGTATTTTTACCAAATTAAGGAATAAATATGTGATACTGAACATCAACTGTATTATCTATATTGTTCTAAACAGTGTAGTTTATGTATGAAGAATAACACAGAAAAAAACATTAAATGATGAGAAAAGTAGCTGTATTTATAGAAAGCATAATATTCTATATAATATTTAAATGATAAATAATTAGATCTGTAAAAAAAAAAAAGCGTTTGGTGCAATAGCTAGGTACAAGAAAAATCCTGATATGAAAATAATTTTATACACTGCAAAGAATAGTTATAAATATATAATGGAAAATTCCTTCATTCACAATACATAGTCACAAAATAATTGAAATAACCTTAAGAATAAAAGTATGGGCCATATGTGAATAAAGCAAGAAAACTATCAAATATCAGTATGTAAAAGGGAAAAGGAAAAGAAGAGGTTTAGAAAATTAAGAAGAGAAACTGAATATTTCAATGTAAGTTTTTAAAAAATAATGTAATTACAACCATAATTTTTAATTTTGTTTGAAAAATTTTAAAAAGTTATCTTAAATTCCTTTTCTAAGAACATCAAACAAGTAAAGAAATGGGGGTCAGGAACAAGCCCAGACTCTACTCTTGCCACTTTTATTTAACTTAGCACTGGAAGTCCTAACCATAGCAATTAGATAAGAAAAAGAAATAAGAGGAGTACATATTCATAAAGAAGTTAAACTGTCACTCTTTGTAGATGACATGATACCATATTTAGAAAATCCTAAAATTTCCACAAAAAAACTACTAGAAGTAACAAACAAATTCAGTAAAGTGGCAGGATGCAAAATTAATACCCATAAATCACTAATAATGAAGTAGTAGAAAGAGAATTTTTTTAAAAATAGCACCATTTGCATCAAAAAGAATAAAATATCTAGGAATACACTGACCCAAAGGGGAAAAGGACCTGTATTCCAAAAACTATAAAACGTTGGTGAAAGAAATTGAAGATGACACAAATAGAAAGATATTCTAGACTCATGGATTAAAAGAATCAATAGTAGTAAAATATTGATATTACCTAAAGCAATATACAGGTTCAATGCAATGTCTATCAAAATACCAATAGCATTTTTCATAGAACTAGAATAAACGACACTAAAATATGTGTGAAACTACAGAAGTCTCCAAATGGCTAAAGCAATATTGAAAAATAACAATACAAGAGATAATACAATACTAGATTTCAAGTTATACTACAAATTTGTAGTAATCAAAATAGTGTGGTATTGGAACAAAATTAGATACATAGATCAAAGGAATAGACTAGAAATCCCAGAAATAAAGCCATGATTACATGGTCAATGTAACTATGACAAAGGAGACAAGAATATGTAATGGGGAAATACAGTCTTTTCAATAGATGATGTAGGAAAACTAGACAGCTATATCCAAAAGAATGAAACTGGACTACTTTTCTCACACAATAGAGAAAAATAAACTCAAAATGTATTAAGTGGATATCATTTATTTATTTTAATTACATTATCACTTTATATATGTTTTATATTTATATGCTAAATGTATATATTAAACATATTTTATTATATTTATTAATATTTATTATTAATTATTAATTATTAAATAAGTCAAGAAAACAAAGACAACCTAGTGAATGGGAGAAGACATTTGCAAATGATATATCTGATAAGGTATTAATAGCTGAAATATATAAAGAATTGATACAACTCAACACCAGAAAAAAATACCTAATTACAAAATGGGAACAGGACTGAACAGACATTTTCCAAAGAAGACAAACAGATGGCCATTAGGTACATGTAGAAATTTCAACATCAGAAATCATCAGAGAAATGCAAATCAAATCCACAATGAGGTAACACCTTTCATCAGTTAGAGTGGGTAAAAGCAAAAAGACAAGAAATAACAAGTGTTTTTAAGGAGGAAAAGAAACCCTTGTACACTGTTAGTGGGAATGCAAATACTACAACCACTATGGAAAACAGTATGGAGCTTCTTCAAGAAACTCAAAATAGAAATACCGTTTGATCTAGTAATTCCACTACTGGGTATTTACCCTAAGAAAATGAAGACATTAATTTGAAATGATATATGCACCCCTATGTTTATTGCCACAATATGGAAGAAACCTAAATGTTCGTCAATAGACAAGTGCATAAGGAATACACCCGTGCCCCGCCCCCCCGCCACACACACAATGAAGTGTTACACAGACATAAAAAATGAGATCATGCCATTTGAGACAATATGGATGGGCCTAGAGGGCATTTTGCTGAATGAAATAAGTCAGACTGAAAAGGACAAATACCGCATGATTCCACTCGTAAATAGAATCTTAAAAAAACCAAACAAATAAATAAACAAAAAGCAGAATCAGACTATAAATAGAGAGAACAAATTGGTGGTTACCAGAGTGGATGGGGTGGGAGGATGAGAGGTTGGGGATAATGAGTGAAAGGAAAGAGATACAGACTTCCACTTAGGAATGAATAAGTCATGGCAATAAAAGGTACAGCATGAGGAATACAGTCAATGATATTGTACTAGTAATGAAATGGGATGCTAGCTACATTTGTGATGAACATGGAATAATGTATAAACTTGTCAAATCACTAAGTTGTACACCTGAAACTAATGTAACATTGTGTGTCAATTACAGTCAAAAAAAATATCATACACATGAAAAGGCCATAATTCCACAACACGTTATGAAGATAGAATAAGCAGAAACTAATTCATGTTTTGGGAATTAATAGCATTAGCACACATGATTTAAAAAGCAAAGGGTTAATTAAGAAATAAATAACAATTTAATAATTAATGCTGGCAATCTTAGGTTAGCTATTTAATTTTATTTTTTCACTAAGGTATGTGAAAAAGAATATACCGCACTCAAATCAATAGCTTTCCTCTTTGTTACTATTAAATAATTTAAAAGTATATGAAATTAGAAAATAGACTCAACTCTTGTCACAAAAATATATAAAATATTTAAGAATAAAACTATCAAGAAATGCAAGCTTTATTAGATAAAAACAATAATAATTCACTAAAGAGCTTAAAAGAGCAAAGCGATAGACATGCCAAACCCTGAGTCAAAAGACTAAAAATTCTGAAGATACCAATTCACCCATGTAAATCAATATATTCAAAGTATTGGTGAAAAATACCACAATAGGAATTTGTGTGAAAAACAAAGTGACAGTAACTATCCTAAATAGTTTTCAAGCAGTGAACAGTGAATGAGATACCTTTTCCTAGGATCAAAGATCACTGTGAAATAATAGGAATTAAAAGAGCAAGTGGTTGCAATAAACAAACAAGGGAAACCAGAAAATAATCCTACAAATGACTGGTCTTATCAGAAAATTACTTAATGCTAAAGGTAGAATTGCAAACCAGACCAAAAAAAAAAACAAAAAAAACCCAAAACTCAAAACACCCCCCCCGTAAAGTATTTAATAAATATTCTTCTAATTATCAAGCCATACAGAAAATTCCAGATGGTTTGAAAATTAAATGTAAATTTATTTAGAATTATTGCATAGTTTAATATACATAATCATGTATAAATACTAAGTATATAAGCAAACATATTTGTTCAGAGGGATATAATTTAGAAAACTAATTTTGGGGTAGAAAGGCCTTTATAAATAAACACTGAACCCCCAAATCATAGAAAAGATAGTATATGTGGCAACATAAATAATTATCTATTGAGGAGACTATTATATTCAGAGTTGAAAAGTCTTCTATAAATCAATAAAAAATTTAAAAAAACACCCAGCCTACTCCCAGAATAAAATACGACATACCAATATATTTATGAAAGTATGACCTAACACAATTATTCAGGGAAACTTAAATAAAACAACACTGAGATGCCAATTTTTTTTCACTCAGATATTAAAATTTTAATCATTGGAAATAAATATGCTACTGCATTGTTAATAATATTATAAATTGAAATTGTCCTACTACTGACCAATTTAGCAGTCTAGTAAATTTAGTTAGTTCAAATACATTGACCTAACAATTCCATTTCTAGCTATCTTACAAAATTTCAGTTCTGTACATAAATATATATGTGTGTATATATATGGGTGCATATATTATATACATACATTCCTGAAGCTTAATTCTTGCTTTATGTGAAAATAATTGCAAAGAAACTATATTTCATTCATCAGTTATGTACTTAAACTATAGTGCATCCACATAAAAGCAGAAAGCCAATGCAAAAAGTTTTATCTCTATGTACTGACCTAGAATGAATTCTCAAGTATATTGGTAAGAAAGCAAATGAAAGTAAAATATATAAGACATATTCATTTATGCTAATTTAAACAAACTTAGAAAGCATAACTGTATATATTTTATTTCATGGAACATGTTAGAAAAGAACAAACATCAAAATTTTAACTGTGGTTGTTTCTGGAAACAGTGGTGCTGAAGCATCAAAGAGAATTGTATTGGAAAAACTGAACACTTAACTAACTATAGTTATCTATTGTTTGAAAAAATAATGCATTTAAGTATCACATGTAAATTTTATAAATCAAAAATTAAAACTTTGTTTAAAAACTGTGATAAAATTATAAGATCTACAGTAAATTATGCATATGTGCCAAAACTAAGGAAAGAGAACTTTCTAAATTTTATAAAAATTTTAGAAAATAACAAAGCAACAAAGGAAAATATTAATAGGTGGAACAAAATTAAATTAAATAATTTCTCCTATCCAATAATAAAATTAAAAAGCAAACAATAACCTAAAATTATGCTTGAGACAAATATGTTATAAAAATGGGTGACATTTTTAAAGTAAGATTTTGTACAGACAAATAAGACAATAAGATGTATCCAACTGGCAAGTAAATGAAAAATATAAAGAGAAAGATAATATGAAAAATACTAGTGACAAAAAAGTCATATGTGAAATATGAAAATTTAAGCAATAGAATATATTTCAAATAGGGAGAGGAAGGAACTATCTTATTTATTCCCCTCACCCCCCAACAAAAATCACCCGAAAAACCTGTGCGAAACAAATATCCTGAATTTATTCATATTGTTGCCTGGCAAGGGTAAACACTGCTAAGAACAGAGTTGCAACCATCTGATAACGGAGACTTTACAAAGTTTTGTCTTGTTTTGTGTTTTGTGGTTGTTGCCCCCAGAGATAAGGCTATCTTAAGGAAATTAAGTGATCTGGGGAGACGAGTTTTGGGAGGGTGTCAGGGTACAAGTAGGATTTAGGTGAAACAGGCCAGGCCAAAGTTGCTTTCCAGTTGTTGGTCTTTTCAAACCAGGAGTTTTCTAGAACATGTTGTGATCTTGTCTCTCCAGAGCCGGTTGTGGCCTCAGAGTTTGTTTTTGATTTTGCAAGTTGATAGTCTTTGTAAATTTTCAGACTTTTTTCTCAGCACTGACAGATACAATGTTGTGGGAGAGATTGTGTGTGTTGAGATGCCTCAGAAAAGTGATTTGTTAGGAGGACTAGAGCAGACACTCTCGATAATCCACCTTAATCCCTGCCTCCACCTGAGTTAACCTGGAGCAGTGGACAATCCCCCACATCCTGTAAACATTCTGCATGAAGCACCTGCCTTCTTCTCTGTCGGAGGACTTCCTAGCTCATCCTCTCCCAGGACACACCTCAACTAATGGGTGGTAGGAGCACCAGCCTCCAGCTTCTAGTGTGCGACTTAAAGCCAATTTGTACACATTCTCAGTTACTGGTGAGATAACCTCCACTGCTCCTGCGATATGAACACAGCTGCATGGCCATTCCAGGTCCTTATCCTATCCTGTGTAACTGCACAGCCTCTATCATTATTCTTTTAATTATACATGATTATTTTTTCTTGAATAATGGAGTCTCTTTGTTTTACCTGAGCAAGTTAGTTCGTTCTATATCTCAATTTTTGAATCTTTAAAATAAAGTATAAAACGGTACCTGTATTAGGGGTGCCTGGGTGGCTCAGTCTGTTAAACGCCCGACTTTGGCTCAGGTCATGATCTCACAGTTTGTGAGTTTGAGTCCCGCCTCAGGCTCTGTGCTGACAGCTTAGAGCGTGGAGCCTGGTTTGGATTCTGTGTCTCTCTTTCTCTCTCTCCCTCTCCTGCTTGTGCTCTGTTTCTCTGTGTCTCAAAAATAAATACATGTTTAAAATTTTTTTAAAAATATAGTCCCTGTATCAGGGAGGTATTGTAAGAGTAAATTATATTAAGCCAATGTTTAGATCTGTGTCTATTAACTAGCACTAATTATTACAATAACTGTCAGTATTATTACAACCATTATTATAGTTATTGTGTTTATTACCATTCAAGTTCCCAGCATATATCTGGACTTTATGAAAAAAATTCTTCCTTTCCTCAACCTAGAATATCATTCAGCTTTTAACCATTCGCCATATTTGCTTTAAGAATTTGCTCCAAATATTACTTTAAAAATGACATGTTTAATCTCAAGCCAATTATTGGTAATTTCTTCAATACATTAAGGTTTTTTTGATATATACAGAATAACAAACTTTTATGATATAATACATACATACCTTGATGAATTATATCAGAATGCACATAAATGTGAACCTGATACCCATATCCAGAAACAGACAATTGCCAACACCTTCCCTGTGCCATTTTCTGTAACATCCGCCTTCAAGGGTAACCACGGTTCTAACTTTCTAAGGATAGATTGATTTTGCCTGTTTTATATTTTGTCATTTAAATCATTGATATAAGTCATTCTTTTGTCTCCAGTTTTCTCATTCAATATTTTGTTCAGAAAATTTATCTATGTCATCACTGCTTTCTAAAGCTATTGTCATCTTGCATCCCAAATGTATTACAAGCTTTGTATAAGTGAAGATCGAGACTTTTACTTGTGTCCCCTTGAACACTCAACATACACCATACCTTGACAGATGCTCAGTAATACTTTCTTGAATAAATATTTTGGCTCATTGTTTTGTAAAACAATAGTTCCTCACAAAGATTTTTCACCTTCCTGCATTGCCACACTAACCTATTCTTCAGGGTTCTCTCTTATAAACTACCATTGTCATTGTCCTCAGATCTACTTCCCTGCAAATATTTTTACATAATGATACATATTTAAATATAAATTTATAACAGAAGAATATAAAGAAATATTCAAAATTACACATTAAATAGAGACAGCCTAGCAAATAACAGCTAGTATTGTGCTCTCATTGAATTCTACAGAAGTTTTACTTGGCCACAGATACCTCTGCAATTTAATCGGACAAACTACTGGGTATCATTGAGTCACCTTTTGTGTCATCTCTCTTTGTCATTAGTAGGTAAAATATGTAGATCATCTTCTTCATTATCCACACCATTCATCGTATTTAATTGAAATTTCCAGCTGGTGGATGAAGAGACATAGGAAAAATGGCTTTTTTAAAAAAAGCTATTTCTTATAGATGATTTTACTTTCCCTTTTAGGACCACTTTTATAAGAGCATTCCAATTATTCTTTGCAAACTTGATACATTTCTCAACAAGTTTTTATCTGTTGCTTCTTCAAATACTTTTTAGAAGTCCCTAATGAACCTTAGAAAGGAAAATCGGGGAGGGCCAGTGATATGAGAAAAAAATAACTACAACAAAATCAGACTATAGTTTTTAAAGAAATGGAAGATTAAAACCATGTGGCCAAAGGATATTATTTCTCTTCATTCTATTTTGCTCAGAAAAAAAATATAGAAATGTCTGAAGTAGATGGAAGACATTTTAGTTTATTGTGAATATAACAAATGCACCACTACCCACAAGTCTGTTATAGCATAGAAGAAGTTAGTTCAAAGTGACAGGAGAGAAAAGCACCATTAAGATTTCATAACTCTATTACCAAACTAACATTTCAAACACCTGGCGAACTTGCATATTTGAGGAAAGGTAGGAAGAACTTCTAAAAAAGAAAACCAGAAAAACTTCTGATTGCGTGCAGGTGTAGCAACCATACTATGAAAAATATGTGACTTTTCAAGTAGAGTTCTTACAGATTAGGTCGTCATTACCTCAATCACTTGTAATATTCTAGAAGCTCAAAAAGTTACTCAGGTACTTGAGAAAAAAATGCTTACTTTTAATTATCCTACAGATTCTTTTAGCTTTACCTTGAAAATAATATGGATTTTAAGCTTTAAAATTAAATCACAAAATAGACTATGTTTTTCCTTTTTATGAATTCTGAGAAGAGGCTTTTTTTTAAGTTGAGGAATTTTTCACATGCATAGTCTCTATTTATATATTACACCATGCTGAATAATGTACAAATAGGAATATTTATATGATTAATGAAAAAAAAATCAATGTTTTGTGATATGTTATTGCTTTTACCCAGATATTTCTACAATCCTAGGCACACTGACATGAGACACCTTATGAGAGTTGCCCATATCAATGAAGAGTTTATATGTTTATATTGGGCCTGAAGTTCACAGTAATTATTTCCTTCCTTAATGGATTTATACTCTTTGTCTAGAGAGGGGCAACTGATACCTGTGTTCCTTGAGATGGCTTTGAGATGCACACAGATTTTAACTTCAAGTAGCTGGAGTTTGTTCTAACAACTTATTTTCTCCCCAAATCAATATTTCAAAAACAAGAACAACTTCTCTTTAAATATTAACTGCTTGTTTGAATGTCAAAAGCAGTAAACTCTCCGTCAACACCTTTTTAGTCAAATGCCTACTAAAATTTACTATGGTTTCAAATTATTCCTATTATCTCATTTAATTTCTCATATCTACCACCTTACATGTTTGAAAACAGTTAAGATTGTTTTTTTCTCAGAGAAAGCAATTAGAAACACCAAACAGTCTGAAAACCTCAGTTGAAGAGTCTAACAACAGATGTAAAACACAGATATAACTTGTTTTCTAAATGTTCCTATAGTTTAGAAATAACTTTTAAGTTGGAGTCAGCTTCCCTTGAATTAACATAATTATGTCAATAAGTAGTACAATATACTGTTGTGTTATGTAGCTTTCTTTTGTCAACTGCCTTTCACTCTAAAAAGAGACCTATACAGCATCTGAGTTTTGAAAGAGAGGATGTTTTCACACAACACTGCATTACGATTCTGCATTGTGACTGTATATGATGAAACACTGAAAATGTCTTTCATGGTTTTTATGTTATCATAAGTACAAAAACAATCCCTGGTTAAATATTTGAATTTGGAGCTCAAATCTAGTATTATGGCTCACTTGATTTCACAATGGTGTGTGTGTGTGTGTGTGTGTGTGTGTGTGTGTGTGTGTATGTGTGTGTTATTGAACTATTGTAATTCAGGGACACATCCTTCTATCTTTAAATTAACAAATACATTGCTGGTTACATCCAAGTACATGGAGACAGCCATGGGCACAGACCAACTGTTTTTTTGCTTTACTCAGGTGATCACATCTATGCTAAGATTTGTGTAACCTGAGTTCACTGAATGTGGTTGATTATGGAGGTGGAAGTCAGATTAATTTAACATATATTAGCATAAGCCCAGGCACTCAATAGAAATATTCAGCCTAATGAAGTCATCATCTCACTTTCAGTACTTTTAGCTTTACTTTTTCAAATTCTAGTGTAACAGTTAGAAATGTTCCAACCAAATAGCTTTGTGAATTTGTCTAAATTACTTACATATAATGTCTCAGGATCTACAATTTCTAAATTGACATACAAAGGATCTATCTCATAATTGTGATGATTAAATTTAAACAACATACGGCCCAACACATAATAAAAAATAATACTCAATAAAAGTTAGTATCATTTTCAGAATAGCTTCTTGTGGTTGCTTATCACAGCTTTCAAAACTCTCTGGGGGCGCCTGGGTGGCTCAGTTGGTTGTGCGGCCGACTTTGGCTCCTGTCATGATCTCACGGTCAGTGGGTTTGAGCCCCGTGTCAGGCTCTGGGCTCTGTGCTGTCTGCTCATAGCCTGGAGCCTGCTTCAGATTCAGTGATTCCCTCTCTCTTTGCCCCTCCCCCACTCAAGCTCTGTCTCTCTCTGCCTCAAAAGTGAAATAAACATTAAAAAAATAAAACAACACTCTGAAGCCACTTTGGGAGTAGTTTTTTTTTATAGGAATCTATAAATCTGAAAGAAGGATATTATTATATGTGTATTTTCTATCCTCATAATGCCAATCATGTTTTTGGCACATTACAGATATTTAATAGGCATTTGTGCAAGTGAATAATAGCCCCTAAATTGCTTTATGTCAACTAGATTCTAGTACTAGAATTAGAAAGATTTACATTCTTTAAGGAAGAGGGCATGTCAGCGTAGATATGATCATGGTGATTCTAGAAATAACTACCAACATTTAACAAAAATAAACTATTTTGATTAATTAAAAGTACTGAGTAAGCCCTGTCTCATTATTGATAGACTGTTTTTCCAGGAAATATAATGTCTAAAAGATAACTAAAATAAACTTATTATTCTACTCAAAGTTTCAAAGACTTAAAAACTCATATTCATTGGGGTGCCTGGGTGGCTCAGTCAGTTAAGCATCCAACTTTGGCTCAGGTCATGATCTCATGGTTTGTGAGTTCAAGCTCCATGTCGAGCTCTGTGCTGATAGTTCGGAGCCTGGATCCTATTTTGGATTCTTTTTCTCCCCCTCTTTCTCTGCTCTTCCCCCACTCACACTCTGTCTCTAGCTCTCAAAGGTGAATAAATGTTAATAAATAAATAAATAATAAAAACTCATATTCACAGGAGGTATTATCCTATATTTTGTGAATGTCTAGAGACAAAAGGTATCTAGAAGTCTCTTGGAAAATATGACAGCTATGATTACTTTTAAAAAATGTTTGGGGCACCTGGGTGGCTCAGTCGGTGGAGCGTTCTCACGGTTGGTGGGCTCCAGCCCTGCGTTGGGCTCTGTGCTGACAGCTAGCTCAGAGCCTGGATCCTGCTTCAGTTTCTGTGTCTCCCTGTCTCTCTGACCCTCCCATGCTCATGCTGTCTCTCTGTCTCTCTTTCTGTCTCTCAGAAATAAATAAAACATTAAAAAATGTTTAATAAACATTTATCTTGATAAATTTTTGATATTTGCTCATATTATTATGAATATCCTGATGGCAAAATATACATGGTTGTGATACATTATGTTAAATATAGTCTGGTTCTGAACCATTAAGACTTTTGTGAAACAATTCTAACAATTAATTCGTTAGAAAAACAATTTAAATAATGGTCATGTTAGTGTAATTTGAACAGAGCTATTGATGCTTCAATGCTTTCTACCTACACATAATAGGAAATAAAATATGGAAAGCACTTTCAAAAGATTTCTTGCTAAATGGTCTATGCCCAAGCCACAGACATTTCAACCACCTAAGTTGAGAACTGGTGGTTTACAAAAGGGCCTCTCTTTGCTGTTGAGCCCCTAAATGAAGGCGTTGTCTCCACAGGATAATGAGATTGTAAAAACAAAACAAAACAAAACAAAACTGTTTAGTTTTTTTTTTAGCATCTTATTAAGTGCTTTCTGCTTGTCTTCCACATACACTGCAATTTGACAAGTGCCTAAAAGGAATAATTGCATGCAGAATGTAAGACTCCTCTTTGATTCCAGTTCTCAAGGATCCTGGTAACTCACGTCCTCCCTTCCTGGATCCTTTGGTTGTTTTCCAGTGGCATCCCCATTTTTAAAAAGGGTGACTCAGTTGGTTAAGCGTCCGACTTCAGCTCAGGTCATGATCTCACAGGTCGTGGGTTCAAGCCCCATATAGGGTTCTGTGCTGGCAGCTCAGAGCCTGGAGCCTTCTTCAGATTCTGTGTCTCCCTCTCTCTCTACCCTTCTCCCATTTTTCTGTCTCTGTCTCTTTCTCTCTGAAAAAAATAAACATTAAAAAATTAAAAATTAATTAAAAAAATTAAAAATCTAGTTTTCATGGTTTTTCTTAGAGGCTTCTCCAAATAGCCTTCAGTAACCAACTGAAAATATGATTTTTTTCATGTTACATGTATAGATTTTGTATATCAGGGCAGGGGAATAAAAAATTGGCCTTGAGTAAGATTCTGATTTTTAGGGCCAATGGCAAGGACAGAATAGTCAGTCTGATTTTTGTTCTAGACTCTGGAAAATTTCTTTAATGTTATTCTTGGGAGCTCAGGTTTTCTAACATAGTAAATCTTTCTCAGTTTGTAACACTACAGAGCTTTTTGACGATGGTCCTGGAACTTGAGGAAGAAATCTACTCTTTACCCACCAAATCCACAATCTCATTATCTGTTGCTAGTTTTTGCTCTGTGGAGAGCATGATCCTTCAGGGTATCTAATTCACCACTTTCATAGTCATAGTCCTTCCTTATAAAGGGACACATTTATGCTAATATTTTGGGATCTAGGACATCATTTCCTTCCCTTCAGTTTTATAGATATTCCTTTTTTTTTCCTTTAGTAGCTACACTTTTATATTGATAATTTACTTTATATCTTTGGTATAGGCCTCTAATTTTAATAGTGTTTCTGTGGGAAGATGGCACAATCTATTTAGCAACAGTTTGCTTTATAAAGCAGATTCCTGAACTATTGAAATACAAGGGGGGGGATGGGCTTTGTACATATTTTAGCCTATAAAAGTAATTTTAATCACATATATTTATATATGAACATATATGACATATAAAACATAATATATAGATAGATATCACATATAAATATATCACATACATATTATATATGTGTAAGAAAATGTTATAGATGTTAAAGCTGTCACTATTTGTAAATGACATGACTCAACATATAGAGATCCTTGAAGACTCCACCAAAGAAGTTAGAGTTAATAAAGGATTCAATATAGTGGAAGGATACAAAATTAATACAAAATGTATTTTATTTCCATACACTAATAACAAAACATCAGAAAGACAAATTATGAACATAATCTCATTTACAATTGCACTAAAAGAATAAAATATCTAGGAATAAATTTCACTAAGGAGGTGAAAGACCTATATGCTGAAAACTATAAGACACTGATAGAAGACACTGAAGATGACACAAATCAAAGAAAAGATATTTTGAAATTCTCGGGAAAACGGTGGAGCAGGAAGATCCTAAGCTCGTCCCACAGATACACCTAGATAACACTCATATCAGTGTAAATAAACCAGAAAACAATCCGAAGACTGGCAGAACAGGCTTTGCACAGCTAAATGTAAGGATGAGGCCACATCGAAAAGTGTTGGCAGGATGGAGACGTGGTCAGGAATCAAACTGACCCAAGAGATTACAGAAGGGAGGGAAACCACAGACATAAGAAAGGGAGAAAAGCAGGTTCCACACTAGGCTCTCCAGACATAAAAGATTCATACTGGAAAGACAAAAACCCATAACATTTGGCTTTGAAAATCAGAGGGGCTTAGCTTCATGAGTTCCTATAATCAATAGGGCTTANTTTTTTTAAGTTTTATTTATTTTGAGAAAGAGAGAAAGCATGACAGGAAAGGGGCAGAGAAGGCAGAGAGAGAGAATCTTAAGCCGGCTCCACACTCAGTGCACAGCCTGATGTGGCATTCGATCCCACAATCCTGGGATTATGACCTCAGCCAAAAATCAAGAATCAAATGGCCAACTGACTGAGCCATCCAAGTACCCAACATCTGGACCTTTAAAAATCAGCTGGCTGTGCTTCAGGAGAGCTGGAGGGTGTTAGGAAACTGAGTCCCCACCCTTAAAGAGGCAGCACAACAAGCAGCTGCAGATACAGTATAGAAACAGCAGTTTGGAAAATGGCTGGGGTATACCAGAAACAGATTTATTTACTGATATCAGAACTTTTGTTGGAGGGGCAGAGATCTTTAGGAGACTTCTCCAAGAATACAAGTGTCATTTTCTTCCCCTGGCTCCCAGCCTAGATACACAGACACCTACAGGAACCGGCACAACCAGAGCATTCTCCACTTAGATGGCTAACAATGTGCCCTGTCATCACGGTCTTCTGAAGACCTGCCCCCTCAAGCCCAACCTCAGCAGGAGTTCTCCAAAGTGACTCCAGATCCCCAAACTCTACTGCGAACTCATTGCTTTCAACACACCCTTGCTGAGTGTGTGGTAACATGTGTATGTGTTGTGACACATGCAAATTGTGTCTGTCACAAGCATGGCTGTGTGCAAACAACTCCACAGAGGCCAACACTATTCCAGGATGACTCCTGCCCCAGAGAGGGGGGAAAGAATCACACACACACAAACACACATATAGGTTCAAACTGTGGCCCCATATCTAACTGCAGGCCCCGTCCAATGAAAGCTTCTCAGAAGATAGCACAGGGAGAGTTCCTTGTAGTTTGGTGCTACTGCATTATCTGGCAAATGCCTGGTCTGACCCAATTCAAGCCCAAGGCTGGTTCACCACTAACACAGGGACTAACCCCTGCACACAACACGCAAAGAGAGCCATTTCAGATGGTTGAACTGAAGGCAAACACAGCTCACTACAACAGTGGGGTTCACACAACACATCCAGGAGACACACCTGAAGCAATGGATTCTGGTGAATAGGGGACATTGCACTGAAGGGCAATACAGTACCTCTTCATAAGGCCACTGCCTTCAAGAGTAGGAGACATAGCTGAAATCATATGCTATTAAACCATGGATAGGTCAGTAAAGAAATCAAAGAGGAAATAAAAATATACATGGCAACAAATGAAAATGAAAACACAACAACCTAAAATTTAAGGAATACAGCAAAAGCTATTCTAAGAAGGAGGCTTATAGCCATAGAGGCCTACCTCAAGAATAAGAAAAGTCTCATATAAACATCTTAACCTTACACCTAAAAGAGCTAGAGTTATAAGACCAAAGAAAACCCAAGAAGGAAAGGAATAATATAGGAAGGAAATAAAAAAGATTAAGAAGAAACAAACTAAATAGAAACTAAAAGACAAGAGAACAGATCAATAAAACCAGGAACTGCTTCCTTGGTAAGATCAACAAATTGATACACTTTTACCCAGATCCATCAGAAAAGAGAGAGGGGCACCTGGGTGGTTCAGTCAGTTGTGTCCAACTTCAGCTTACGTTATGATCTTGTGGTTCATGAGATCAAACCCCACATTGGGCTCTGTGCTGATAGCTCAGAGCCTGGAGCCTGCTTTACATTCTGTGTCTCCCTCTCTCTCTGCTCCCACCTTGCTGGTGCTTTCTCTCTCCCTCAAAAAAAAAAAAAAAAATTAAGAGAGAGAGAGAGGACTCAAGCAACATAAAAAATGAAAGAGGAGAAATAAAAACAGACACTACAGAAATATGACAGATTATAAGACACTACTATAAAAATTATATGACAATAAATTGGACAACTTAGAATGGGTAAATTTCTGAAAATGAATCAGGAAGAAATAAAAAATTACCAGACTAATTACCAGCCATGTAATTAAAGCAGTATTCAAAAAACTCCCAACAAACATAAGACAGGGACCAGAAGATTTCAGAGGTGAAATGTACCAAACAGTTAAAAAAGCTTTAATACTTATTCTTCTTAAACGATTCCACCCCCTAAGAAATAAACGAGGAAAGAAAGCTTCTAAATTCATTTTATGAGGCCAGCAGTACCCTGTTACCAAAACCAGATAAATATACTACCAAAAAAAGAGAACTATAAGCCAATATCTCTGATGAACATAGATATAAAAATCCTCAACAAAATATTAGCAAACTGAATCCAATAATATATTTAAAAAATCATTTACCATAGTCAAGTGGAATTATTACTGGGATGCAAGGGTGATCCAATATTCACATATCAGTCAATGTGAGACATTACATCAATAAGAGAAAGGATAAAAATCATATGATCCTTTCAATAGATTCGGAAAAAGCATTTGACAAAGTACAACATCCAATGATAAAAAAAACTTTACTAAGTCAATTCAGAGAGAATGTACTTCAAACTAATAAAGGCAATATTTGGAAAACTCATAGCGAACATACTCAATTGTGAAAAACTAAGAGCTTTTCCCCTAGGAACAGGAACAAGACAAGGACATCCACTCTCACCACTTTGATTCAACACAGTACTGGACATCCTAGCCACAACAATCAGAAAACAAAAAGATATAAAAACATCCAAATTGGTAAGGAAGAAGTAAAAATTTCACTCTTTGCAGATGACATGATATTATATATAAAAAACCGTAAAGATTCCACCACAAAACTTAGTATAACTGATAAATTAATTCAGAAACGTCACAGGTTACAAAAATCAATGTACAGATTGTCTGTTGTATTTCTAACCACTAATCAAGAAGCCCCAGAAAGAGATATTAATAAAAAATCCCATTTACTATTCCACTAAAAATAATCTAGGAATAAACTGAGCCAAGGAAGTGAAAGAAAAGACCTGTACTCTGAAAACTATAAAACATTGATGAAAGAAAACTGAAAATGAGACAAGCAAATGAAAGGTATTTAATGCTCCTGGAATGGGAGAACTTATATTGTTAAAATATACATACTACGCAAAGCAATCAACACATTTAATGTAATCCCTATCAAAATACTAATAGCATTTTTCATATAACTGGAACTAATAATCCAAAAACTTGTTTTGAACCACAAGAAAGCCCAAATAGACAAAGCAATCTTGAAAAAGGGGGGAAAAAAAAAAAAGAGAACAAAAGTGGAGATACCACAATCCCAGATTTTAAGAAATATTTACCAGGCAGTAATGTTCAAAACAATATGGTACTGGCACAAAACTAGGCACATAGATCAATGGAACAGAAATAGAGAGCCCAGAAATACACTTACTATTACATTGTCAGTTAGTCTACAACAAAGGAGGCAACAATACACAATGGGAGAAAGACAGTCTCTTTAACAAATGGTGCTGTGAAAACTGGACTGCCAAAAGTGAAATTGGACCACTTTGTTACACCATACACAAAAAATAAACTCAAAATGAATTGAAGACCTAATGTAAGTCCTGAAACCATAAAAATCCTTGAAGAGAAAAGAGGTGGCAATTTCTCTGACAGAGGCCATAGGAACATTTTTCTAGATATGTTTCCTAAGGCAAGGGAAATCAAAGCAAAAATAAACTCCCGGGACTATACCAAAATAAAAACTTCTGCACATTAAAGGAAACATTTAGCAAAATTAAACAACAACCTACTGAATGGGAGAAAAAATTTGCAAATGGCATATCTGATCAAGGATTAGTATCCAAAATATATAAAGAACTTATAAAACTTAAAGCCAAAAACCCAAATAATCAAATTAAAAATGGGCAGAAGGCATGAACAGACATTCCTCCAAAGAAGACATACAGTTGGCTATCAGATACATGAAAAGATGCTCAACATTATTCATCATCAGTAAAATCCAAATCAAACTACAGTGGGAGAAATCACCTCACATCTGTCAGAAAATCTAAAATCAAAAACACAAGAAACACTAAGTGTTGCTGAGGATGAGCAAAAGGAAAGCTCATGCATTGTTAGTGGCAATTATAACTGGTGCAGCTACTGTGGAAAAAAGTATGGAGGTCCCTCAAAACGTTAAAATTTGAATTACCATATGATTCAGTTTTTCCACTATGAGGTATTTACCTAAAGAATACCAAAACACTAATTCAAAAAAATACATGTATCCTTAGGTTTGTTGCAGCTTTATTTACAATAGCTAAAGTATGGAAGCAACACAAGTGTCCATACATAGATGAATGGACAAGATGTGGAATATATATAAAATGGAATGTTACACACCCATAAAAAGGAATGAAATCTTGCCATTTACAAAAACATGGATGGATTGAAAGAGTATAATGCTAAATGAAATAAATCAGTCAGAGAAAGACAAATACCATATACTTTCACTCATATGCTGAATTTCAGAAACAAAACAAACAAAGGGAAAAAGAGACCATCTGAAAAACAGACTCGTATATATAGAGAACAAACTGGCAAGTATCAGAGTAGATGGATGGGAGCAAAGGTGAAATAAATGAAGGGGATTAAAAGTATACTAATGGTGCTAAGTTTTGAGTGATGTATTGAATTGTTGAATCACTTTAGTACACCTGAAGCTAATATAACATTCTGTGTTGAATATACTAGGATAAAAAAAAAAAAAGGAAAGACATTTTATGCTCATAGGTAGGAAAAATAAATATTTTTAAAATGTCTGTATTACTCAAAGCAAAATACAGTTTCAATGCAATCCCTAATCAAAATTCCAATGGCATTTTCACAGAACTAGAACAAATAATTATAAAAGTTATATGAAAACAAACAAACAAACAAAAAACCCTAAATTCCCAAGACAATCTTGAGAAAGAACAAACCCTGAAGTATCACACTCCCTGCATTCAAACTACACTACAAAGCTATAGTAATCAAAATGGTATGGAATTGGCATAAAAACAGACACATAGATCAGTGGAGCAAAAGCGGCCTCAGAAATAATCCTATGCATATATGGGCAATTAAATCCCAACAAAGGACTCAAGAATATACAATGGGGACAGGACATTCTTTTCAATAAATGGTATTGGGGAAATTGGATAGCTATATGCAGAAGAATAAAATTGGGCCAGTATTTTATATTATATACAAAAATTTACTAAAAAGATTAAGGATTTAAATGTAAGACTTGAAACCACAAAACTCCTGCAAGAAAGCATTAGCTGTGAGCTCCTTGAGACCTGACTCAGTGGTGTTCTTTTGCAGCTGACTCCAAAGACAAGGGCAACAAAAGAAAAGTAAAGAAATGAAACTACATCAAATTAAAAAGGTTTTGTATAGCCAAGGGAAGTATCATAAAAATGAAAAACAATCTACTGAATGAAAGAACATATTTGCAAATCATAAATCGAATGAGGGTTAGTATCCCAAATATGTAAATAACTCATACAATTCAATAACAATAACACTACAAAAGTGACTAATAAATGGGCAGAGTATCTTAATAGACATTTTTCCAAAGGAGATATATGGATTACCAACAATCACATGAAATGGTGTTCAACATCACTAGTCAACAACGAAATATCACCTCACACCTGTCAGGATGGCTATTCTCAAAAAGACAAGATATAACAGGAGTTGGAAGGGATGTGGAGAAAAGAATACTCTCCTGTGCTGTTGGTGGGAACGTAAATTGGTGCAGCCACTATGGAAAAAGTAAGGAGGTTCCTCAAAAATTTAAAAATAGAATTATGATATAATTCAGAAATTCCAATATTCAGTATCTATCGGAAGAAAATAAAACCAGTAACTTCAGAAGTTCCCCTACGTTCATTGCAGTATTATTTACAATATCCAAGTTATACAAAAAACCTGTGTCCATCAACAGATAAAGAAATTGTTATGTATGAACATACAATAGAATACTATTCAGTAATAAAAAAGAATGAAATCTTGTCATTGGCAATAACATGGATGGACCTTGAGAGTATTACAGACCTTGAGGCTTAGACCTTGAGGCTAAGTTAAAGTCAGTCACAGAAAGACAAACACTGCCTGATTTCACTTACATGTAAAATCTAAAAAACAATGAAAATAAAACAAAACAAAACCCAGACTCAGATACAGAGAACCGATTGGTGGTTTCCTGAGACAAGAGGGTTCAGGAAGGTGAAATGAATGAAGAGGATCAAGAACTACAATGGTACAATTGTAAAATAAATAAGTCATGCAAATACATTGTACAGTATGGGGAATACAGGCGATAATACTGTGTTAACTTTGTATAATGATGGGTGATAACTAGACTTATTGTGGTGATCATTCTACAATGCATATAAATGTCAAATCACTATGTTGTACACCTGAAACTAATATAATACTGTATATCAATTATATCTCAATAAAAATAATTATATAGTTATCACTCTCTTCAAAACTACTCTGCTAACTCTGTCACTGTTACTTTTAGAAGGTATCTCTTAAATCACAAAGGATATTGAATCCAGAGATCTTCACTAAGTTCTTGCCACACAACTGGGAAATGTAAGCATCTTTTCTCTTTCTTGTTAGAATGGAAGAAGCATTTCTCTAGCCTCAGATAAATCTCTGTGATAGTACCCTAGATCTCATTTAAATTTTTCCTTCTTAATGTCATGTCTTTACTTTTTATTTCATCTGGTAACTATAATCAATCTCATCTTTTTGTTAGTTTCATTTCATCAGCATTTAAATAATTTCAAGGATTTTCCAATCATTAAAAAAATTGAAACACAATTCTCCTTAACTCCCATTAGCTAATCTCCAATCTCCTCCTTTCCTTCATAGTTAGACTTGTTTAAAGCTCAGTGTCTATGTCCTTTCTTCACTTTTTCAGTCCCCGCTCACTCTGCAGTGCATTGAAATCCAGCATTTGTCACCATCAATAGAGTATCCAACTTTCAAGAAGTTTTCATGTACAGTTTAATTGCACATGTGTGTGTGCACATGCACGTGCATGTGTGCAGTTATTTGGTATCTCACATGTACCTAATATTATTATATTACTGATCATTTCATCTTTGGAACACTTCCTTCCTTTCCTTAGTTTTCACAGACATGTTCTTCTAGAAATCTTCCTTCTTCTCTAGTTGTTTCATCTTTGTATTCTTACAATCTTTTCCCATTATATCTCAACATTTTTTCTTCCAATTGTTAAATATTTAATGTGCATAGGAAATTATTTTTTAAAATAATAAAAACTTGGGTCCCTGGGTGGCTCAGCTGGTTAAGCAGCTGACTGTTGATTTGGGCTTAGGTCATGATCTCACAGTTCATGAGATCAAGCCCCACATGGAGGTCTGCTGACAGCATGGAGCCTACTTAGGATTCTCTCTCTCCATCTCCCTCCGCCCCTCCCCCACTCATTCTCTCTCTCCCTCTCTCTCTCTCTCATTCTCAAAATAAATAAACTTTTAAAAATAATAATAAACACTCACCTGCTAACTACAAACCTTTGTCAACCTTCAACATTTGTTTCTTTAAAAAAATATCTATACAGTTGAATTGTCTTGTGTATCTCACTTTAACCCCATTTCTTTAACTTTCTATTTATTCCTCAACAACATGCTTTTTTATTTTTTAAATTTTTTATTTATTTATTTTTAACAATATACTTCTTTTAAAAATATTTTGTAAACATACAGTATAGTCTTGGCTTCAAGAGTAGAAGCCAGTGATTCATCTCTTACATGTAACACCCAATGCTTATCCTGAAAAGTGCCCTCCTCCCTGCCCATCACCCATTTAATCTACCCACCCCCCAGCTCCCTCTCCAGTAACCCTCAGTTTGTTCTTTGTATTTAGGAGTCGCTTATGGTTTTCCTCCCTCTCTGTTTTTATATTATTTTTCTTCTCTTCCCCTATGTTCATCTGTTGTATTTCTCAAATTCCACATATGAGCAAAATCATAATATGCTTTCTTAAATCAGTGTTTTATTTTTGGATTTTATCATATTTAAAGATTTTATGTGTGCTTGAAAATTATGTATATTCTGATTTGTAGATATAGTGATCTACATATGATCAATTAGATCAGCCTGGTGCTGTGCTGTGTTCAAAATTTCTGTATTTATATTAATTATATTCTGTTTGAAATATCAGTTTCTAAAAGAATATATGTAATTACTATCTTCCAGATATTATGGGTTAATAAATTTCTCCTTATATTTTCTTCAGTTTTGTTTTACATAATGAATAACTCTATTTTAGCACTTAAAATTTTTCCATTCAAAATCTGGTATCCTTAAAGTAACTAATAACATCTTTCATGATTTACTCTTAGGTTATCTCTTTCTAGTTTTGTTTCATGTCTCTTACAACTCATAATGTATTCACCAGCATATATAACTAATGTCAGTTTCTCAGACTTACGTACTTTTGATTTTTTTTCCTTTTTATGTAGATTAGAACATTCCTTACCATTGATTTGTATATATTGTCTGGTTGGCATTTAAGTACATTTTGGATCTCAACTAAGAGGGCCATTCTCCCCTCTAAATCCCACTGGAATAGATGTACTGGTATCTCCTAGAACTGCATGTACTTTAAATAAAAAGAGTTATATCTTTTGCAGATTCCTGTCTCTTTCAACTTAAGAATTCCTACACTTAACACTTTGCCATGAGAAGGGGCTTTTTAAGTAGTGAAGAGATGAAATGACATAGACCTGTTTTTATCTTTAACAGAGCTTGCAGCCTACTGCCATATATGTGTGTATTTCTATGTTTGTATGTGTTTGTATGTGACTGATGGTAATATATGCTTGGAATGTGAGTTTATTCATGGTTCTTTGGGTTTCATTTTTAACATTTTTTTAAAATTTATTTTGAGAGAGAGAGAGCGGGTGGGGGGGGGGGA
>NW_027528818.1:7436532-7475026 GCF_008692635.1 Crocuta crocuta
TTTGAGGGAGAGGGAGCGGGGGGGGTGGGGGAATGTGTAGAGAGAGAGAGTGGGGGAGAGAGAATCCCAAGCAGGCTCTACATTGTCACTGCAGAGCCAGATGGGGTGCTCGAATGCATGAACCGTGAGACCATGACCTGAGCTGAAATCAAGAGCCAACACTCAACTGACTGAGCCATGCAGGTGCCCCATCATGGTTCCTTATGATTTCAAACTGAAACACTGATGTTAAGAAGTTAGCTCCTGGGCACCTGGGTGGCTCAGTCGGTTAATTGTCTGGCTTCGGCTCAGGTCATGATGATACAGTTTGTGAGTTTGAGCTCTGATTGTCAGTGGGATGTTGCTTGGGATTCTCCCTCTCTCTGTGCCCCTTCCCTACTTGTGCTCTCTCTGTTTCTCTCCCAAAATAAATAAATAAGCTTAAAAAAAAGAAGTTAGCTCCTTTACCAGGTGTTGTGTGTAAGTGTTGAGTCGTGGGATTGTACACCTAAAACTAATATTATACTGTATGTTAAGTAACTGGAATTTAAACAAAAACTTTAAAAAACATGAAAATAAAAACAGAAAGATACAAAATCAGCTCCTTTAAAATTTTTACCAACATCATGAGTAAGAGAGTCCCAGGTAGACTTAGGATCAAAAGAACTGATGGTAGAGAAAAATCATTTTGAAACCCTGTCCTAATTACTAATGCAACTATGATAAAGCACAATCTATCTATATAGAAGACTCATGTTGATATTTAGCTAAGTCTTGTAAACCCAGATCAACTCATTGTCTTAAGTTTAGCTTTTCCCCGAGTCCCCAGGTAAATGTATTATTCTCTCTTTTGTGTTTCTCTTGGTGGATCCTTTCCTGAGGATCCCTTGTTTTACTCATGTAACCATCTTTTGTAGCTACTTGATTGTTAATTCCTAGGGCATTAATTCTTAAAGCAGCAACATTTATAATTATTTATTTTTTATTTTCTACAGTAGCTAGTACAATTGCTTGCAAAGTATAGATATGATTTTATGAAATTAATTTTGGATTTTGTTTTAATACTATATTAGAGAGTAACAAATTAATTTTAATAACAAAATTAGTTGGAACATAGGATCTCTTCTACTTCTTTGTCTTGTCCTTTTTGTTGGACAAAAGTTTAATGCAAAGAATTATGACTATACAACAAAATATAACTGAATTTATTATTGAAAATGTATCAATTCAGATTATGTTGGCGTGAAGTTTAAACTTTCAAACTAAAATAGCTCCAAATGCCACCAGTTAGCAACATTATTGTATTTTATGGCATACAGAATTGCATTGTATAAAATATTAGAAACTCTTACATATTTACCAGACAGCTGGGTTATGGTTACTGTGGGGACAATAATTTCAAAAGCATAATACATATTTAATAGTTCAACATTTATGCTGCTACGAGATAGGGTTTTGTACATAATAATTATCGGGGTTTTTTTTTCATTAAAAAAAGTAATGCTTACACTTCAAAAACAAAATATATTGTATGCAGATGGGGATGAATTTTCCCCATGCATCTTTTGGCCATTTTGCAAATAATTTTATAATTTTATGATGAATACAGGCAAGATCCTCACCAGTTTTATGCAGGCATTCTGAGGCTTTGGTTACTTCTATTTCTCTGTTGACTTGGTGTATAGCATCAAGAGGGCTTTATCTCCTCTTAGAAAACATACTATCATTACAAATAATGATGATATCCCTGTTTTTAAAATACAATAACAAGAGAGTATATTTGAGGTTCCCTTTTTTAATAGAGAATGTTAGAGAACCATAAATCCAGAGCCAAATTTAGACACAATTATGTGGTGGTAAAGTTAAGGAAATCTATCCGTTATTTATCATTTTTTTCCATCTTGTCTCCTGTCCCACCTCTCTCTCTCATTTCACACTGTTCTCAAATACTTTATTCTCAGCCAAGGTAAGAATGGTTAATGATGGTTTAAAATATTACTCTGGAAGGAAATATTTTTTTTTTAATTTTTAAATGTTTATTTTTGAGAGAGAGAGAGAGAGGAGGAGGGGCAGAGAGAGAAGGAGACACAGAATCCAAACCAGACTACAGGCTCTGAGCTGTCAGCACAGAGCCTGATGTGGAGCTGGAAGTCACAAGCCATGAGATCGTTACCTGAGCCGAAGTTGGACACTTAACCAATGGAGCCACCCAGGCGCCCCAAGGTGCCTTTAGTTTTAAGATAAAGTAATGGACAGCTTCTATTTATTTGCAATATTTGAGTTGTATATAAGAATAAATATATGTGTTGAAGTCTATGACAAAACGTCTTTGAAGTTCTACATTCAACATCTGTTTAGGAATTAATATGAGTGGGGGCAAAGTACTGTATCTAGCAAAAACAATAGCAAGCAAAGCAGGCTAGGTTCTTCCCTCACAGTTTATACTCTGGGATAAAAGCAGGGCGATAAATTAATCAAAGAGCCAAAGTTAATCAAATAGTCACCAACACACATACACACACAAATGTTAAGTATGTATGTATATGTTTGCAAACTGACCTAAGTAATGAGATGGATCCTGATACAGAATCATATAAGCAGAGGACTTAGTCTGCTGGGATAAGGCGGATGTCAAAAATATCACCTAAACTTGCAGGATTCAATGGTCACCAATATTAAATGATAAAATCAGTCTTATTCATATGACATTAAGATAATGTAAAATAAAATTACTTGAAAAAATGAACTTGCCAAATAAAAAAAAAGAGAAACAGTAATCAAATTAAATGAGAGCAATATAAAGAACAATTCATTCTTAAAGTAGATTGAGAGGCTTTGATAATGTGGTATGACTATCCTAAACCATGTAATATACTGACTTAGAAATCTGATTTTGAATCATGTGCTAGATTTTCATTTCATTTTGTTTTCTTTTTTGTTGTTTAAATATATTAAGCTTTGATTAGTTCAACTAATTCTATGTCATTACCTGCTTGAATAAATACTCAGAAAGAGGTAACCCAAGGGCCCTGAGGACTAGACAGACCATCTTGAGAAATGTAGATAACTAGAGTAGTCTTTATTGGACGGACAGAAGACAGTATCAAAAGACTTTTCAATATGGTATACAATGTAAGAAAGAGTAGGTCTAGTCTGATTCCCTAAAGTATCACCATAAAAGATTATAAAACACCAAATAGGTTTGGAAAATCATGCTGATTTCATACTCAACTTGTAATCATTCTGTTTGGAATGCACAATAGCAAACACTCATTAAGACATTTGAGTATATGAGTCCCTAGGAATTTCTGCAGTGATGAAACCTATTTATTCTCTTGGGTCTTTTTGTTTGTTTGTTTGTTTTTGTTTTTACAAAGTTAATGTAATTTTTTTGTAATGAACAGACCTATGTATCCAGCAGATATATTTTATTTACTGCAACACAATTTTGACATGACCTAGACAAATACATCAATTGGAAGGTGAAAATTACATGATCTTTGGAAGTTAAATAATTTCCCAAGATACATATTACATATTAGGACACACACACACACACACACACACACACACACACACACCCCTATATATTAGTATTGTCAGTATAGAAATAACATGTCCTTACTCCCATACTCTCATTGTCTCTTGCACCATTTTGACACGTATTTGTAATATATTTTGTCTTGGTGCATTGAGATACTGATTTTCATAGAATATTCATCTATATTCGAATTGAAGAAATAAGCCTATACAACACACACTTAGAATATGTACCAATGAAATGATTATTATTTTTTTATATTAACAAGTTTCTGAGTACTCATACACTGATCATCTGGATGTCTTATTCTTTATTTCATCTATTTGGGAAAAAAGAGTCAAACCAATAAATTCTTTTCTCATCAAGGTTACATGACAAACCAAAATGCTGCTAATGAGTTTTCACCAGATTACTGTCACTGTGGCCTTCAGCAAGCTTTTAGGCTCTTATGTACATGTGTTGCAGTGTAATTGGTTCCCAAGGTGGTCATAAATGTGGGTACTACAAGAGAACAGCCAGTTACCCTCACACACTCACTTTTCATGGGGCCATTTGGTGTCAACAGAGAACCATACACAGAATTTCTTCTTTAGTGGCCATACTTTAGTGTCTTAGTTGGCACTAAGAATGAAAGGGCAGAAATAGTCAAAGCAACAATGAACTTGAATATTCTACCAAGTGGCTTTTCAAAATACTGTTATACCTAATTAAAACGGGCCCTAATACAACATCTAATGTAATTGACTGAAATTGACTGTATACCACAATTTCAAGTAAAGAGCTTTGTTGTCATAGAACAGTGTGAGTTTCTGGCCAAATCAGGAAGGATTTATTGAGCAGATGAAGACAATTGCAACTATTCTCTCACTTTGAGCATTGGAAAATAGTTGACCATAAAAAATAATAAAAATAAATAAAAAGATGATACAAAACAAAAGTAAAAATAAAAGAAAGACATAAAAAAAACCCACCTACTTAAAGGCAACAGTGAAATTAATGGGGTCTGAGTAAAGGTATGGCCTCAGATTGTTTATTTCCTAACATATTGGTGTTTCTTTTAAGTGATGCTTTTTATCACCACTCTGAGCCTTTGTAACATCTAATACTGCAAATGAACACATAATGGTCTCTGACATTTAGTCTACAGTTAATTGACTTCTTATACCATTGCATTATTGATTGCTGGAAACCAGATTTACTTAGAAACTTTTGAATGGTAATTTATATTCTGTCTTCATTAAGAATACTATAGCACTTTTAATTGTCTCTCTTCATTTCATCTGCATTCTCTGTCAGGCTTATGCTGTCAACAGATTTCCCCCTGCGTTAAAATTACTACCTCCTCGCAGTTCTTACTATATCAAACTCAAATCCTGCTTGATGTTCAAGTCTCTCCATGTACATACAGCATGTGTCAGTCTGTATCTAACTCTGCTTTCTGACATCCTATTGCATTGAACAAGTTCATCTCACATGTTTAGCTGAAATTTGTACTCATTTCCTTTATCCCGCATGTTTATGCTATGCATATGGATTCATTAGGGAGAAAACAGTTTCTTCCTCTTTTACTTATCTAAATCTAATGCCCTTCCAAAGTTTGTCCCATTGAAATTGCCTCTGATCATCCTGATATTTATTTATCTTACCATCCTTAATATTTTCTAGCTTTTTTGGCTCTTCAACATAAATCATCCTTTAAAAATTTGCTGTTAACCTTGGTTATTATTTCGTGTGTATTTCTTTTACCTCTTCAGGTGGATTTGCATACCTTTGAAGTTTGTGTCTTTGTCTTATACTTCCTTTATTTATCTTTTACACCCCTCTGTTACATCTAGCACAATGATGAGAAACTGATGTGTGCTCAAAATCCTTGTTGACGGATTGGTTGAAATAATTAAAAATACCATCGGAGTGTTTTTGTCATTAGCCGACAGGATCAAGTTTTAGAGATCCAGTTAAATGCCTACCTATCAACCTGCCAGAAGCTGATGCAGATGGAGCTCCTGAGAGTCAGACAACTCATTAACTAGAAAGGGACTGCCACGTATTTAAATTTTTCTTTATGGCTTATGATGAAATAAATTAAGTTTGATTCTTTTATATTCAAACTATATTTATTATGTATCTAGAAATAATAAGTTGTCACTCATTTTTCTAGAGCTGTCATCTTAGTTTACTATTAAAAATTTAAAAAGGAAATCACATGATTTTAGCCAAAGCCATTCTCTACATAGTTGCAGAAGTGGAACAATTTTTAGGAAGACTAAAAAATTATTAAGTTTATTGGTACAATGACATTTCATGTTAAAACAAATATCTAAATAACAAATTGGCTTCAATGGAATTGTAGCAGTATTGTATTTTCTAAATATACTTGTATTTTGTTAGATACATGACTTTAAAAATTCTCTCTCCATATAAAGAATAGAATAGACAGTTGTACACTTCAAGTGAAAGAAGTATCACAAAATCTGACCATGTCTATTTTATTAGCTTGAGCTTCTATCTTTTCAAATATGTGAATAAAATCAGTAAGTTTAAATTTTTATTATGAAATTTTATGTTACACAAATATATTTTTTATATTTTAAGACAAAAGATAGTGTAGGAAAATCTACTATTCATTTAACTTTAAATTTTGGGGGAGGGTTTCTAGTGTTCTCAAAAATCTGCTTTTACTCTGATTTAAACCTTACTGATCCTTTTAATCCCCAGCTGTTTTATTTTTACTTGGGGAATAGTTTTCAGTTTTTTGTCCTTTATCTTCCCATAGACATTTCATTTCTCTGTGAAGGCAAAGGTAGCAGATTTCCCATAGATTTCAGACTCTGTTTATTTTCTTCCCACACTTTGTATTTTTCTGATCCCTTGCCTCACTTTCCACCCCCAAGATACACTCCGTACTTTGTCTCGATATACTCCAGAAAATTGTGTATGATTAACATACATGCACACACACACATGCACACTCACTCAGCTAATGAGTAAGAAACATCTTTCTTTTTTAACAATATTTTTCAACTATTAGTAATACATTTTTCTTTTAATTAGGGCTTCATTTAATTCTACTTTTTCAAAAAAAAAATGAAAGGATAAAGGAAATCATGCCCCCAAAGGATAAAACTTTTATCAGATTGTTTCTTTTGGAGGACACACAGAAAGAGGGTGGTGAGTGCAGAAATAAGAATTTGTGTTCAAATTTCCCACTGGCAGACCGATGAACAAGCTTTGGCTTTTCAAGTCAGCTTATCTAAGGTTCTGGGTTTTGTTGTTGTTGTTGTAGTTGTAGTTGTTAATTTAGAAGAACCAGGGCCCTTATCTGTTCAGTGTTTGTTTTCAAAGCTGAACCTTCAATAAAATTGGTAATTTGGCTGATATGAGTGTATTTAGATAGTTGATGGTATAGAAGCAAGGGAATATTTTCATTATAGCAAGTGTAACTTGGACTCACATGTGCACATGGCGGTGTCAAGTTGTGAGGATCTCCAGCCCTCTGCTGAATAATGTTAAATAATTCCTGCTGTCGTAGGGTTAGTGCTTCCTCTTCAAGTGTTATGGGTCAGCACTGATCGATGCTATTTTTTGCTCTTTGGTGGCGTTCCAAGAATATAAAAAAAGAACATCTGGATTTCCGTCAGTTCCAGCCATGCTGAAAGCTCTCCGTAGTGTGTGTTTGTTTTTATAGATTCATACACATTCTCCAAATGTTATTTTCCAAGGCAGCCACATTTCAAAACCGTGAACTTTATCTCATTAAATGCCAAAACTAAACAAAATGTCTTTCAAGCTCCCATGTGAAGTTTTAGTCCTGTGAGTCGAGTCACTTTTCAAAACACATGTTTCATGCTTGATGTAACTCTAATTTCCCTTCTTCCTGGGAGTCATGACATGATTTCCAGAAACACTCTAAAAATGTCTGTGTTCACTGTTTAATGATAATTAACAACTCTTAGATGGATTATTTTTATAGTCTTTGGAAAACAAAAAAATCCTTTTTTAAAAAGTAAATGTAATAGCTCTTCAGAGCAGTTAACATTTCTGAAATATAAGATAGTGGTTTGGTTCACAGAAGGGGTTGAAAAATAGGGAGAAGTAATGTCATTTTCTCCTAATTATCTAGTCAGTCAATCTTAAATCCAGGAAAGACATCTCCATTTAAGAAAAAAAGTCTCAAATCCTTTGATTTTTAAAAGGTTTTGCTTTATCTTTCAACTAGGACCTTTATTTAAGATGTGTGAGTTTGTCTGCAATATGACAGCTTCTTCTCCAAAAACTGAGCAGAAATAACCCTAATGCTGATGATCAAGTCCCTTTCTCGGGTCATTTTTTGTTTCCTGTGGACTAGGTCAATGTGAAACAGTAGAAACAAAGTTCGAATGTTTTATAACACATTCCCAAATCCCTGAACCCATGGGTTGCCAGCTTAAATTTTTTAATGTTTTCACATCAACTTAAACCACACCTCAGGGTTTCGATTTAGATTGTAAATCTAGGGAGAGCTAGGTTTTAAATGTCTCTAACTACTCAGCCACAGCACTAAATTCATTATTACCTATTGATAGTGAGAAATAAGAATTAATTGTCCTGCTATATCTAAATAATCTTTTCTATAGCTTAAACAATTTTGCAAGCTAATAATGTCACTGTCACTGAAATATATCTAACATTATTTCTTGACCACTTCTCTTAAAAATGAATTTCATTGTAAAATTTTACTATTCTTACTTTTCCTTCTATTCAAAACACTCTGTGATCATTCTATTTTATGAGGTTTTGTTACATTAGACTGTGAAGTTGTTTCTAAGAGAAGGAAAATATCCCTGTGACATTGTAACTGGGATTATGAGATATTAACTATCAACACTTCACCTGTCCCATGCCACCACATATGTTAACAGAGGTCCATTTGAGTCCTGTGTAACATCTTGGCCAGCTTGGTCCACAATTTGTAGCCAAACATATGGTGAATGGCTTTGGAGAAGAGTCTTCAAGCTGGCAGGCTGCTGTTGATGTCTCTGGGCTCACATGCCCCATTTAAGTCTGTGCAGTTCCAAATTGGAGCCTGAGTCTTGTCTACTTGTGCTGAAATGTGAGGAGGTCCAGATTTTTTACGGCTTCTAAGCCTCCCAGACAAGTATAATTATCAGCACTCCAAAGAGCTAGGAATATAAGCCAAATGCAAACAAATTAGGGAGTGAGAGCAGAAGAGCTACAGCTGTTGGGTCAAGCTGGGTTGCAAAATGGTTTAGTACTTTCAGAGATCGGAGAAGAATGTCATCACAATGGACTTCCTGTGATAAAATGGACTTATTCTTTAGCACTTTTCTTTCTAGCACTGGAGGAAATCAGTTCAAGAGGAGGATAGCCTTCAAGTAAGCATGGATACGGCAAGATGGGTGAGCAGAAAAGGTAACACTTTCCGAGAAGTAAGGATTATACAATTATTTGCTGAATGCAAATTTTGGGGTATCAGTAATAACAAATACTTCTTCTAAAGTTTATCTTCTGCGTCCAGAATTAGAAAGCCTACTTGATGGTGGGATGGAGACCACGTGATCCATCTAAAGGAAGCTCCCACTACTCAGCTCTAGTTCTTCTTGTTGTTCTTAGGTCCGAATGAAACCCTGAGGATTCAGAGATCTGGTTTATTATGAAGATGTTGTGTCATTTTTATTTATTTATTTATTTTCTATTTTTTTTTAATATTTTTTATTTATTTCTATGAGAGAGAGAGACAGCGTGAGCAGGGGAGGGTCAGAGAGAGAGGGAGTCACAGACTGAAACAGGCTCCAGGCTCTGAGCTGGCAGTCAGCACAGAGCCCGACGCGGGGCTCGAACCCACGAACCGCGAGATCATGACCAAAGCGAAAGTCGGAAGCTTAACCGACTAAGCCACCCGGGCGCCCCTGTTGTGTCATTTTTAAATGTGGGCCCAAGTCATTTTCTATTTTAGAGAATATTGATATTCTTAAAAATATTGCCAATACGATGCTGTGAACAAAGCCATCTGATGATCACTTTTAGCTGAATGGCCATCAATTCACAAACATTGCTCTTCCAAAAATTGCTTCCTACAGAGCATTCAGAAATTTGGATTTGTCCTAAAGAGATGGCAAGTTTTCTCTCCTAAGACCCCGGCTTCTCTTCACACATTCTTTTTAGGAGTTATCCTCAATACCTCCTTCACACACCCCATCTCCCTGAGATTCAGTGAGTAGTCTAATCTCATCACTCATACTTTCCAAATCTCTCTTTTATCTTTACTGTCCTCACTATTTCTACTACCACTTTTTTTTGCTATGCTATCATCACCCTTTAATTGGAATCTCACCTATAGATCTTTTCCTAATAATATCTTACTCCTCTATTTCCTGTCTTAGGTAGAAATTATTATTCCTTTGTTTCCTCAGCACTGTCTCTTCCAGAATCGTATCATGTCTATTTATCTCCCATTCCTTATTATCGTTTCCACAGCAGCAGAAACTAAATCTTTTTCTACAAACTCAGGACAGGAAACTCATAGTCATCCATTTCCTAAGTTTTCAACTTGAGGCCCCACCGTGGTGACGCAATCAACTTCAGATATTCCTGGGTCTCTTTTGTCCCAAGGTTGTTGCCAAGGTTCTGAAGGGCTCTCATGCAGTGCCGAAGCTGCGGTCCAATCTCTCAGCCACCTGTCATTTTGGTTTACTGTTGAAACGTTCTTTTTTTATTGTCCTTATGTGTGGCTCCTCTGCTACTTCTATGCTAAGCTTGGGATCTGGGTTATCATAGAAAGGGTAGCGGTCTCAACGGGATTCCTAGAGTTGGTTCACCTCCCTACTAGACCAGTGTTTCCCACCCTTGTTTTCATAATAATTTCCTTTATCCAGCTGCACTGTGTATTGTCTGCTGTAATCTTTTGGGAGGCCACAAATTATCCCAATTTCTAAGTTGTTTGTTTTGTTTCTTGTTTGTTTTTAACCACTTAACAAACGATTCTCTCTCTCTTAGTGCAATATCACCCTTATTATTAATGCATGCCCTGACCTACGAGGCAGACATCTTTTCTGGAGTTTTGTCATGTGAAGGAAAGATCATCCACATAGCTGAGGTCCTAGAATAATAGAGATATTTTCCAGGCTATTCCCAGCCTGGGTGATCTCTTTCCGGTGTGATGTAAGCACCTTTCTGGCTCCTTTAAGCCATGCCCCCTTTTCTTCAAATCATCTAGTTTTTTGACAGTGTCCTTAGATAAACTGTGAAAATGAGGCACCAAAGTATTTTCACAATAATTGCTTATCCTTTTATTTTTTTTCTTTTTTAAGCAAGAGAATGCCTAGTCATCAAACTCTCCCGGTGAGTGAGAAAAAGATATTTGGGTTTCATTCACTTCTATAGTAGGTAAGAAGAGTCAGGTAACTCTAAACAGTAAAACTGTTTGAAAACTGCGTAAGTAGAATAATCTGCCAAATGTACATCTGTATGCCTCTACTAGACTATAAAATTTGATAGGGTAGAAATATTGGATTTTCTCATCTTTGTAATTCTAAACCTCTATGAAATTCTTGTCACCTTTTAAGTGTGTAATGCTCTTGAATAAACAAATGATCTAGGCCAAGAGCCAGTTGTATTAGTCTATTTGAGTTTCCATAACAAAAAAATACAGACTGAGTGGCTTAAATAACAGGAATTAATTTTATCACAGTTCTGGTGACTGGAAGTTCAAGATCAAGGTGGTAACAAGGTTGATTTCTGGCCAGGCTTTTCTCCTTAGCTTGTAAATGGCCACTGTCTCATTGCGTCCTTACCTGGCTTTTGTTCTATGCGTGTATAGAGAGCAAGGACTCTGCTGTTTCTTCTTCTTACAAGAACACCAGAAATATCAGTTTAGGTCTCTACCCTTATGACTTCATTGAACCTTAATTACCTCCTTAGATGCCTATCTCCAGTTATAACCACATTGGGGGTTAGCGCTTTAACACATGAATTTAAGTGGAGGGTGGGGGCAAGGAGACAATTCGATCCATAACAATCAGCTAACTTTTTGGATAAAAGGACAGGCAGAAAACATTTTAGACTCTCAGACCACATGTTCTCTATTATAACTATTCAGTTCTGCTGTTGTAGCATGAATGACTATGGCTCTCTTCCAGGAAAACCTATTCACAAAAATGGGGCAGTTAGCTGGATTTTGCCTACAAGCTATAGTTTGCTGACCCTTAATACAGACTTCCAAATGTTCTAATTTTCTTACCTACCTACTCATCTATCCATTTCTATAAGTATTTCACAAAATCCCTGCTTGCAACCTGTAATGACTTCTCTTTACCTCCAGAAAGTGAAACAAACCTTAAAAAAAAAAATATTGAATCAATAGTAGGTCAGCAAACTTCTTTCCTACACTGTACAGTAAAAAATGTTCACTTCTCCAAACAAAAATAAACATCCTCGCAAGTAGTGTCTTTTGCCCAGAGTATTTATTTTCTCTGAAATCTCTTTCTCTCGATTTATTTCTAAGAGAGCACAAGTGGGGAAGGTGCAGAGAAATTGGGACAGAAAACCTGAAGTGGACTTTGAACTGACAGCAGCGAACCTGATGTGGAGCTCGAACTTATATACGGGGAGCTCATGATCTAAGCAGAAGTTGGATACCCAAGCAACTGAGCCACCCAGGCACCCTTCACTGTCTCTTATACTCATCACTGCCCCACTTACCTGGAGAATGGCCACCCAGACTCTGCTATCTTTGAAGCAGCCCAAATTCCAGTCAAGAATTTATTTTACTTCTTCTGAACTAACACAAAATCTTTATCATTGTACCATTGGGTTGTTATTAATTTATCTTCTCCAATATTTAGCGACTTTCTTCTGCATTTCTATACTCCAACCAGTGATCAGCACTGGAAATTCTATGTCTTTTTATGGCAGCGGTATTTTGTCTGACTAGAATCCAGTGCTCTAGACCAACGGTTCTCAACCATGGTTGATTCTGTCCACACAATAATTTTGATTATATCTGGAGAAATTAATCATCATGACTGGGTGGAGGGGAGTGTGTTGCTACCGGAATCGAGTAGGTAGAGGCCAGAGATGTTGTTAAACATCTTACAATCTAGATTGTCCCCACAACAAGAATTACTCCATCCAAAATGTTGATATTACTGAGTTTGAAAAACCATAATTCAAATCAAAGGTATTTCTCTCCATTAACGTTTTCTTGTATTAAAAACACTCTTTTAGGTGACTTCCCTAGGTGTATTCCAATTGACTTTTAAGATTTCTGTAATGCTTACTTCTTTATCCAATTTTTTTCATATTAACAAGTTGTGAAGATCGATTCATATTAAAGAAATCAGAGTAGTAGGGTTCATTTAGGGGCCATTTCACTTGAATACATAAAGTATCTGTAGGGAAGGCATAGGGATGTTTGATAAGCAAATATGTGTCCCATTTTTCCACTGACAAGCAGTAAGTTTATCCAGCTTTCCATCAGCATGCTGGGGCAGAGCCAGGCCTGCCTCTGGGGAGCCTGGGCATTTTGACATAGAAACACTGATTTAGAATTATTTCAGGAGGAATTTTCAGTCAATACCTCCTCTCTGTGTTTTAGAGTTTCAGAATGGTAAGAAGAAATTAAGGAGTTGTTTGTAGAGCAAAGAAAATTGTGCAAATAAAATAATACAAATAAATCAATGTTAAAAATGAATAAGCTAACAACTTTGTTAAGAAAAAAAGGAAGGAAGGAAGAAAGGAAGGAAGGAAAGAAATGAGGGAGGGAGTGGGAAAAATAACAGGTAAATTAGGACCAAAAGCATGAGGTAAAAGTTAGGCACAGGTGTATTTCAATGTAGACTTTGAATGTAATGAGTAGTATGACATTAGACAAGTTTCTGATCACCCTCCCCCCTTTCCTTAGCTCAAAAATGGAGGTAGTATTGTTGTTATGGTGATTAGATGAAAATATATACAGGAAACATCCATCACTGTATCTGGCACATAGAAAGTGCTAAATATATGTGTAAAAAATAATGTTTGACAATCTGTAGAGCATAACTTCCTTGAAGTAATAGAATGTTCCAAGATAAAGTATTTTAGGACCAGGCAGACCAGAGATATGATTTCTATGAATATATTTGTACAAGTAGCAGCAAGGTTAATAAAAATCTCTGTTCCCTCCTTTCCCCCAAAGTAAGTCAAGAATTTTAAGTGAACTCCCAGTTCAATTTCTTCCACTGCCAGTTCCACTTTAAATGTAAAATGTGCCAAAGACAGATGCTATTGCTTTCTGCTACCATACTAGTCCAAGCCACCATCACCTGTCACCCAGACAACACAGGCTCCTGCAGCAGGTTTCTTATTATCGTTCTGCTCCACTTTTACTCTTTTCCAACTTAAAATAAAATCCAATTTAAAGGGCATAAGTCAGCTCATTTACCCTCTAGGATATTCACTAACTTTTGCACGTCGCATAAAACACAAACACCTTACCAAGGCTCACAAGGTCTTGCTTGATCCCCATCCTACTGCCTATCCACTGTCATCTCTTCTTCCCGTTTCTGCCCCTCTCACTGCCCTAGCCACACAAACTTCTGGACTTAGCTTCAAGTACAAGACATTTCCTCCCTTAGGAGCTCTGCAGAAGGTCTTGCTCTGCTCTTCCTAATACTGACTTCTGATCTTTCAGGACTCAGCAGAGAAGTCACTTAACTACAGAAGGCTTTTATTTTCCACCTCTTTAAAAATTAAAAAAAAAAATGTTTATTTATTATTGATAGACAGAGAATGAACGTGAGAGGGGCAGAGAGAGGGGGAGATGCAGAATCCAAAGCAGGCTCCAGGCTGTCAGCACAGAGCCTGATGCAGGGCTGGAACTCACAAACTATGAGATCATGACCTGAGCTGAAGTCGGATGCTTAACTGACTGAGCCACCCAGGCGCCCCTTCCCCCACCCCCCTTTTAAAGTAGGTCCTATGTTGATGATCTCCAAGCCTGAACTCTTTGTAATCCCTTGTTCGTTTATCACAAATTGCATTTATATACATCTTAAATTGTTCACCTATATATATTTTGTTTCTGCACTGGCCTATAAACTCCATTAAAGGAGAGTCCATGTGTATGTAATTTACAGCCATATACCTAGAATTTGTCACCAGGTCTGGCCAAAAATAGATATTCAGTAAATGTTTATTGAATGAATATGCGAATGAATAAATAAATGCATTGACAATAGAAAATAGGTTAAGATCTGATTTCCTTAAGAGTTTATCAAACCTTTCGTGGACTTAGGGAGATGCATGAGAAATCTGATAAATGTTCTACAGTGTCTTCCTTTGCACTTCAAGTTTTGATTTTAAAAGTATTAATAAAAATGTATGCATGGCAGCATATGAGAATGGCCTCACATTTCATTCCTTGAGGTCTTCTTGCTCTTTATAGATAAAAATGTGCCTTGTATTCAGGAGGTACTCAATAAATTCTGCTTCAATTATAGATTGTTACAAAGAAAATATTCTAAAAGTACATGAAGATTTTTATTTACTTTTATTTTCATTTTTTAATATTTTTGTTGGTGGAGAATAATTGTATGCAGTTCTATATTTTTTAGGTAAGATAATGGTTAAATTTTTAATAACTAAAATATGAATTGCATTGAAATAACAAACAGCAAAATAATTCTAAAAATCCTAACTTTATGTAGCTAAAAGCACTTCTGTTAGTGTTGTCACATTTTTATTCAAAGCAAAGCCCTGCGGAACAATTTTCATTATCTTACATAAGAAATGAGGCTCAGAAAAGTAAAAAAAAAAGTTTCAAATCACACAGCTATTAAGAGACAGGTCCAGGAATAAAATTCCAATCAGGCTTTAAACTCAATGTTTATTCTTCAGCATGACAGCTGCCTTTTCCTATAAATGCATACCTTTCCTCGTAAATATGTACCATCTATGTCTCACTAAACAGAATTTTACCCTGGTTTTGAAGTTAATAATGTGTTTTTCCTATGCTCTGCCACATTTTCTTAAAGCCAGCTGAATATCTTGACAGATTTTCTATGGGACTATCAGCTGCATAACAGCCACCTATGTACTTATTTTGAGGAAAATTACAATGGCCTCTCAGTTATTCTAGATAATATGGAAGACAAAAAAAGAAATGTGAGATATAAATGCTGTATTTCATGTGTGTAAGATGTACTAATTTCTGTTCTCTGAGTGCTTATTGTTTCATGCTGTATGCAAATTGCTGAAGGAAGCTCTGTGGCCCATCCAAGAGAAACATGAAGCTTGCCAAAGTGCTTACAATAGAACTGGGAAAATAATTCTTATGTACATGGCATTTTCTAATAAGAGCATGTGTTATTATATGAATATTTGAAAAAACATTTGGAAGCCACTGCGCATGGAGTGTTGCTGTAGAAATCAGGAGAGGGAGAGATTCATACGGGCTGTAAGGAATGACATGGAATTTTAATTATACTCTATGTGTAGAGTACATACTCTACATGTAGAATCTAGGCAGACAAGACAGTGAGTCAACAGTCTATACTAGGATAGCATAGAGTATCTCGTGTTAGAACTCTGGAGAATTTATTTTAGAGCATCTCTTAAGTATGAAAATATAAATAACAGCCAGACCAAATGCAGAGCACTGTGAGATTATACACTATTAAACCACATGCAGACTTCAGCAAAACTAAGGTGGCTTTTGATTTAGACAACGATAAATGTTGTGTTCTTCTGTATCTTAAATGGGTACATCTGTGCACTCTTGTACTTCTTGAGGTCAGCTTTTCAATTCAGGAAGTCACATTAACCCTGAAATAGATGAAACTAGCAAGCGTTTATATCTGAGTCCCCAAAGTTATAAGGACACAAATGAGACCTAAATGCCCATAAGACAAACCTGTTCACGAATGATCTGTTTATGAAATTAACACTCCCAGTGTTCTCAATATGTTTGTGGATCTGTACCTTGCTGATGGCAGACTGTTGTACACTGCTGAAAATACAGTGGGAAAATCATGCAAATTGGCTGTGAGAAAAGTGCCCAATTTGAAAACAATGCAACATTTCACGAAGCCAGTAAAAAGGTTGGAGAATTGCTCAGATTGCACACAGGCTTTCAGTACGTATATATAAAAATGTGTATAATTCTTTATTTGCACATATATAATTGTAACTTATACAGAAAGAGTGGATTCCTGGCATATTTAAGTGTAAAATTCACAGTTTCATAAGCGACTTAAAGTGTTTATGCTATTTTATAATATATAATGAATATACATATGAAGTTGTTTTATATATTAAATGAAATAATATATCTAACCTATTAAGAAGGAATTAACATAATTTAAACTGCATAACCCATACTCTGGTTTCTCTTTAGATTGCATAAATCTTTCGTCTTTTACTAAACTGCATAACCCATTCTCTTCTATTTACATAATAGAATCTAACCCATTATCTTCCATTTACATAATAGTCAATTGTTTGTTAAATGGCTTTGGGAAGAAGAGAAGACAGAAGACATAAGAAGACATAAGAACACATTTCTTATAAACATCTAGAGACACATTTATGTATTTACCATAAAATAATTTGTAAATTTGATTTGTCCTGTTTTGTAATAGGGTTAAATTGTATTCTAGTGACCTTAAAGAAATATTATTCTTCCCCAACTATCCAACAATAAGGACAAGAGTATGTGTGAATGTGTGTGTGAATGTGTGTGTGTGTGTGTGTACACATGTGCCTGTGTGAAACTTATTCTTATCCTAAAAAAATCAGCATCTTTATAGGACCTGGAATGCTTCAAAGTTATAACACCATTTTCTAGGTGCTATGAGTTTATAAACAAGAGTGCATCTAATTTTCATAAGAAGACATGAGGTAGCGTCTGCTCTCATCTGCATTTTACATACACCATAACTGAGACACAGAAATGTTAAGTAACTGTCATAAGGTCATAGAAATAATCAGGGGTAAAATCAGACGTAGGTTTCTGGCTCCCATGCCTGGTCTTTTAATCACCAGCCTCTCTTTGATCAAGTGGTTTACTCTGAAAAGTGCTATGACGAATTAGGTTCCACTTTCTTTTTCTGTTAGAGATTAAATTTAAGACCAAGTGCTACCCTAAGAATTGTTTGAATCTCAAAAGTGGTTGGCAAGTTTTGGGAATTTGTTTCCAGGTCCTAGTGTATGATAAGTTTCCTTATAATGAGTTCTTTAATGCATTTCACTTTATTTAGGTGATGGCTACAGGGAAATATTATGACCCTGTTTCCAAGACAGATCTTCCTATTTAGCTTCATAAATTGCTTGATGTCAGCAGGACGTAAATACAGTGTGTAGGCTCTGTGGAAGCTGATATCCTGGATGAATTTCCAACAGCCTTTTTGAAAATAATGAACTACAAAATTGACTTTCCTTTGGTATTTGTAGACAAGCACTGAAGGCAATGTCACTTACCAACTCAGAGATAAATAACCTCAACGAGTCTTTCAGCACTACTCCAGATCCTAGCAAGAAACCTTGCTCTTCTGGGACATACTTCACTATTAGGTTCCCATAAGTGTAGTAAGAGGCTCAGCAACAATCCTCTGTTCTTTGCTTTGCAGTGGCTCTTCTAAAGTGCCCTCACTCTCCTCAAGCTGTTATTAGCAACCTGACCTTCGGCAAGAAACATCTACTTCTCCTCACACTGAGGGTGACCCCATTCCATTTCTTGTCTTTGTCACTAAACTTTTTTCATATAACTAACTCAGCACCTTCTCTGTTCATAGGAGAGGTTTAATTGTGGCTAAAATTTCCCCATGCACTTAAGATTCCATTCCTTTGGGGTGCCTGGGTGGCTTAGTCGGTTAAGCGTCCGACTTTCGCTTAGGTCATGATCTCACGGTTCGTGGGTTCGAGCCCCGCGTCGGGCTCTGTGCTGACTGCCAGCTCGGAGCCTGAGCCTATTTCAGAGTCTGTATCTCCCTCTCTCTCTGACCCTCCCCTGCTCACGCTGTCTCTCTCTCTCCTAGAAAAAAAAAAAGATTCCATTCCTTTCTATTCTCTCATAACTTGCCCATCAAATGTCCCCCTGTCTATGGTTTCTTCATCACTTTCCCTTACATTGACTCTTTTAGAACATAATCGTATTTCTCTTACTTCAAAAAGCAACCTCACCACTTGATCTGTGGTCTCCCCTGCCTGTCTCTGCTCTCTTTCCACTTAGGCCCTGAAAGTCCTGTCAACATTTTCTGTCAGGCCTTCCTCTCTTCCCATTGAGTTTTGATTCCCCTACAGTCTGGATTTTCTCCTGAAATCATTAGTGAAACCACTTATCCAGTCTTGCTTCATTTTTAAAGATTTTCGCATGTAAGAATTTCACGTTCTGAATTCCCTCCTCTTCACTTTTGTCTGTCTATCAAAGGTTCTCTTTCAACTCTGGCTAATTTTGAGGTTTACTTTTCATTGTTTTTGAGACATCTCTCTCTAGAGAGCACATCTAAATCAATATGTCCAAACAAACACACCAGACAGATCCATGCTCAACCCTATATCCTTTATTTCTTATCTCAGCTAATAGCATAACAATTTCTTCATCTACCAAGCTAGAGATCTGGGATTCAGCCTTAATTTTTTTTTCCCCTAATCATTAATCCAAATAATACACAAATGTTTGATATTCTAAAAGCTGCCCTTTTTGTTTTTCTACTCTTCTACAGCATCATACCTCTCCTGAACTAAAATAACAGTTTCTTGCAGTGGGTTGAATAGTGAATAGTCACATCCACCTGGACCTTTAGAATATGACTTTATTTGGAAATAGAGTCTGGAGATGTTATTAATTTAATGATCTCAAGGGGTGCCTGGGTGGCTCAGTTGGTTGAGCAATGGACTTTGGCTCAGGTCATGATCTCATGGTTGTGAGTTTCAGCCCCACCAACCGGCTCACTGCTGTGAGTGCAGAGCCTGCTTGGGATCCTCTGTCCCCTTTCTCTGCCCCTCCCTTGCTGGTTCTCTCTCTTTCTCTCTCTCTCTCTCTCAAACATAAATAAACATTTAAAAAAAATGGATCTCAAGATAAACTCATCCTGGAATTAGGATAAGCCCTAAATTCATGGACTGGTATCCTTGTAAAGGAGAGAACAGGACACCGGGGCCCCCAGAAGGTCATAGGAAGACACAGTTCTGAGTTATACTTTACAAGCCAAGAAATGCCTGGGGCCACCAAAAGCTGGGAGAGGCAAGGAATGCTTTGATTTCAGACTTTTAGCCTCCAGAAATGTGGGAGAATAAATTTCTGTTCTTTTAAGCAATTCCGTTTACAGTAATTTGTTACAACAGCTCTAAGAATCTACTGCATTTCCTAAGTGGCATCCATAACTTCTTCTAGCACCAGGATTGTCTTTGATAACCAGTTGAAAGCTATAGACGTTCTCCCAGAAAAGACACACAAACATAAGATTCAAAATTTCACATATGATTTTACAAGTTTGCAGAATCTCCAAGGTCTATCTAAGCAACATTAATGTGTTCATGTAGCCAGCTAAGAACTCCTTCCCTACATAGAGTATCCTGAGTTAATTTACTACGTTACAGTTCATATTAGGTCATCTTCTGATTTTTAAACCATTAACATCTTTCCTAAACTATAAGGCTCTATGTAATATGACTTCATTCTTATATACTACAGCTCCCCTACTGAAAAACCTTTTGTTCTCATCCGTCCAAATGCACATGTTTCGAGAGTATACCATACTTTTTGTACCTTTGCTTGGACCTCCCTTAATTCCATCGATACCCAGCTATCTAATTAATTTCTAGTTATTCTTGATGTTTTATATCACTCATCTCATCTCTGAATCAAATGATCTCACTGGCAAAGTATGATGCTGTTTTCACAAAGTGATTCAAGTTCTTAACTGTGACACATTTATGAAATACAAGCTGCTTTATGCTGAGTGTAAAAATTTGTAATGATTATATTGTAATATTTTGTTTAAATGTCTATATTCATCTACCATGTTTCTGATTTCTTAAAGAAGTGAATTCATTATAATTACATAATGTGTAACAGAGTACTAAACATATTATGGAATTCCAGTTGTAGGCTTTTATTCCAATTGGTATACATTAGAATCTCAGGATCATAAGTTATGACTTTTTTCACTTTGAACTAATGCCTAAACTTTATATACCTCAACTTTCACTTTGTAAACTGGTAAAAAGCATGCTTAACTCAAGATTATTGTGAGGATTAAAGAGAAATTTAAAAATATAGCAAAGAATCAGGTATGTACCAAGAGTTTACTTTTTATTAGCTAAATTCAATAATGCTCCCTCAAGTTATAAATGTGTAAGATTATAAGGATATCTCTTGGTTTATAGGTAATACCTTCAATCTTTCTTTTCCTTATAGTTTAGCTGTTGAAGAAGCTGGATTTTGTTTATTGCATGCTCATGGTCCGTTCAACATGGTCCCCCTTCTCTGTACTTTCTGCAAAATGACTGTTGGATCCAGAAATTTGGATCCCTTTGGCATGATTGTACATGATAACTGGCAAAATTTATAGAAAGCACATGTTTTCTGGCTGTCTTTCTTTTTGTGATGTTAGTACCTATTGATGCTAATGCCTATACCTATTAATTTATGAGAGGTTGCAAAATGATGATATTCTCATTCTTTCACCCCTCTTTTCTGTTTATTACTGGAAATGCTATTATAAAGAGATGCTTCCCAGCATCATTTATCTGGTGATCCATGAGCATAGTTCATATGGGAAAAGCAGTGTAAATATTTGATTCTTTCACTTCATGAATCAATTCCTTTCATCCTCTAAAGTTGGCAAGCTCTTTTTTTAACCTAAATTGTGAACACATGGATTAACACATATATGATGGGCTTGAGTCCCTTGTAATAGCATCACTGAAGCTCAGATTTAGCTAAAACTGTCTCAGTTTTAGCCAGTTAAGCCTCTTGAAGTTGACTCTGGAGTACTTTTGGCATTGCCCTGGTGAGCCTCTGCTAACTTGTGCATTAAGACATGGATTATATGGAACATACCCTGCCCCAGAACTAGAATTAGCTATCCTTTTAAACGTTTTTTTAAAATGTTTATTTTTGTGAGAGAGAGAGAGAGAGAGAGAGCAATCAGAGGAGAGGCAGAGAGAGAGGGAGACACAGAATCTGAAGCAGGCTCCAGGCTCTGAACTGTTAGCACAGAGCCTGACGTGGGGTTTGAACTCTCAAACCTCAAGATCATGAGCTGAGCCAAACTCAGATGCTTAACCGACTGAGCCGCCCAGGTGCCCCTGGAATTTCCGTTAAGGAAACTTCTATTTTTGTGAGAAATGCTATTTTCAGACATTTGAACTGGATGCTAAAGATATTTATTGTCACTGCACTGGTCATTGGTCTTCTAGTGGACCACACATGGAAATAGGCACAGAAATGTATGCATAAAATACATACATATGTATGTATAATATCCATATGTGTACATTTATATACAAAGATTAAACCCCTTGTGACATCATAGTGATACTTCCAATTCAAAATAGAAACTAAGAAGACTTTATTTCATCTCTTCCTAATGACATCTGTGCATCTTCCCTCCCTTATTAAGAAGGCTGGTTCTCAAGAACATACATAAATGCTTGTTTCTTTAATCTCCATATTACTCCCAGCAGTGGCAGAATGGTAAGAGCAATACTACCACTAATAGGATTATTAAAACTCTCCCCATTCTTCCCTCATTATTTTGCAGTTGTACTATCTCTACATCATCAGAGCATATAACCATCGGATACTATGCTCACTCCTTCCTAAGCCTCATTTACTTCTCATTCTAGAGCTGGACACCAGTCCCTATGTTGGTGCCTCTCTGGTCATTTTGGTTTTCTGAAGCACATTGTCCAGTCAGCTTATGAGAAAGTACAGAAGCGACTATATTTCCCATCTCCCCAGTTAGGAGTTCTGTGTCCTTCAAACTTGAAAGTCAGTTTTGCTGTATATAAAAATTTTGGCTCGCCTTTCTTTCCTTGGTTTTCTTTAAGATGGTTCTCACTTTCTTCTGGCAGAACACAGAATGGTTAAAAAAGTCTGGTGAAAAATAGTGGAGCTCTTGGATGCCCAAAGGATTTTTTTTCCCCAAAAGAACAATAATTTATTAGAATGTTTTGTTGTGGGCACTCACCATACTCCATCAATGTGTAAATTCAAATCTTTTATTTCAGAAAAGTTTTCAGTTCCAGAAATTTTACTTGAATATGTTTGTAGTGATTGCTATTCTCTTGGTATGTGCAGCGCCTCCTGTTCTTATGTTGGCCACAGCTTTTATGATCATTCCCAAAACATCATTTGAATTTGTGACATTATATTTTTTTAGTACATCTTTAAAGTCGGCTTTCATTTTCTTTAGAGAACTTACTGCTGTCTTTTTTGCTTACTGTAATTTTGTGTGGGATTTGACTTAATAATTTTATTTTTCATTTCTATGTGAACTTTGTCTTCCTGGACTTTTAAAATTGGATAGTGTTCTAACTTCACAGAGATTCTATTTTTTCCTTTCTACCTCCTACTACCTTTTTTTCTAAAAGTATATGGTAGAATATAATATATTCTAAAACATATGGTAAAATATATGATACTTTTTTCTGTGATTTCCTGGCTCTGCTTTCTTCATTTTTTTTTTAATTTTTAATGTTTACCTTTTTTGAGAGAGAGAGAGACAGAATGTGAGTGGGAAAGAGGCAGAGAGAGAGGGAGACATGAAATTCGAAGCAGGCTCTGAGCTCTGAGCTGTCAGCACAGAGTCCGATGTGGGGCTCGAACTCACAAACTGCGAGATCATGACCTGAGCCAAAGCCAGACGTTTAACTGACTGAGCCACCCGGGCACCCCTGCTTTCTTCATTTCTGATGTTCCTTTCTTTTTCAGATTTGATTTCACTCAAAGAATTCTCCCTTACTTAGAAGGGAGCCCATTTTTAAGGCCAATTGGGACCCAACTGTTCCAGGTCTATCCATCCTTCTCATGACATGCTAATTTCAGCCCTGCATATTTTCTAAGCTGCTGCTCTCCTGTTTTCAGACCTATGGGATGCTTCCGTGTCTCTTGCTTCTTTTCCTTTCATTGAGATGCCAAAACTATGTACAATGTGTTCACTAAGCTAAGATTTTGGTGCTCATGGGAATATCTTGCCATCTAATTTTGCTGCAAATGTTGCCTATGTGATTTTGATTAAGCTGTTTAGTTGTTTTTGTCTCCTTTATACCAATTTATTAGTTTCCTATTGTTGCTGTAACAAAGTACAGCAAACGTAGTGGCTTCAAACAGCATAAATTTATTATCTTCAATTTCCGAGGGTCTGAGGTCCAAATTCAGTTTCCCTGGAGTAAAAGGCAGGTATCAGCAAGGCTATGCTCCTTGTGGTGGATTATTCTGTCTACCCAGATGGTGGTAGTTATTCAGAGAGATTAAAAAATTCTACTACCATCTTCCCCAAATCTTCCCTTACACTATTTTTCTCACCACAACTAAATACTGATGTAAGCCTGATATTTTGAAAGAAGACAAATTTGGAATATTATGATTCTACCATACCTTCCTTAAGCCAAAAAAAAAAAAAAAAAAAAAAACCAAAAACAAAAAACAAAAAAAAAACAAAATTTTACCNAAAAAAAAAAAAAAAACCCAAAACAAAACAAACAAAAAAAACCAAACTTTACCTGGCTTAATTGTGCTACTTTGTTTTATCATGTAGGATGCCAGAAAATATGTCAAACCAGAATAAGAAGGGTAAGATGCTAGATATCGTTGGAGTGTGTGAGTGTGTGTGTTTAAAAATCTTTGACTGTAACATAGTAAAATGCTTTGCAATAAGTAGATACATTTAAATAAAGCAAGAAGAGTGGTTAAAGTTTACACGTCACTAAATCATGGCAATAAAAATCATTATTTCATCTGCCTGTGTGTTATGGACAAGTGGCAATGGAAGAGCTATGCTTCTTCTGTCTGGTGTGAATTAAAGCTCTTCTGAAAAAGAATGTGAAAGTCATTCAAGCTTGCACTCTTTTATTTATTTTTTTTTATTAAGGCTTGCACAAAGTCATTGTAGCTATAAGGCAATGCACAGGCTTTCAGAAACTACAAAGTGTAACATCTGGTTTCAATTACCCTACAATCATACTATGGTATGACCATATGCACAAACGTTCAACTTTCTGTTTAAGAAAACATGAATTTAAAAACCTAATTTCTTATAAAAATGTGAGAAATTTTGTGGTCTGTACATACATTTGTTTCTCCTAACTTTTAGTTAGGTCTAGTATGGCCAAAGGTATGGATAAAGCAGTTCAAATTAGACACAAAGGAGCAAAACAGAAATTTTTTAACTTTAAATTAACATACAAAGAAATCACTTTTTTAAAAAAAATTCATTTCATGGACAAAACGTGTTTCAAGAAATGTGCAGTCTGAAAATAATCATTTAATGATTAAACCAAGAAAACTTTCATTAAACACATAGGCAGGTAGGTAACTCTTATATCAGCTGAGTAAGACTAATGGGATTTGGCACTCTGACTCCTGGGAGCTTTATCAGATCATAGGTTGTCTATTAAATATATCACACTGAACTAAAGATAACAAATTCAGATGCTAAATTGACCTTTTTAACATCAGTCTGAGGTTGAAAATCATGTTTTCACATTCTTTACCTGAAGTTCAAAGTAGGTTTTTAATAATATAGTTCTCTTAATTAATTTGAATCCTTAACTCTGTTGGAACCAGTAGGGTTAAGGTCCATTTTCATATTTTCTGCAATAATCAGTGAAATGTAGTTAGAGCAGCTAAGGAGGCATTTACTAACATTGAAATTTAATATCTAATAGGGATCTCAAATGAATATATCTTATCTTTTTAAAGTGAAAATATAACAACTCGTTCAGTTTAGGAATATGCATCAGCCCTTTAAGTTAGTGACAAAACAGTAATAAAGTGTTATAAATAATTTTCTGATTATGTAATGACATTATGTATAAGTAAAAGAGAAATTATATGTTTAATTGAAAATGGAATGTCTATCAAAAAAACCCCTAATGTGAATAAGAGCAGAAACTATGTTTATATAGGTTAAGAGCCCCAGAATTCCTCTGTCTTGTAAGTATTTTCTATTGATGTAATGTGTTTATCTGAAATAAAGTTTTTGAATAGGTATTCAGAGGCATAAATTTGTAGCTGCAATTATATTTTATAGAAATAGTGGTAGATGGATACTGTTTAACATGTCCCTAATGTTAATTTTCATTTATTAGTTTGCATAGTCTGGAAATGGAGAAATGTAATAATCGGGACTTGTTTCCAGACATATTTTAGTTACTATTAATTTGGCGGCCAGGAAGTGAAAATAGAATACTGGAAGGCAAATGGATTTCCAATTGTATAGTTTCAGCTTTTTCCATTTGCATAGATTGAATCAGCATAATAGAATATATTAATATGCTTACTTTTTCTATGAAACTTTGTTAAGCTGGATGAAGAATATTTATCAAAGTCCCACTATTTTATTAGAACATTTCACTAACCTTTCATTACTAACAGAATGGAAAATTAGTAGTTCAAATGGTACTAAACTGTTCCAGGAATTCTGTTTAAAAGGAAGGGTTTCAACCATCTAGTTTCACCGTGTTCTGGAATTCTGATGAAACATACTTCAACCTCCTCAATGTCGGGAATGCTAATTCATTTCAAAGTATCAGACACGATGCCATTCACCAGGCTGGCAATGTTTTTTTTGCCTATATCTCTGATATATTCAATTGTTGTTTCCTTTTCATAAAGGGAGATCTTAACCTAACATACATTTAGCACCATAAGTTATTAACCGTCACTTAATCTCTTTAAACTTTTAGCTGTTCTAAACCTAAATAGTAACTAGGATTCCTCTAGCTCTATGATTCTTTGATCTGTAAGGCTCAACACAACTCTGGAAATTGAAAAGGTCCTTCAATCATCTACTGAAGCTTTCACCATGCAACGGAAATGTGAACATTAATGATCTATTTAAAATTCATGTCAGAAATATTTCAGGTTGATAGAAAAGCACCTAATATTTCATATTGGTATATTTCAGTAATAGATGATGATTCAACTTCATCTAATGTGTCAAGCACAATATTTAATATTCTCCTGGGAAGATTATTTCAAATTATAAATCAAAATCCAAATAAACAACAGTGCTTCACTTGAAAATCATAACTGTCAAATATCAATGAATGGTTTATTATACAGACGTCAAGTATTGACAGATGGGATGACTTGCACATTTGTTATTGTTATTTTCAAATCTGTTCATGCTTAGAAGTCTTTCAATGTGATCAATAAGCATCTTAATAGGGTAGCTGAGATTCTCAGAAAAGATAATTGTTTTTACTTTTCACCATCACTATTCTTTTAAACATTTCTTATTTTACACTTTTCTATTTCCTTTCTGTGATGTATTTCAAGCAGAGACATGAACTACTTATACCCTAAAGGGGCAGGGAAGAGCTACAACTTTTAGTTGCATCTGTAAGTCTAGGAGGCAAGGGGAAAGGAAGTTGCCAGAATCTTACCCTTCTTTCTGAACATTAAGGCAAGGCCCCATTCATGTGGATAGGATAGAACATCTTCAGCCTCTCAACAACTCTGTATTGCCATTGCATTTTACCACAAAGCAGAGATTATTTACACTTACATTCTGAAAAAAAAAATTACTATCTTTGGTAAGAGAAAATCTCCCCAATAGAATTACTGAAGTGCCCAACCTACACAGTGCTGATTTTCATCACTTAGTTTTGATTAACTTTCATCCTGTTATTATTGAACAACTAGTTACTTGGGTGGCTCTTCCTTCTTTTTCTCATCTGATAGAAGAGAAACAAATGCCCTGTATATCTTCTAAATTTATAGTTAGAGAAATAATTATGGCATTACAGAGAATCCTGGGTGGCTTAGTCGGTTAAGTGTTGGGCTCTTGTTTTTGGTTCAGGTCATGATCTTGTCATTTTGTGGATTTGAGCCCCACACTGCGCTCCGCTGACAGTGTGTAGCCTGCTTGGGATTCTCTGTTTCCCTCCCTATTCCTCTCCAACTCACACAGTTTCTGTTTCTCTCAAAATGAATAAACTTAAAAAAGAAATATTATGGCATCACAAACGTATTTCTTTTTTAAAATGTAAATAATACAATGTAAATAAATGCGATTAAATATGAAAAGGTGGGAATGCTGGGTGGCTCAGCTGGTTAAGTGTCCACCTTTGGCTCAGGTCATGATCTCAAGTTTGTAGAATTGAGCCCCACATCAGGCTCTGTGCTGAGAGCTCAGCCTGGAGGCTGCTTCAGATTCTGTATCTCCCTCTCTCTCTGCCCTTCTCCCATTCTCTCTCTCTTTCTCTTTCAAAATATAAATAAACATTTAAAAATTTTAAGAAAAAAGATGCAAAGGATCACATGGTTGGCAGCACATGGAAAGGTTTTTTTATTGTCAAGATTAAAAAGAGTCTCTACTTTAAAAGTATCTTTACCCAAAGGACACTTGAATGCTCTTCATTCCCTCCATACACAAAAAATAAAAATTCTTAGTTTGATGTATGCCTTAGGATACATTAGGAGATTTTTCAATATATAATTTCAAAGCATTGGTGGGAGAGAAATACAGAGATGAAATGTTAATAGTAGCATAGGAAAAGTAGCATGACTATAAAAACTTTAATATTTCATATAAAACTCATGGAAGACAAATTCTTTCTCTTTCTCTATGTGTGTGTATTTCTGAAAATGATTTAGAAATGAACCATAATGAATAGTATGAACTAGAAATTCAGAAAGCATGTGAAGCATCCACACCACCCTCCCATATCGGAGAACAAATACATGTTGATACTATCTAACTTCATTAAAATTTTAGTTTAGGGGCGCTGGGTGGCTTAGTGGTTAAGCGTCCGACTTTCGCTTGGGTCATGATCTCACGGTTCGTGGGTTCGAGCCCCGCGTCGGGCTCTTTGCTGCCTGCCAGCTCAGAGCCTGGAGCCTGTTTCAGAGTCTATATCTCTCTCTCTCTCTGACCCTCCCCTGCTCACGCTGTCTCTCTCTCTCCTAGAAATAAAAAAAAATTAAAATTTTTGTTTAACCCAAGTCATTACAGTCTATTTTGTGTCCACTCTAGTGAACTGGACCATTAATCAGGTCAATAAATTCTCTACTTGGGACTGGTTGGGTTGCGACTGTGGTAGAAACATAGCCAGCCAAACTTTACTGTAAGATTCTCAGAGTTAGCACTGGTAGTCATCTTCTTAGAAAGCACCAACAAGGATGGCTTAGTGCTCGAGTGCACATCCATGAGGATTATTTTTCTAGTGTTCCTCTAAAAGCATGTGTTGAATCTATTCTGCACTGTATTCACAGCCTTATTTTCCTTTCCATGTTGGGAAACCCACTTTTGTTGGCAGGCTAGTTGTTGGAGCCTTTGCGGTACTCCTGAAAGAATCATGTATACAGAGAGGAAATGCGGAGGGTTGAGAATGGAGATGAAGAATGTTGGAATAGACTCTCAGACTAATATTTAGCATTAGTAGCCCCCAGCATAGGAAAGTCGAATGTGATATTATTAAACTCATAGAACAGTTGCTTTTTGTGATTTTGATCTCTTAAGTAGAATCAACAGTTATATTTAAACATTTCCCTTGTGCAAAAAACTTCTCATTCTGGGAAATTTCTTTCCTCCGGCCAACAAGAAAGAAAGAAAGAAAGAAAGAAAGAAAGAAAGAAAGAAAGAAAGAAAGAAAAAGAAAGAAAAAGAGGGAAGGGAAGGGAAGGGAAGGGAAGGCAAGGGAAGGCAAGGGAAGGGAAAAGCTATACCAGGGAGTTTTAAGGGAATTTTTCCCTTAGAATACAAATTTCATTAACCGGAACTAACTTATTTCTGAGCCAATCCAGGATGGATTTTTACTTTTTAATATATGAACATATACTTTAACTCAATCTGGGATTTTCAGAGTTCAGGTTGGAGAGTCTTCTGGTCTTAGTTATTGCCCTGCAGGTCTAGATGTATCTTAATAATGAAACTTATTCTAAGGAAAAAAAGGGGGACAGGATAACTCTGCTTCTAATAGAGTCTAGGAGCAGAATTAATGGCATTTTGGCTGGTTTCTTGGATAGCAAATGATGTGATACTAGATACTTGATACTAGAGTTTAACTCCATTATAAATCTATGATCCAGTCTTCAAAACTGAAAAGAAGACAGGTGTATCACAGGTACAATTCCACACCTGTTAATTTGAACAGAGTGATCTTTTCTGTTCATTCTAGTGAAACAATATTGAGATGGTAAAATGCAAATACAATCTGTTTAACAGCTGTCCTTTAGAATGCTTTAATTTTATAAATGATAAAGGGATAATTCTCATCACCTGGGCTCAGGAGCCAAAGTCAAAAATCTTGACTCAGTAAGTAAGCAATGGCTTAAAATTATTTATGAGCACCTTTGCATTTTCTCTTTTATATATTGCTGTTTCCTCTTCTTCTTCCACTTTCTCCCCTTACTCCTCCTCCTCTGTACCCACTGCTGCTTTTTCTCCCTTTGTCAGATACCAATGGAGAAATGGGTATGAGGGAGACAATACAGACAGTATAACTTTTTCCAGATTTTTATCATCCCAAACATGTCTTGGCTGATGGAAACATAACTTCAATTCCTACCTCCATCTTCACATGCATTTCTTGTCTCTGTGTTACTGTGTGTGTGTGTGTGTGTGTGTGTGTGTGTGTGTGTTACTGTGTCCTTTTTCTTGTAAAGGTACCAGTCATTGGATTTAGTATCCATCTTACATCAAGATAGTATTATCCTGAGATCTTCAACTTAGATATGCAAAGAACTTATTTGGAAATAAGATACACATTCACATCCTGGAGGTAAAGATTTGGACATATTATTTCTTTTTGCAGGTATGAAGTTAGGGGGAAAAAACACAATTCAACCCAAAACAGAGAGTAATGGCAAACTATCCTGTGAGCAATATTAATAGATAAGGTTTTTTTCCTAAGTACTGTGTTGCTAGTTATGTTTTTATTTTCTTCTGAAGTAGTTCTCATATCTCAAACACCAGAAGCTACATTGAGTAGTCCCGGTCAGAGAAATTCACTTGGACATACTTCATCTACAAGTTCAAGAAAAAAAAAGGGGGGGGGGGGGGTAGAACAGGGAAACCAAAACCCCAAAACTTAGATGCTTTCTTCACCATTGATATAAAAAAAACATTGATAAGTTCTTAGAACTCTCAGAAATAAAATATACATGGATAAATTGTCATAAATAAAGTGTATTTGCTCTTTATATATTTCTATCTTAAGCTGCCAAGAACTCAAAAGGCCTTACAAAACTAAAGTCATACAATAAGTTTAAATTAAGAAATTTTAAACCCAGAACATGACATATTTGAATATAAATAATAATAAATCAGAGAAATAATATACTGACCATAAATATGTTTGGTCTTATTTATGACCATGAAAACTATACATTTATATTGGGATGTTGAATTAGCTCTCAGACTTCTGTCAGTGAAGGAAAGAAAGAAAAAGGAAGGATGGAAAGAATGAGGGAGAAAGGAAGAAAGGAAGGAGAAACAAGAGCAGAGAATCAGCAGTAATTAGTGAAATTTTCAATATATAGAAGAAAATATTAGTTTTCAAAAAAAGGGTTTTTTTCCCTATCACATAGTGATTCAACAACTAATGATGAATCATCATTAATGAGTGATTAAATGGAGACTTAATGTAGAGAAGCACAGAGTAAATTTTTCAAAATTTTAAAAATGAATACAGTAATAGTATTCACATGGCAAGTTCTTCCAAAATAAGTTTATAAAGACAAAAAAAAAGGGTGGTATTAAAATTCAGCTAAGAGAAAGATGATGAATATAAACAGAACCAACTATAATTTTGTCAGACTTCATCCAATTCAGTTCTAAACTTCTAGGAGAGAATGTGTGCCTTTTACCTTTTTAACTCATTAATAAATAGCCTGTTTATCTGTTTGGCCTTTGAAGGTAGTTGTGTTGAGATACTACTTCTCACTGATGAAGGCTATAATTCTACTAGTATATTAGTTTTGAATTGCTGCTATAACAAATTACCACAAATTTAGTGGCTTAAAGCAAGCCAGATTCATTATCTCATGGTTTCCGTGGGACATCGTTTTTTTGTTTTTTTGTTTTGTTTTTTTTAATTTCTGAGAAAGGGAGAGAGGCAGCGTGAGCAGGGGAGGGTCAGAGAGAGAGAGGGAGACACCGCATCCGAAGCAGGCTCCAGGCTCTGAGCTAGCTGTCAGCACACAGCCCGACGTGGGGCTCGGGGCTCGTACCCACTAACCGTGAGATCATGACCTGAGCTGAAGTCTGACGGCTTAACTGACTGAGCCACCCAAGCACCCCAGGACATGGGTTTCTGTAGGTATGGATGTTTCACTCTCAGAAGTCAAGTGGGCTTGACTAATTCCTCCGTTTAGTCTCCCAAGCCAAAATCCAGACATCGGCAGGATTGTGTTCCTTTTGGAGGCTGTAGATGAGAATCCATTTCATACTTTCTGCAGGTTGTTGGCAAGATCCAGATCCCTAGGGTTTTAGGACTATATGTCAGTGTGTCTTATTCTCTGCTTCTAGAGGCTGTCACAAGTTCCTTGGCTCATGACCTTCTTGGTTTTCTAAGACTTCAGTGGTGGCCTAAGTCCTTTTCATGCTTCTATTCTCCTTCTTCTGTCTCATTGACATTTCTGCTTTCATCTTTCACCTTCCACCCCGCCCCCCACAGCCCTCAGGGTGGTAAAGGGTAGAAAGGGAGTCTGGAGGAGAAAATGGAAGATAACTAGCATACAGTATAACCCCCTTCAAATGATGGTTGTAAGGAAAAATGTTTTAATCTATGTAACCCGCTTTCACTTACAAAGGAATATATGATTCCATTGGACCCAACAGATAACCTAGGATAATCTTAATTTAAAGTCAACTGATCAGTAAACTTAGGTCTTTCCATATGCAAAGTCCTCTTTTGTCATGCAGGGCAACGGATTCACAGATATAACATCAGGAGATGAAGATCACAGGGACCAAAATCCTGCCTAGTACATTACTCATATTTTTGTTTAATGATAAAGCAAATGTTTTAGGAACCAGATGAGTAGAAGGTGAGTTTGTAAACCTTCATGAAAAATAGGGAAACTTAATCTAGTCTCTTTCACATTTCTGCAACTAACAGAATGCCTAATAAAGCAAAGCCAGGGTTTCTTTTTCAAGACTTTTTTTTTTCTTTTTCTATTTTGGTCCAATTTGGCATATGAATGAATTGCTTGAGTTCTTCAAATTTTACTGAGTGGTATATGACTGATGTTTTGGGCCTGAAAAAAAATTAATGTCATGTTACTAGTGAACTATTACAACCCGAGAAATGCCTTATTGATACCTTCAAGAATTGGCAACTTGGGCAATGTGTTTCATAGCAAATTGAGCTACTTATAATAGGACATACATAAATAAAACTAACAATCGGCTCTATATAAGAGATCAATTAGACTTTGAGAAATTGTTGTCAAAAATTAATATGTAAACTGTGTAATAATCAGTATTAAGCTAATGTTTTTGAGAGTGTCCATTCTTTTGGACTGGCTTTTTATTAAGGTATTAAATTGTTTCAGATTCTTTGCAAGTATTTTAATGACCACATAAACCTAATAGTGTAATATTATTTTCTTATCCAGTTCCGTGTTCTTGTGCATTCTTAGTGTTTTTTTTTTTGTATTGTTTTGTTTTAATTTTAAAATGTAGACTATGCTAAATATAATTTTCAGGAATTGAGTTTTTCTTCTCTCTTTTAATATTTTGGATTCTTTGCTTATGATACATTTTAAGACATAAGATTACTTGCTCCAAGTGAAATGAGAGAGATTTTCTAGTTGTTTTCCAAAAAGAAACCAATCAACATTATCACCAGTGATGTAGAAGAATATCAATCTCCCTATATCCTAACAATATGCCATTATAATTTTTGAAGTTTTATAAATCTTGAAATAAGTATCTTTATTTAAATATAGTAAACTTTATATGAAATAAGTTCCTGCTTTTTAGTCTTGTTTTCACAAACTTTCTTTTTCCTCTTTTTTTTAAACAGGGTTCTGAGAACAGAGACAAGAGTAGATGGTTTCCTTGGGGAATTTTATATAAATATCTGCCCTAGACTAAAAATAGTTGTGCATCCCAAAGGAAGTTGGTTGATTCAGGCTTAGAAATGACTAAATTAAACAATGTTTGTCACAGCTTGAATTTTTAAAGAACTATCTTTGTATAAAAAATGATGTGCTTGATTTTTTTAAACTTCATCTGCACAATGATGTTGGAATGAATGAGATAATGTCTTTAAAAAGCATTTTATTTATATGATGGAAATGATCACATAGAAGTATGCTATTATTATTTTCTTTTAAATTTAGTTAAAATGAAATTATTACCTAAGGATTTGTTCCTCTGCTTGATTTAAACGTAAGTTTGACTCCTTTTTCATTTATTTTCCTCTCAAAATCATAAACCATCTAAAGAGTAATTTTTGTAATAAAATGAGCAAAAATAAAAATATAGCTTTCTTCATTAATTCACTTGTGCATCAAATATGTTTTCAATTTTTTTAATGTTATTTATTTTTTAGAGAGACAGATGGACAGACAGAGCATGAGTTGAGGAGGAGCAGAGAGAGAGTAAGACACAGAATCTGAAGTAGGCTCCAGGTTCTGAGCTGTCAGCACAGAGCCTGATGCAGGGCTCGAAATCATGAACCTTGAGATCATGACCTGAGCCAAAATTGAAGGCTTAAAGCAACTGAGCCACCCAGGCATCCCTTAAATATTTTTCTACATGTAAACTGTATACAAGTTGATTTATTAACAACTGTAGAATATGAAATAAATATTTTTGAAGTATATTATATATACTCTCACTTGTTTCTATAAACTCAAGCATGGATCATTATCCTGGATTTTTTAAAATAATTTTTTGCTTTACAATAATTTTAGATTTACAGTAAAGTTTCAAAAGTAACACAGACAGTTCTTATATGCTGAACACCCAGCTTCCTTTGTTGTTAACAATTGGCATTACTATGGTATATATATGTGTGTGTGTGTATAACTAGTAAACCAAAACTTATAAACTATTAGCTAAAGTCCATTCTTTATTGACATTTATTTAGTTTTTACCTGGTGTCCCTGTTGTGTTCCAAGATCTTCATCCAGTTCACCACTGTAGTCACCAGTCTCCCTATGCTTCACTTGACTGAGATGGTTTCTCAGACTTTTTTTGTTTTCATAATCTTGACATTTTGGGGATGCATCAGTCTGGTATCCTGCAAACTGTTCAATCAATTGGGATTTATCTGATTTTTTTTTTCTCTGATGAGACTGGGGTTATAGGTTTTGTGGTAGACAACTAGATAGGCAAAATGCTGTTTCATTACACCATAGCTAGGGCCATGTATAATATGATACACTGTTGACATTAATCTTCATCACTGACTGAAGTAGTGTTTGCCAGTTTTCTTCATGGAAAAGTTAATTCTTTTCTTCTCATTTCCATATTGTTCTCATTAGAAGGAAGTCACTATGAACATTCCCCACTTAAGAGGTGGAGGTTAAGGTTTTCCCTCCCTGGGAGCAGGATGTCTATATACATTATTTGGAATTCTCCTTCAAGGGAGATTGGTCTCTTCCCCTTTATTTATTTATTCAATTATTTCTTTATGTTAGTCTAGATTTGTGGATTTTTATTTTATACTTTGGGCTGTAATCTAGTACTAGTTTATTTATTTATTTATTTATTTATTTATTTTTGCTTAAATTGTTCTCTGGCTATTGAGAACATTTTCATTTGGCACATGTGTGCCTTTGATGTGTCCCCAGTATTGTGAGGTGAGGGGTTTATATTTGTTTGTTGTTGTTGTTGTTGTTGTTTGTCATTTGAGCACTTTTTACTTTTTTGGGCACTGAGATGCTCCAGGCCATTTTGTATATTCTCTGCCCTACCCCTAGACTCAGTCAGTTTTCCAAGTAGCCCCAGTTCCTTTCATTAATGAATAATATTAGAAACCAAGAGCTGAGAGCTAAGTGCCCTGTGGTATTTTTGATATCTAAATCTATCCTACAGGCAGAAACTCTTGGGATCATTCTTCCATGTATATCTTTGATTAAGTCTCCAAAGTGTCCCTCTGATGAGTGTTTCCAGCTCTGAACAAATATGGGATGACAGTCTGCAAGGGTGTGATGGCAGTTTTACGATCTCCTGATGCTGCCAGTCATGAATACATATTGGTGTATCAAGTGTATAGTATCCCGGAGGTGTTCTCTTCTTTTTCTGAACCAGAGTGTGGATTATTAAAGGTCAGAATGATTAGAACGAAGGACTAAGTTTGCTGACTAAATACCTCACTCTCTCAGCTAACCCCTAGGCACCTCCCTCTGGTGCCAGATACCAGAATATATACAACCTCTGGTGCTGGCCAAACTCACAGCAGAATCACCTACATTGGACACAGCCTACTTTATCTAGGCTATCAAACAAAACATTTATTAAGTATTTACCTTGTTTTAAACACTCTTCTAAATATTTTGACTATAATGTTGAATGCAACAGAGAAGGTCCCTACACCCTAAACCACCCTGTAGTGAAGATAGGCAAAAATAAGTAAACAAAACAACATGAGAGAACTTTGACTAGGTGAATATCACTAAAATAAAATAGAATAAAAGTGTATTTTATATGGTCAGGAAAGGTGATATTTGGACTGAGATCTGAGTGACAGGAAGGATTCAACCAAATAAAAATTTTAGGCATGAGAATTCTAGGAAATAAGCAGAGCAAGTACCAATAAGTAAGGTAAGTTTGGTGTGTTAAATTAATAGATGAAAGGTTGCTGAAACCAGAGAGGTACAGAAAGTGAAAAGTGGCACAAAATAGAAGCAATTAGGTAAGAAGGGGATGACGTCATATGTGGCTTTCAGGAAGTTTGGAATCTATTCTAAAGGTGATTGGAACCCAGTGGGTGGTATTCAGGATGATATGGTTTGATCTGGTGCTGTATGGAGGGAATTATAACGGCACAAATCCACAAATCCGTAGTGGTTACAATCTATCTCATGCTTGAAACATGCCATGTACTATCTTAATGACTTTACATGTATCATTTCAGTCATTGCTTGAAATAACACTATGAGGTAGGTATTAATAATTCTGTTTATATTCTAGGAAACTAAGATTCAAAGAGATTAAGAAAATAAATGAAGACCACCTAGCTAGTAAGTAGTGAAGCCAAGATTTGAACACTACCAAGTTAGATATTCCATAGGCTCAAAAAAAAAAAAAAACCCATGTGATGCAGTAAGTTTAGAAATATTGCATTTTAAAGAATATTAAAGAAAGGATGTATTCAAGGTATGATTTCATATAATATTAAGGTGATCTTGGCTAGTAGTGCCCATAATACTGCAATTCTGCCCTAAGTCAAAACAATTTTACTCACAAAGTCTTTAAGAGGGATATTTGTAGGCAGGAGAAAAAAGAACAAATTTTGTTAACTAGATTGTTTTCTCAACTCCTAATGAAAAACCTGAGTAAGGTAGATTGGGCCACATAAAGTCTAGAACCAAGTAGCAGAGTTAATCACACTCTTCTGCCTATTTGCAGAGACAGAGCGTAAGACAAAGCAATTTTCTGGTTCCGGTTCTTAGAGCTACCTGTGTTATACCGTTTTGGATTGGGAGAATAGTTCTTTGTGGTAACTCCTCACATTCAGGGTTGGTAAACAATTTGGAGGAGTCTTTAGACTACAGGAGGGAGAGACCATAGAGATTCTGCTCATGTTACTGTTTCACTTCCTTTGAAAATGTTACTCCTAGATAATGTGGTTCAGTCAGTATAGCACCGCTTCAGGATAGAGCCAGGTGTCTTTAATGCTGACTCAGGGCAGTGGGGCTTGGGGGTAAGTTTGAACTTCTCATAGAGCTCAATACATTTGATTGATTGATATTGCACATTAACATGTTGAAGACATCCAGATCCTTGCAATAGGGACACTTGCTAACTTCTTTAACACATCCTTTCAAAAGAAAGTTTTCTTTTTAAATAAAAATAATTTCTTTTCTGTAGAGAGGGAGTACTATGTACTCACACTGAGAAGTCTTGTATCACTGAGGACAAAACCTAAAATTTTTTCTCTTAAGGTTAAAGGCAGTTCCGGTTAAATAATGCCATCTCCAGCCAGTGCCAACGTGGGACAGAAAGATAGATCTCATTGTTTCACTTTCCCCAAGAGTAAAGATAGTCTTTGTTGATGTTGATTAAGAAATAATAACACCTACAGGGACGCTTGGGTGGCTCAGTCGGTTGAGCATCTGACTTTGGCTCAGGTCATGATCTCACAGTTTGTGAGTTCAGGCCCCACATCAGTCTGTCAGCAAAGGTCCTGCTTCAGATCCTCTGTCCCTCTCTCTCTGCCCCTCCACTGCTTGTGCTCTCACTCTCAAAAAAAAAAAAAAGCATTAAAAACTAAATATGACACACTCATCATGAAAACTGATTACATTGCCAGAATTTACTCATGTTGAGTAAGTGTTAGGAAGAAATGGAAGGAGTGTGGTTTCTGTGAGACCTCTGGTACAACAAGACTAGAGCATTTTGTTCTGGGATGTGAAGTGACTTCTCAGAAAATTGGAAAAGTGCCATCGCAGGCCCAGGGAAGATGGGGAACAGCAAGCTCACCCCAAACTTAAGGTGGATTTTCCCCAATTTCATAAAGCGCAAAGAATTTTCCTCAACGTCCTGAAGAGTAAAGTCCCAAAATGTCACCTGCATACCTTCCATAGCACATACTCTAAAGTGATTTTGACTGAAATATATTTGTTTTCCATAGTATTCTCATCCTATC
>NW_027528818.1:7475215-7481650 GCF_008692635.1 Crocuta crocuta
TATATATATATATATATATATATATATATATCTCTCACATATACATATGTGTATGTATATTTATATAGATGTATTTTTTCATAGAGTAAGTAAATTTAATTTTTATGATTATCCTTTCAGCAGATAGTTATAGGAAAATTATTTAGCAACCACTACATACATGTATTGTTTGAGACACCAAATGTTAACAAAGATGTGTGTGAATGAGTTAAGTGAACTGATCTTTAATAAAACACTTGCAATCTTTAAGTGTTATGGATGTAAGGAAAAAAAGAGCACTTCAAAGTCCAAAATTTTGGATGCAAATAAGAAAAACTAAAAGGAATGGCAGGAGAGGCAACAGGAGAAATAGATTTATAAAAGAAGAGAGAAGTAATTTTTATTTATGGTCCTATGTAAATATTTGAGAGCTTTCCACAGTAAAATGAGGCTCCAGGGTGGGCCAAGGGGAAAAAAAATAACCAAATGTTGCAGAATATAATTGAAATAGAAAGCATATCTTTCTATATTAGGAAATGGTCTTGAACATATGCTTATACTAAGGAGTTGGTTGTGATTGGGAGTTTATGTTAGTTGTACAACTGGAAAGTTGTGGAATTTCTAAGCTGCAGAGCTATGAAACAAGAGTGCAGTGATGAGTTATAAAGGACGTTGTGTGAGAATAGAAACAGACTCCAAGTCCTTGTTGCTTTGTTCCTGTGGGATAAGCCTTGAGCCATGAGTTTAATGCCTGTGGAGACCTGTTAATTTTTCTATACTCCAAGGACACAAATTTTGTCCCTTTTCCTGGCCAGTCATTTTACAAACTCATGCTCTGTACTCCAATAGGGACTAGACAAGTGAAAGTATGTAAATCGCAAAGAATGATATTTCAGAAATTAAATTGTTTTACACAAAGAATATAACTATTTCTCCATCATATTTTTTTTGTTTATAAAGAATATTATTATGGAATCTTTAAAATATTGCTCATATTTAAAATTCTAAATACGTATATGTTTTAAATTTTTTAATTGTTGTATCTTTTCCTACCATTTTATATGGTACAAATAGCTTTGGTTTTTGTTGTTTTCCATAATAATAATATAAAAGTTTTTTATAAAGAAATTCTTAGCTTAAAATTATTCATATATTAAAAGTAAACAAACAATTGGTATATTTCATCACCTCACTGTACACTCTGGGATTTAATCAAACAGCACAACCTTCTTCCCTACATCTCTGAAAATAAATATTAAAAGAGAGTGAATTTATTCAACTGGTAGTTGTGAGGTCCTTCCAATTCCAGAGACTGAACTGTTCCTCACTATTTAGGAAACCTAGGCAGGTATACACCCTGACTTCAAAGAGCTTACAATCTAATCGATAAGGAAGATATTTAAATGAAATAAAATAAAACAAGATCTATATATAGTATGATAGTATAAAATAGTGGGAAATAGAGCAAAGGAAGTTCTTAGGTGGTGGCGAGATAGAATATTTTGATCTGTAGCCATTCTATGTACAATGCATTTCATTAAATGTGGATAAGCACAAATTCAGCTATAGCATACAAATATTACAGACACTCAGGAAGATTACATATTCCATTTGCATCTTGATTGTTTCAAATTAAGGATTTTGAAATATTAATGATGATCAAATATTAACATCGTGTTGGCATCTATTCTGTATTTTCTCAGGGTACAGAATAAAGCACGGCTTACTTAGTAATCTAAACTTCATTTTACAGGGAGAACTACATTGACTTCCTGTTCACATTGAAAGACAATTAAGGTGTTGCTTGCAATCTGTAAAGCTTTATTGTCTAAGTCTTCCTTACCTGAGGGACCACTTCTCTGCCTTCCACAAAGCTAACTGGAGCAGTTCTGCTGACAGTTCCCTGCCTCCGTTCTGAGGAGCTGATGAGGCAGCACCATTCACGGCTAACTGCTTGAATTCTAGAGCTCCAGATACCCTGCCATTATGACCCAATCAATATCCTCCAATGTGAGCAGACACAGGATTGCTGCTTAAATAACACTTGTAAACAAAGGAAGAGGTTTCTGTTCAGTTTTATATTGGGTAAATGGAATCTCATGTATCTCTGAGCATTGAGATGTAGTAAGTATATGAAATATTATTTATTAAAATATATTGTTCTTAAACTGGTAGTTGCCAGGGGAGAGCAAGGAGGGGAGGGGTGAAATAAGGAAAGGGGATTAAGAGTACACTTATGGTGATGAGCAGTGAGTTATGTACAGAACTGTTGAATTATTATATTGCACACCTGAAGCTAATATAATACTGTGTGTTAATTATACTTGAATAAAAATATATAAATAGAAAGAAAAAGAAAAAGGCCCCCAAAGAAGTAGACCCCAAAAGGATATAACTTTATATTTTACTAATTTCATTAAATGGTATCTATTGAAAAAACATATACAGCTGTTTCAATGATTTGAGAAGTTTTAACTTAAATAATTATTTCCAGAAACTCAAAATATAGCAATATAGACATAAAATATAGACATATAGAATATATGATAGAAATGTGTCCCAAATCACTTCACATCTGTCCTAGAAAGTGAATGTGTAATGCTAACCATCAAGTCAGAAATGATCATTTACTGAGAAGGTGGTTTAAGTAGCATTTAAAAATTAACTTTAATGGGGCACCTGGGTGGCTCAGTCGGTTAAGCATCCAACTTCAGCTCAGGTCAGATCTCACGATTCTTGGGCTCAAGCCCCGGGTCAGGCTCAGAGCCTGGAGCCTGTTTCGGATTCTGTGTCTCCCTCTCTCTCTCTGGCCCTCCCCTGCTCATGCTGTCTCTCTCTCTCTAGAAATAAATAAAACATTAAAAAAATTAAAAAAATTTAACTTTAATAGAAATAACTCTAATTAAGACGTAAATCTTTTATGTAGTTATCATTTTCAAAAAATACTAATACTAAACAGTTATCATTCATTTGAGAAATAGGACAGGGAATTCTAGAATTACACTTTAAAGATTATACTATTTTATTCGATAAAAACTGCCCCAAGCATTTCATGTCACTAAGTCCACTAAGTCCACTAAGAAGGAAATCAATGATGTTAAAAAAAAAAAAAGTAATACAGAAATTGGCATAGGTGTGTTTTACTTTTCCAACCATGTGACCTGTTCCTATTGTCACTATGTATTTTTGTGTTACTATGGATCCCATATCGAGAGATGAAAATACACAAAGTTCTTTTGAACTTTAGTCATCTTACTTTAATAAAAAATATTAAGTAATGAGCAGCAAAAATTATTATTTCTACATTTTTTAAAATACTCAGTAGTAGTGTGGCATACCTTTATATTGCAGTGTTTCAAAAGCTATTTTAACTGATTTAATTATTTTTTCCCTATCATTCCAGTGGCTCCCAGGACACTAATTCATGATTATCTACATTGCCCAATTTCTGAATTGACATCAGTATAATGCATACTAGGGATCCTGTTTTTTCTTAAGTAACTATCATTTTCAAAGTGGAATAACTAAAATTTCAGGACTACAGAAAAAATGTCAATTTTGGTTTTGTAGGAAGATTTACCTCTATACTTAATTACTTCCACCATCTATACTATTTCTCTTGACACAATCAATTTATTTCATGTCCATGGCTATTGCTTTCAGTACAGTGAAGCATGACTGAGTAAAAATGAAACACTAGGAACAAAATGTAAAGGACGTCAGACAAATAAAGAATATAAATAAATGTAAGGTGGCCACACAGAGAAGTTGTATAATGATATGTGTATTTCAGTTTCTCCATATCTTGGTTATACCCACAAAATTATTAAATCTCATTTTAAACTTGCCTATTTGTTTAGAATGCAGCTTAAGAAATACATAAGTAGGGTTTTGGGTTTGTTTGTTTTTTTTTGCCAAAGGGGAAAAAATTCTATTATTGAGAGGTTGGACATATGGCATCATAATTGTGGGTTGAAAGTTGAAGGAGGCATCTGGTGTCTTCCCGTCTTCTCTGTGCCAATAGATTAGGTTCAAAGGCCTGGAGAGAAACATAGCGTGTAGCGTGTGGTTCATCAGAGTTACATTGTGAGAATTAAGGAAAGCCATTCCAAAACTGTATGCACTGAAAAGATACGCTAACCCTTCAGAGAGAACAATCTGTTTGGTAGATTAATTTTAAGGCAGCCAAGATGGAGCAAAAGACCTGTTATGTTGTGACAACTAAGAAGAATTTTAAAGATGATGAATTAAACTATAATAATGATAACAACAACAACAACAAGAGACCATGTGAGTTACTCTTTTTTATCTTCATTTTACTGACACGGAATCTGAGGTGTGGAGGGGATCAATAGTTTACCCACAGATATCCAACTAGCAGAAGACAGAGCCGGGACTCACTCTGAGCTACTCTATATTACACTGTTTCTAAGACTGAAGGTAGAGATAAATTGTACATTCAAATGGCATGTAGGTAGAAGTGAAAGGAATTGATTGCTAAACGGATGCAATAAGTAAAGGAGAACCACAGGCTAGCTATGTAGATTTGGGGGAACATCAGCATCTATTGTGCAACTCATTCTACAGAAGAGGAATAGACAATGTCTGTAGATTAAGAGAAATCTGCATCTAAAGTGGTACCCTAGAAAACCCCAAGATTTGAAATATGCAGGAAGAAAGGAACTAATGTTGGGGATTAACCCAGAAACAAAAATGTCACAGAAACCAAGGCAGGATGAGGTTTCAAGGAGGGTGCTGTCAAGAGAACTAAATTCTAGATGAAGTATAATAAGTATACAATTAAAGCTGCCTAATGCCTGTAGATTTAATAATAAGGAGGTTGTTGGTGTCACACTGTGTCTTATCTCAGGGATTTATTACTTTTGAAAAATAAATATCTTTCCTTATTTTTGCCTAATGTCACTTTGGTGTCTCTAAATATGGTCTTTACCAACAGATATTTCTGTGCTGATATTAGCACTAATTTCTCTTTTTATATAGAAGTGAGTAAATGTATGTGATTATATGTAAAGGATTTAAATCATGCTGGTTAGGATGACGTGCTGCATTTTATTACATATTCTTTGAAAATAATAATTACTTATAGTCTGTTTCCAGAGTTACAATGGCTTGAGCCACACAGTTTTCTAAATACTCAGATTTGGTATGCAGCTTTAGGACAGGAAGCTGGCCTTCAGAGCAGGAATGTATGTAAACAAAGAAATGTGGCTCGCAGGAAGGTTTAGTTAAATCAAACGCGAAGCCTGCTCCCACTCCGAGCTTCTTTCTGTATCTTGATTATTTGCAGATGCTCCACATGAAGCTAGAGATGTAACCCAATAGTTAACCTCCCTACAACTCCCAAAGCAGCTCACAGTCAGCTCTGAGTGTCCGCCAGCTAAACCAAACAATGAAAAGGAAGTAATTTAATGCCATCCTGCTTTAAGATGCACCAGTGCACCAAGTACTCTTTTCTTCCCCCAAGGATCAAACTTCAACACTGAACTTTTAAGAGACTAAAAGAAAAAAAAAAAATCTAGTAATATAATTACTTGGAATCATCACTCCAAACATGAAGGGTTAAAAGTTGGAGCTGTTTGGTCCCTGACATTATTGTAATGGCCCGCCTGCCTGGATTCAGATTCAACTCCTATTGTCTTGCCAAAAGTTCCTAGCTCTGCCTTTCTTGGCTGTAAAAATGCTAAGATGCCAAAGGCTACAAATTATCTTATATAAAGTCATGGAAACTTTATAGAATAAAATGGAGAGAGAGAGAAAAAAAAGAAAGAAGACACTTTAGTCAGTCTTAGAGAATCTGTGTGCATGAGTGAAAGCAAAAATACTCCCTGATGCCTGCGATGCTGTCTACGACAAAGATGCAACCCCATTCTTCTGGAAACTAGGGGCTGCTTTCTTTTCCCCAAGGTATGTAATTAAAGGAAGTTGCAAGAAGGTAAAACTGACACTACACTCTTGGAAAACTGCTAGTTGTCATGCTTGGTGCTAATACAACAGTGGAGAACCTTTTGGGTGAGCGTGCTGAGAAAGGCCTCACAGAGAGGCCGGGGCAAGGCCCACCCCACTCCTGCCGCAGTAGCGCCCATTCCTAAGCAGTATGGGAGGTGGGCCTTGTAGGTGCTCACAGGCCCTAGGATTAACCCTCGAATCATCCACTTGGATCTCAAGCTTGCTGAGCCTGCTGCAGAGAAGGGGGAGACTGCTGCTCTCTCTTGGGGTTCTGCTGGAAGAGCGGGAGCGCCCCACCTGAGGGTGCTTCCCAGAACTGAGCAGTGATCTTTCCGCAGTGAGCCTGGAACTGTGGGCTGCCTGTAATGACTGGGGAGGGAGGGAGGGAGGAGGCATGCAGCTGCTGGGCCCCCCCTTCCACTCCCCAGTACCTGAGAAGCTGGCATCAAGAAAAGGGAGTAGGAGGAAGTTTGAGAGCCACCCCCCCCC
>NW_027528818.1:7481688-7629050 GCF_008692635.1 Crocuta crocuta
GTTTGGGAGCCCCCCACCCAACTGACACACACACACCTGGCAGACAATAGAAATCAGCTCCTACTTCACTGGGGGATAGGAAAGAACTTTTTAGAATATGAAATCGAGTTTTAAAATAAACAAGGATGAGTTGCATAGACCAAGACTGAATAATTGAAGGCAGCTGAAAAATGAGATGGGGTCAAAGAAATATTAGCAAATGTGGCTTTTAGCCAGTGAGAATATGAGGTTCAACATTGCGCAGATGTGGGCGGATACTGAAAAAATAAAATCATTTCATGTTTACAACTTGGTTTATTGAGGTTGCTCAATAAACTCATTACGTATGCCAGCTCAGTTTTAGGATGAATTCTTTAGACTCTTAAATTATTATGGAATCTAATTTTTGTGTTTCTTGTTTATTGACATTGAAAATTGTGAGTCTTTATTCACAGGTACATACTGTATTTCTATGTCTGTATATTTCCTGGATCTTTGGGGGGAAATTATGGATGTTATTTTTTAAAAAATAAACTTGTGGCCTTTCTTGCTGGTAACACATTGAAAACTCCCAAAGCCTCTGGGCTTTGTTGACAGTTATGACCTCACACTTCACTAACTTTGCCACCACAGATTTATTTCTATTTTCACATTCACTGCCTAGTGCCATTCTGTATGCACATATACGTGTGTCTACTCTCTCTTTTTCTCTCTTATCTCACGGAATTGCAGGTTTAATTCCAGCTCTACTTCATAGTGACATGGTTGCTAGAGTGAAAGGGCAGGTGGAAATATACATGGCATCATGTCACCTGACCACAGAAGGCAGTAGGCCTCGCCTGGCCTCAGGTGTCCTTTTGTATCAGAAAAAAACCTACCACAAGAAGCCTGGCAGAAGAGATCCTCCTCTATCTGGACCTAGTTTTATAAAATTAGGTGGTTTTCCCTACCTTTAGGGTAACTTTTTAAAAAGAAAGCATTTAAGAATATGTATCCACTAATCAAATCTGGGGACAGGGACCGGGGTGTGGAAGAAGTGACCACAGACTGACCCAAGGCCTTCAGGAGTGCCCTCGGAGGCCTTCCGAGAGCAGTGACTAGGGACAGAGCTGGGCAAACAAAGCTTTGATTCCAATTTTTGATTTGGTGTAAATGATGAAGATTGTAAAATATCATTTATTATTTTAAGTTTTTCCTAAAAGAAAGTAATATTTTGCCTCTACTATACCTTGTTTTATTGTTCCTATATTATATGAAAAATATAGTTTAGGTTTTCCATGTCGTGAATATGAAATATCTAATTTCACTAATGCCAACATTTTTACCTTTTTGGTGACATATAAGTGTCCTTATATTTTTCCTTAATTTGCTTTGTTGAAGGTAGGTCTGCATTAGTAACATGTCATAATAATGTAGACTTTTATTATGAGTATTTTTACCTCCACCTGCAAAGCTATGTCAGAATAGTGGACTTGCTAGGCTCTGAAAGTAGTAACATGACACATGGAGTTTTGGAGGGGAAAAAGAAGTTGCCGCAAGTTTTTAAAAACAAATGCTTATATTCAGATGAAAAAGATCTAACAAGCTGAACAGTTAATCTAGAGCTCCACCCCTAACACATCCCACATTGTTGAACCTGAGGCCTGAGGAGACGTTAAGTTCCTGGAGTCACCCAGTTCGATGTAAATCAAATTCTCTTCCTTCTATGTCCAGTGTCCAGTGTTTTGAGCTTTGTTTCTTTTTTTTTCTCCTGACTCAACCTCCACATCATTTCTTAGATTGCCTTTTGGTGATTTGGGATGTTTAATGAAGAGTGGGAGGCATCCTGGGAAGGAGAGAATAGGTGCATAATGTGAGGAACATAGAGAGAAGGTGGAATCAATTAGAACTTCATGGCTTCAGTGAGAGATGGTCCGTACGGGGCATGCTGGGAGAAACAACTGGGGAAGCAGGTTTAAATTCTAAGTATCATTCCCTAAACACAAGTCAGGAGGCAAAGTGGAGTCGTTGTAAATTCTTCAAAAACATTTTTCTTTGGAACCAATAATTTGGCAGCAGGCTTTCCAGATCTTGAGGTTGAAGCATCATTTAACAGTGAGGAGTGGAAATGCTATGTGAGTCATTGTAATAGAGGAAATATTTAAATCTATGAACTCTCTGAGGGAGTAAATTTAAAGGGTCATCAGTAAATACAGAGTCCTGGGGAAATAGACATATGGGCTGATAGGAGGGAGAGAAGAAATCAAAGAGATAGAGGAGGAAACAAAATTGAAAAATAAGTTCAGTTTTGTGCAGTATCGGAATAACAAAGACCAACAAATAACAAACAGTTTCAAGGAGGAAGATGTCTATTAAGTAGGAAAATAAAGAATTAAACAGGACCTCTCATTTTGTGAGGAAACTCTTTGTGAGCTTCCAGACTATATTTCCATAAAATACAACTTTCAATTGTTTCGAAGAGGAACAATGAGTTAAATTATTCATTTGTTGATTCAATGGATATTATTGAGGAGCTACTATGTGCTAGGTATATTCTGTTGGTGCTTTTCATGTTATTCATGAATAATCCCTTGGAAAAGTCCTTCATCCTTTAAAAATTTTTAAATGTTTTATTTATTTTTTTTTTGAGAGAGAGAGAGAGACAGCGTGAGCAAGAGAGGGTCAGAGAAAGAGGGAGATATAGAATCCGAAGCAGGCTCCAGACTCTGAGCTAGCTGTCAGCACAGAGCCCAACGCGGGCCCGAACCCACGAACTGTGAAATCATGACCTGAGTCGAAGTCAGACGCTCAACTGACTGAGCCACCCAGGCACCCCAAGTCCTTCATCCTTTATTTTTTCCAGCATGTAAGTACAAATGCTAGCAAGTGTAAACACTCCCCAATGAGCTACTCAGTAATGCAAGATCTCTTCAGATCATCCAGTGCCTGAAACACTCAAAATGATCTTTGGAGATTTCCATTTCTGGGACTGTATTTTGGCTCCAGTTGGGAAAAACAAAATACTGAAGGATCATTTTTATGTTCTTATTATTTGGAAGAGCAATAGTTGTGGCTTGTAGGTGAAAAGGTATTTATTTTATTTTACATTCATAGTAAGAGTATCACAACAAGGGCCTTTGCTATAGGTCTTCTGTAATTTCTTATTTTTTTTTATAAGGTATGACAGACTAGGAGGGCAAGTAGCAAGAATTCACTTTAATCCCTGGAGCAACTTCTTCTATCCAGTGGATGCTTCTTAACCCCTAGGTTGGTGCACTCAAGGGACACGAAAATTCTCTTGGAAAGTAAAAGAAGACCGATTTGAGATCATAGCAAAATAATACTTTAAATATAATTAGGTAATAGGAACAAAGCAAAGAACAAAAGAGACAGGATTATTTTTTAGAGGCTCTTATTTTCTAGTATGTAGAGTTATATCACGAACATGTAAATCACTTTGGGTATTCCAAACTACTGCAAAGAAAATAAGTAGAAATAACTACAGGGTGTATATTGTGGGATGGAGCTAGATGATAGCTTATTATATGTCCTCAGGCATTGATATTAAAGCCTGGACTTGAATAAAGTGAGAAAGTGAGAAAAGGTAAGGTCTGAATGAAAGAAGTTTCAAAGAAAGGAAACACAAGAGCAATGCCCTGATTTGAGGACAGCTAGGGGACATGTTTGAGAAACGAGAGACAGACTAGAGAGGGAGTTCATAGAAGTATAGCTGGAGCATTATTGCAGCCATCAAATCAATTAGGGGTTCCTTAACTGGGATCTTATTCTAAGGGTGATGGGAAACCACTAGAGAGTTTTGCACAAGAAAATGATACTATAGGATTGTATTTTTAAAATATCAGACAGCTACTTTGTATAAAGTAAATTGAATCAATTGAATTGGAATAGTAGTGAAAGGAGAAGAATCAGTGGAGAAGCCATTAGAGATGTACAAGAGAAAGTAAAGTGGACTAAGATGGTGGCTATGAAGGGCATAAGTGGTCCAAGTCAAGCTGTGCAAGATAATCAGTCAAAAATTGAGAGTGTGAGCCTTTAAAGCAAGTTAAGCCGATTTTATCACAAATGGGAGAATGGTCTCCTCAGTTCAGTGTGGTGGTGATTGGACCAAAGCAGAAAAAGAGCTATAATCACGTGGACATGTGTTAATAGAAGGAAAAAGAGTTATCAAAAAGTAATTAGAACTTCCTTATTTTAATGCTAACCAGACAAAAATAATAGGACTTCAGATGATATAAAAAGAACAGTAGAAACCAGTAGTACCATATCTTTAGGATTTTACAGATCTTAAAATGAAGGACCTGGGCATCTGGGTGGTTCATTTGGTTAAGTGTCCGACTCTTGACTTCAGCTCCGGTCATGATCTCACGGTTTGTTAGTTCAAGCCCACCATCGGGCTCTATGCTGACAGCACAGAACCTGCTTGGAATTCTTTCTCTCCCTCACTCTTTCTCTCTCTCTCTCTGCCTGCTCCCACGTGTACATGCCTGGGTATGCACACTCTATCAAAATAAATAAACTTAAAAAAAGGACTAGTATGCTCATGTCTTCTTTTTATTACATCAAGTAAGCATATTTTAAAACAATTGCAGAATATCATCTTTTATTAGTTTATTTATTTAATTATACTATTTACTTTTACTACACACTTACCCATTACCTTCATTTTTCTTGTGAAAAATTAATCAGTGAAACAAAATATTTTTTTTTTGTTCATTGACAAAAATTTCTTGACAAATGAAAGCTTCATGTTCTGGCCCAAATACTGTGCCATCTTTCAAAGACTAACAACAAACTTCAAAATAACTTGTTACAATATTAATTTGAGGGTCACTTTAGTTCTTGCAGAGTAACTCATTGGTTTGGTTTTGCACCATTTTTATATCAAAGTAGGGTTGCCAGATACAATACAGGACATCTAGATCAATTTCAATTTCAAACAGTAAATCGTTTTTTAGTATAAATGTGTTCCAAATATTTTATAGGACATACTTGTACTAAAAAAGTATTTGTCATTTAACTGAGTGTAAATTTAACCAAATGTTCTATATTTTTATTTGCCACATCAATCAACCCTGACCTAAGTCTCTCTGAGAAGTTCCTATGTACCTTTCCATTTGTAATTTGCACTGAATCACTGATGTACGTGTACTGTAATCAAGAATATCCATGTATATTATAATTTCCAGACTCCTAAAAAGAACATTTGTCCAGTTCCTATACCAACCTGTTTTTTATGAGCATTTTCTAGTTAGTTATAAAAATAATGCATTTTATGTACTAAAGCAGAAATGTCTTCTATTCATACTCAATGAGAGGTGAAGCACTTTTGATACTGATCCATGTATCTATTGATTTATCTGAAGGCTGCAAGTCAAGTGCTTAAAGAAAAAAATCATCCTTATTTATTTTTTAAGGGAATTTATTACCTTTGATAGTTTAAGCAAGGTTATATATGCAATAATCCATTCTCTTTTTTCTTGGATTCTGTGCACACATCACATACCTCCTGCCAAGCCTGAAGTGACTAGATACGTGTTTTTAAATAATTGAGCCAGAGTGGGTTTTCTTCACTTGTGAATTCATGATTGTCCTGCAGCTGCCCTTGGTATTGCTTAGATTGTTTTGCTTCCTTCCATTAAATGGTAATAGTGTGGATCAGTTGGTAGTATTTCCAGCTAAAGATTAGCAAGAGGATTATGATTTTTACAAAGAAATGTTTATAACCCAAACCCACTTCTGCATTTTTTTGGTCTAATTCTGGTTTGTTTTTTTTTTAATATTTGTTTTTGAGAGAGGGAGAGACACAGGGTGCAAGTAGGGGAGGGGCAGAGAGAGAGACACAGAATCTGAAGCAGGCTCCAGGCTCTGAGCTGTCAGCACAAAGCCCAACATGGGGCTCGAACTTGTGAACTGTGAGATCATGACCTGAGCCAAAGTCGGACGCTTAACCCAGTAAGCCACCCAGGTGCCCCCTGGTCTCTAGTTTTAAATGGCATCTTAATCTTCATACGAGGGAATTGTCTCCACTGAAGCCTCCTTTTTTTTATTATTGTAGGAAAGAAGAAAAACTACCCTTCACATTATACTTTGGTCAATCTGAAATAGAGCTAAGCAGTGAGTGAGTCTGAAAGTCTTGGAAAAGAGAGAGAGAGAGAGACAGAGTAAGGGAAACAGAGATACCTTGTTTCCTTGCAACCTGCAGAGGCAATTATTCTGAGCATGGAAGAAGATGCTGGAGCAGCGGGCATGGATTTTTGACAGCCACATTTAAATTGTTTGTAAGAAACTCTTTCCTGTAAACATGCGTGTTTCAGATGCAAGGAGAGATTGTGATGTTTTAAATTTGAGACAAAATTTTTCTACTGCCTGGTACACTCAGAGAGTATGCGATAGGATACAAGGCCACCCTGCATCATTTCAACAGAATGAAAACTGGACAGGTCAAGGCTCAGCCTCTTGAACAAGCATTGAATATCTTATCTGTAGCACTTGCAAGGTGTGGAAGTCTTAGAGGACACTCATTAGGGAGAGCTTTTTGAGGAGAGGAAGGTCCAAACATAACATGAAAGGCCCAAACATAACAGGAAAACAGTAACACAAATTTCCAATATTCTCATTCAGAAAAGCAATAAGCAAGCAAAGGAATTCTATGCCACATATAAGCTCTAGAATTTCAGCACCAACAAGAAAAAAATCATACTTCTAATCCCCCAGAATAACTGACGTCTGATTTGAAAGGTAAAGATTAGAATTTATAGCTTGGTATTGCAAAGAGATTTAATATGTTTATATACTAGCTTTGCCATTTGAGGAACGTTTGATTTTTCAGTTCAGATTTTTCTAAGAAAGTGGAAAACTGCAAAGAGGGAAAATTTATCATGAGGCAAGTTTACACAGAAGAGTGAGCAACTGATTTATGTATGTATTGCAAACACATGTTGACTGTCTCCTCGAGACCAGACACAGCCACAGATGCCGGTGATGTAACCAGAGTGCTAAGCAAGGTCCTACCTTGGTTGCATAGAGTTAGTCCTTGGTATCAGCGCTAAACAGGTGTGGGTCCAATTAACCAGCTGTGTGACCTTGTGCAAGTGACTCGCTTTCAAACTGTTTCTTCCTCTGAACAAAATGACAAACATTTACCTCAGGTGATTTTGTTTCCAATTTTCAAATATCAACTCTATAGGGGTATACTTTGATTCATAAGGTTCAGGGTTTTTTGTGATGACTTTGACAGATGTTTACAGCAACATACCCACCAACATAAGCGTGATTTAGAACATTTGCATCACCCTAAAATGTTCCCTCAAGCCGCCTTGCAGTCATTTCCTCCTTCAAGCCCAGCCCCTGGCAAATTGTGATCTGCTTTTCATCACTGTAGTTTTATCTTTTAAGATTCCATGAATAGGGGTGCCAGGGTGGCTCAGTCGTTAAGCGTGGGACTTTGGCTCAGGTCAGGAGATCACGGTTAGTGGGTACAAGCCCTGTGTCAGGTTCTGCGCTGAGGGCTCGGAGCCTGGAGCCTGCTTTGGATTCTGTGTCTTGTTCTCTCTCTGCCCCTCCCCCATTCACAAACACACACACACACACACACACACTCTCTCTCTCTCTCTCTCTCAAATAAACACTAAAGAAAAGATTCCATGAATAAAAGCAATCATATGTTACTGAATATTTTGTATCTGGCTTCCTTTACTTCATAGAACGCTTTCAGAATTTATCTTTGTTTTGTGTACCAGTATTATTCAATTGTACAGATCCTTATATGTTGTTTAGACAATTAAGTAAAACAAATTTACATAGATGCTGGTGAGCAGTTCTTGATTTATACAAATTGTTGAATGTGTGGCATTAAATTATTAAATGATTCTCAGATTCTAGACATTATTTTCTGTTAAAATTTAAGGAATAATATCATATTCAAGAAGTAATACTTTGGGTTAATGCCCAGAGGCTTCAGTTAGAAATAAGATGAGAGACTGGGAAATTAAGACATTATCTGGCAAATGTGAAAACTTCCTTTGATTCAATTAGTGGACATATTCTTTAGTCTGATTTATCAAGCTACGTTGTCTCAATTCTATTTTCACTGGGTATGTGTAGATAATGCCACACTTAGAAATATATTATCTCCAAGGGTCAGTCTGCATTGTTGCAGACATGACAATTTATTTTGTTACAACTCCAGCAATCAGAGCCTGTTAATGACTTCATAAAACTTGACACATCATTTTTTTCCTACAGGGAAGAAAATTAGGAGTTTAATTTCAATATAGAAATGGCACTCAAAAAAGTGACCACAGCCAAATCCAGAAGCTATTTTCAGAAAGAGGTCTCATTTCCTATTTCTTGTACACCAGAAGTATGTCTCAGAAATTAACTCATTTTTATGTGTCATCAAAATCCAAAGCAATATTCTTGTTATGATTTGATTTCTACAATTCCCAAGTTAAAGTCTATTTGATGCCTTGAAGTAAGAAACTAAATTTGACCTATAATGCTTTTCCAATTCAAAAGAGAATGCATACTAGCTCAGAACTTGAAATTTGAATTTGGCTTTTGGTCTAAGAGCTGGTGATCAGGATTTGCAGTTTGCAACCTCCACTCTTAACAGAATCCAGGATTTATTATTGAGTTCAGTAGACTGCCTGTAAATGTAACCCTAGGCTTGTTACTTACACTTAAATGCGACTTATCTGAAAACAGCTTAGTCAAAACTTGTGCAAATGCCATCACTTTTCATATGTAACAAGTTTATGCCAGCCTATGTTGCGTTTATGCCTAAAATACTTTGCATGTTAGTTTTACTATTACTGTGTTATTAGAATGTGTAAGCCCAAATTTTGATTAGTTTAACCCTTTGTATGCTACTGCTTGATTGAAGACACTGTGCCAGCTGCAGCATTCAGAGAGTGGCATTAATGCACACGTGTCCTCTTTCAATTCACACTCCTTAGTGTGAAAAAGGAAAAGGGTACCAGTAGCCTGATGAAGAGCTGGTATTTGTAGCAAGGAATGGAGTCAACATTCATTTGTATTTCAGTATGGATCCATTTCACCTATTTGAAAAGCTACTGTTAATGAGTTTGTGATATAATGCTTAGAACCATGAATCATATGAAATAAAACTGCCTTTTCTCTAATTGTTGACACTCTTCTCAGGAACCAAAGAGGGGTTGTTGCTGGTAGTGATATTTTTTCTACACCCTCCATTCTTTCTTAAAAATTTCTTTTTGGAGCACGTGGGTGGCTCAGTTGGTTAAACATGCAACTTCAGCTTGGATCATGATCTCATGGCTCATGGGTTCAAGCCCCACATTGAGCTCTGTGCTGACAGCTCAGAGCCTGAAGCCTCCTGCTGATTCTGTGTCTCCCTCTCTTTCTGCCCCTCCCCCACTCATGCTCTCGTGCTCTCTCTCTCTCTCTCTCAAAAATGAAAAAAAACATTAGAAAATATTTTAAAAATTTTCTTTTTGGCTCAGTTTTTGGAGGATGGTGGAGTTTTGAATTGTGAACTCCAAAAAGGCATATTTACTATAAAAACAGTGGTGGGAACATAAAGATGGGGAGCCCTAGACCTTATCTCTCTAGCACAAACTACCCCCTTAATGTAAAGCTCCCTTGGATGGTTGCCTATGATGCAATGAACAAAGTAGTCTTTCTTTCCATTTCTTAAGAATTATTTTACGTAAACATATTATATTTTGCCATTATTCTATTTCTTGCAACAAGACTTTGCATCTTGTTTCCTTGTCTTCTTCCTGTTTCGCATAGGGCACATTTCTTAGGAAACTTGCATTTCTATAACCAGTGGCATTAAAATATATATTTTTAAAAATTTTTAAATGTTTATTTATTTTTGAGAGCGAGAGACAGAGTGTGAGCAGGGGAGGGGCAGAACGAGAGAGGGAGACACAAAATCAGAAACAGGCTCCAGGCTCTGAGCTGTCAGCACAGAGCCGGATGCAGGGCTCAAACTCATGACCTGAGCTGAAGTCAGATGCTTAACCGACTGAGCTACCCAGGTGCCAAAAACTATACTTTTTATTGTGACTAAATAAAATGTATTTTACATTGCAACTCAATATATGCATTCATACTTAAATTAAATATATAGTTGTATATAGAACTTAAATGAAAGTTAAATACTACTTTTACAAAACTTTATTTACCCTTACCATGAGTGATATACTCTGCTATTTCTTTTTGTTGTTGTTGTTACTGTGTTTATTTTTTTAAATGTTCTTCATCTACTGTATTGATCTCAAAATCTACTAATGGTTTGCAAACCACATATTGGAGAACACTGATATAAAAGATACTTGTGTATCCTGCATGGCATAGTAGAATCCATGTATAGCTACAAAAAGTTTATACTTTTCCAATATAGTCTTTCTGTAGTATAAATCCCTGTCAAGAGGAAATTCAAAATTGTTAATTTTGATTAGCTTATGTTATATTGAGGAAAATTTTGCATCTAAATTATCATTTATTTATTTTTAAAGTTAATTTACTTATTTTGAGAGAGAGACCGAGAGAGAGAGAGAAAAAGAAAACCAGCAAGGAGAGAGGGAGAAAGAGAGAAAGAGAATCCCAAGCAAGTTCTGCACTCTCAGCACAGAGCCCAATGCAGGATATGATCTCATGACCACGAGATCGTGATCTCAGTCAAAAGCAAGAGTCAGATGCTTAACTGACTGAGCCACCCAAGCACTCCAACATTTAAACTGTTATTTAAATGTTTGCTATATGAATCAGGAGACTTGGCTTCTAGTTTAGACCTTCCCACTAACTAGTAATTATGTCCTTGACATTCATTTCACCTATAATAGCCTCAAGAATGAAGAATTCTTTCTCTCTGTGTGTATATAAATATAATATATATATGCATACATATGTGAGTATCTGCATAATTTTGATATTTTTTACCATATGCTTATGATATTTCTATAAGAATATTAAGAAAAATGAATAAATTTAACTGAGTTACTTCTAAATTTCTGTTTAGGTTTAAAAAAACCAAGTATTGAGTTACTGGCCATCAGTAAGTTATAACCATGTAGCTATTTTCCTAGTAAAGGTAACAGAATCGAACAGCTCCTTGGACCTCTTTTTGCTTAGTTCTCCCAAGAGATTTGGGTACATTTTTTTTTTTTTTAAGACAACCAACTAGAGCTACTATGTAGGCAGATGGTGGCTAGGAAAAATGCAAGTCTTTTTAAGAATCAAACCCCCCAAATCTCTGACTAGTGTCTAGCCAGTAGCTCCTAACTCTTATTTCTTAATCTCTACCTCTTCTCAAAAAAGAGACCCTTGCTTCTATTTCTTAAGCAAGGTCTAAGTCTACTCTACATGTGACAGGGAAACCAGAACTATTCATCACGTTGCTTTCCTCCACTGTATTAATTTCTCGGGAACAAGTTTGGCAAGAGACACTAAAATGCGCTACACCTTTAATAATAATTCAAACACACTGGTGAAATCCAATTGTGCGTTCTTTTAACCAGGGTGGCATTTAATTAAATGTAATGTAAAGCTACATAAACACAAACTTTTCTTCATCTGTAATTGCAAATTCTTCACTTAACATTTTTTATCCAGAAGTTTTGATGTCAAGCTTTCAGATTTTCCAATGACTTATACTTTAAACATGATAAATAAGATGTCTTTATTAAATGTGTTGATCCCTATTCAAGACATAATCTATTGTTCGACCATCGCAGTACCCACATACTGCACATACACAAACTTCATGTATCTGTGCTGAATTTAAACCAGCTTTAGACATCAAAGATTTGCATTATACTGATGTGAGTTGAACTATAGGGCTAAAGAATGGCCTTTTGTGAGGGGAAATGAAGCTTAAAAGAAATAGCTAAATGGTTATGCTTCATCCTGTCAGGCAGCAGATTTCATATTCAGTACCACAAGATGGTCTTTCTCTGCACAGCTTTCATTTCATGTGTTTATTGTGTCGAGGTAGCCTGTCTCAGTGCAGGCTAGTTAAATCCTTGGGAACTGCAAGATTCGTAATACACCCACCCATACTTCTCAGTGTGCAAAGGCAGAGAAATTAAAACCCAACTGACGATGTATGTTGAATATTTATGTAAATATTTGGTCTGAGGGTTGAGCTTTGGAATATTGTCTTTATCGTATTAGTTGCATAACAGTAGAGAGAAGTTAGGCACATACGTGTTAGGATTTCAGGGGTCCAAGAGAGGAGGAGACATTTCTCTCTTTACCCCACTATAGAAGTATTTCTGGTGGTCCAAAGGTACAACTCTCCCAGTTATGAAATAAGTAAGTTTTGGACATGCAATGTACAGCATGGTGATTATGGTTAATAATATTGTATTGTAAATTTGAAAGTTCTAAAGAGAGTACTTCTTCTAAAAAATATTTTTGATAAAGGAGTAAATCTTAAAAGTTCTCACCACAAGAAAAAATATTTGTAATTATGTGTGGTGGATCGATGTTAACTGGACTTATTTTGGTGATCATTTTGCAATATATACAAACAGTGATCATTTAGTTGTACAATTGAAACCAATATATGCTACTTACACTTCAAAATAAGTAAGTAAATAAAGAAATAAATACTTCTAATCACTTGTAAAGGTTTTATATGCCAAATTCAGTCATGCATTTTTACTTGTAAACCTGATTAAGAAAAAGAATAACTAAAGAATGCACAATATGTACTCAGCACTAAACTGGCATTCTGGCTAAGGATATATCTAAAACTTAAAGTTTAATTTAGTTATAAATAGTCACCCTGAGAGGTGATCCTGTCAGATGTGAAGGGAAATGGGGGAAATGAGAAGTTGTGATGAGAATTCTAGAAGTTTCCAACTTTATTTAAACATATTCCAGAATCTGTCACACTGCTTTATCTTGACCAAAGAGTTCTTTCAGATGAGAAAGGTATACCCAAAATATAATCACATCTGAGACTCCACAGGTCCAATGTAAAGCCAGGGAAAGTATCAATACAGATTAAAACCTTCAAATATTAAATGCTAATTGAATGATTTTGCTTATGACTATGAATTATAATAAAATAACAGCAATTAATTATCAAACTCACATAATGTGAATTAATTTTTTTTTTATATTTTTTATTTATTTTTGAGAGACAGATTGTGAGTGGGGGGAGAGGCAGAGAGAGAAGGAGATACAGAATCTGAAGCAGGCTCCAGGCTCTGAGCAAGCATTCAGCACAGAGCCTGATGCAGGGCTCAAACCCATGAACTGTGAGATCAGGACCTGAGTCGAAGTCGAACACTTAACCAACTGAAGCACCCAGGAGCCCCTCACATAATGTGAATTAAATCACTGTTATGTATCAGTAAGTATATATTATTATAGATCAGGATCATTAAGAAAAAGAGAATCCATGCTAGGTAATTCAAGGAGAAAAAGATTTAAAACAAGGGTTTGGGAGTTTGTAAAATAACTGAAAGGTTTAAGAGAGTGACAATTGAGATGTAGGTGGAATGTCACTAGTTTTCGGTTTTGCTGCCTCAGGTCTGGTCCTGAGAGTCAAAAATGTGTTGCTCCCATGTAAGTTAGAAAATGGTAAGAAACAGGTGTCAATGACTTAACTAACCAGTAGCCTCAAGGCTAAGGATTCACAGAGGAAACGTAGTCCAGCAGGCCACAACAAAACTCTCCATCTGCCAAAGCCCATGTGCCTACTGCCCTCTGCAGCTGGGACACATGCCATAAGGTGGCAGCATGGTTGGCATGTTGATTGTGTGAGTGTGTGTGTGTGTGTGTGTGTGTGTGTGTACATATATACATATAAAATATGCTTGGAATTATACTAGAAGAAAATTCACTTAAACATTAATAGTGTCTCATCTATTGATTGTAAATAAGATTTTGGTCTTCAATAGAACTGCTAGGAATTTACCTAAGGGATACAGGAGTGCTGATGCATAGGGGCACATGTACCCCAATGTTTATAGCAGCACTCTCAACAGTAGTCAAATCATGGAAAGAGCCTAAGTGTCCATCAACTGATGAATGGATCAAGAAGATGTGGTTTATCTATACAATGGAATACTACATGGCAATGGGAAGGAATGAAATCTGGCCATGTGTAGCAACATGGATGGAACTAGAGGGTCTTATGTTGAGCGATATAAGTCAGGCAGAGAGGGACAGATACCATATGTTTGCACATATAGGTGGATTAGGAGGAAGTTAATGGAGGACCATGGGGGGGAAGAAGGGGAAAAATAGTTGGGGAGAGGGAGGGAGGCAAACCATGAGAGACTCTTGAATACTGAGAACAAACTGAGGGCTGACGGGGGTGGGGGAGAGGGGAAGGAGGGTGATGGGCATGGAGGAGGGCACTTACTGGGATGAGCACTGGGTGTTATCTGTAAACCATCTTGACAATAAACTATTTAAGGAAAAAATAAGATTTTGGTCTTCAATATATGTTGATTGCTTTTTATTTTTAATTTGATGAGACATTCCATTTCTACGAATATATATGAGCCACTCAGGTGCTCCTAATCCTTCTTTTCAATGGCTTACCTGTTTAGGTCAGACCCACTACCCACCCACCTAGGATAATCCATCTTTTTATTAACTCAGTCCTTAAATATCTTTCCATAACTAACATTTGCCATATAAAGTAACCTAATCTTGGGAATGGTATCCTATCATATTCACTGGTCCTGCACACACTCAAAGAAAGATTACATAAAGGTTTAGGTCACTGTAGATTATTTTAGACTTTTGCCTGCTGTAATTGATAAAAGAGAGAGTGTACTGGGAATTTTCTGCCTCACACTGTGGGGCATAGCCTTCCTCGGGTATTCTTGAGATGTCCCTATTCAAGTATTAAGATAGTAGATTTCTGAAATAAGAAGTGAGGGGTCCCCAGAAATACTACTTTCGTCAAAGCAGAGTGATGCTTTGAATTGGTATGATTTAATCCAAGAATCTTAGATTACATCATTCTAGTACAGGACGTTGGTATATAATGCATGTTGACATCTGCTATCATTTTAAAAATGAAATAAACGGGGCACCTGGATGGCTCAGTCGGTGGAGCGTCTGACTTCAGCTCAGGGCATGATCTCATGGTTCGTGGGTTCAAGCCCCGTGTTGGGCTCTGTGCTGACAGCTCAGAGCCTGGATCCTGCTTCAGATTCTGTATCTCCCTCTCTCTGACCCTCCTCTGATCTCTCTCTCTCTCTCTCTCTCGAAAATAAATAAAACATTTAAAAAAATGAAATAAACAGAACCAGAATATAGGTTGTACATCGTCATAGCTAATTGTCAGTGCAGCCGTGGATTTCTTGATCTTCTAACCCAGTAGTATTTTTCACAATACCCCCCTATTCTGGCCACGAGATTCTTGTGGGAAATTTTGTTAGAACTATGCTGTTTCCCAATTTCAATATAGAAAGATATGAAACTCCAATCCTGTGCCTAATTTATTGTTCTAACTTTACATATTTCAAACTGAGCTCCTGAAACTATTCTGTTTATGTTACACCCAAGCAATGAGTATTTAGAGCATAGTGATATAAAGAAATGCTATATGAAAACAGAGATGCATGAGTTATCAAATCTTCCTCTTACATCTCAATGGCATGATCTCCCCTTTATTTTTTTATCCAATGTCAATTTATTATTTAAAATTTATTATTTAAAATGAAAATATTCTTCCAATTCTTTCAATCTCACTTTCTCCCCAAATTGACCACCATCTTTATTGTTACTGTCTATACCCCTCAGCAGATTGTAGGATACTTGATGACAGGAATTTGAGTGTGTTGTGTCCACTGTTACATGTTTGGTATCCACCACTGTAATTGCAACAGAGTAAGTGTTCAACAAATATGTGTGAAGTGAAAAAAGAAAGGAAAAAAAGAAAAAAGAAAGACAGATTTACTTGTAAGGGATCAGGCTCATCCTGGGAAGCAGAAAGGCCAAGAAAATACAAGGAAAATATGAACCTCTTCAGGGTAAAACTAGGATGCTTTTGTTATAAAAATACTAGAAAAGTTTAAGTGGTAACACTGTTGGAGTGACGTAAGATTTTAGATTTGTTGTCATTGATAACAAAGCTACAACACTCGCTGATCTGTCTGTCTTGATGAACAGTTTGGATACCAAGCAGTAAGGCCCTGATCAAACAAGTAACCGTTAGTTCAGCTATCCAAGTCCTAGTGAAGGACTAGCAGACAGAAATCACTATTAAAGGTTGATATTTTAAGGAGCATAATAGCTACTTACTCAAGTATTTTATATCCACCCAGAAAGTTGCATCAGCATTTAAGAGGCCCCGAATTCCCTTCCTAGTCAATGGAAGAGGTAGCCCTCTAGGTTCTATGTAGTTTTTTGAGAAACTGACATAGAATCCTGAGCATCACTCAGTGCCTCCTAAATACTAACTTTTCTCTGATTTTCATAATTCACAAGCAGCACACATACATGCACACACACTTTCTATGGGAGAAATGATACATTTTACGCCTCATAATAATGAGTTATAAGAGAACTAGTAACTTTTCCTCTTTGCCTTGGCTGCCAGGATATGTAGAACTATTGTTAACCTCTTAGGATGGCTAGTTGCCCTGGTTTTCCTGGGATTCTCGGGTTTTTCAGGACACGGGCATTTTGGTACTAAAACTGGACAGGTTTAGGCTAACGAGGATGGCTGGTCACCCTACTTTTGATTATAAAATGAATATATGCTTGCTTTTGAAACTGGAAAAATTATAAATTTATAAAAACTATCCAAAAATATATTTTGTTCATAAATTTAGAACTTGTGAAATCCATAAAGAATGAGTTGCAGGCACACAATCTAAGTGGAAAATTTTATTTGACTTGTTGCATTACAGAGGGTAAGACAGAGAGCAACTAAAGGAAAGGGTTTGAAAGTCATCGATGTGGAGAAGCAGCTAAGGAACAGATGGTCCCTTTATGTGCCATGTCAACAGGAGACATGTCCTAAGTGGTAGGGGAAAAAAATAGAGAAAACAGGAGGGGAAGCTTCTATTTTTATGAATGGCTGAAGCTCATTTATTTCTTTTAATAATAATTTTCTTATCAAGAGTTTGTTGCCTGATAATTTCTTCACTGATTTTCAGTTTATTTTTCCTTAACTGAAATTTCCTACCTTTCAATAATTTTAAAAGTTAATAGATTAGGGAGATGGTAACTAAGAGAAACTATCCAAACTAAGATAGCAGTCTAAGAAGTTTGGGCTAAATATTGTCACCGTAAAGTGACAAAGCTCTGAGTAGAGATGTTTTGGTTGGAAATGATGCAAAACGAATTCCAGCCACTGCCACATATCGCAAAGCACTCCCTTGTGCCCCTACATCACCACTTTCTCAGCCTATAGGGAACCAACATATTGTTTTTCTGTCCAAGTAATTTTCAGTAACACCCACAGAATCCCCAGCAGTGACTGCCTCTAACACAATACCTGGCAAAAATTCAACTTAATGTGAGCAAAATAGCATCACAGAACTCATGCCCCTGAATAAAAACCTTCCTCCACATTCTGAAAAGAGGGAAAGGAAACATAAAAGCCCACAGTTAGGAAATTAAGAAGTCTTCAGCCACTAAGTCCAAGACGAAAATAAATAAACAAAACATGCATATTTTATGACCCGGTTCTAGCATCACTAAGGAAAGCAAAATTACACGCATCTACCCAGAGAGCATCTGTGTGATAGCGGCAGTTTAATTATTAAAACCAAGTCTTTTCTGAGGAGCTAGTTCCGTTGGATTCAAGACACATTCAACAGATCTTTCCTAGGTTTCAGAGAATTCAGAGATTCTTTCAGTTACATTATTATTTCTGTGAGAGATTTCCACCAAAAGCGGATGACTTGTAGTTCCTGAAATTCACTTTGTATTATAGTTTATACTCTACAAGTTTATTATGAGACAGAGTTCACCACTCAATGCCTATGTCATTTTAGACAACACAGAGACATAAGAGAAAGGAAATTGAAAGTTGTCAGGACATTTGCACTTTTTTGCCCAGATTTTTAATTCAATAAATTGCTCTGTCACATGGAAAATTGGTCACCTAAATGTAGATTTTTCATGCACAAGACTTGATGCCCACAAATCCCACTACTAAATAATAGAATCTTTGAAAATGTGCCCCCTATGGTTTGAGCTGAATTTTGTCATGTGTGTCTCTGAATGAATAGCCTCACTGTTGGCCCCAACTCCATGAGCTGACAGCTCAGGCTTGGCTCTGATATAATGTTTTTTGTTTTGTTTTGTTTTTAGGTGGAGTCCTTAATCACATTAGAAGCTATTTTAATCCCCTGACCAATCAGAGAGCTTGCTCTTGGCGGGGCCATTCTTCCTGGGCCCCACAACTTTAGGAGTAATAGATTTCCGTGACACTGATGACATGACATTGTCCTCTCCACATAGTCCCTTTGTGTCCCACAGTTGATGCTGTTGTTCTGTACCACACAGAAGTCCAGGACACACAGCACAATGTTCAAACGGTTGGAAAAAGGAAAATGTTTTCTCTACACATTTTTATTTAAGGTATTTTATTTATTTCGTGCTCTCTGTGGGTAACTCTCAGTATCAGCCCCCTCATCTGTTTCTTATGATAAGAGAGGGAAGAAAGAAGTTCACATTTTTAGAAATGTACAAGCTGTGATCATATTACGCTGAAGTTTCTTGTCCAGTTCCGGGTATTAAGAAAGCAGAGTAGTTAATAAAATAATCTATATGTCATTGGTCGACCCTGGTTTTAAAACCTGGATCACCCTGGTATTATTCCTGTGACTGCTGGAAAGCGACTTGAACTCTCTACATAGTTCATGCATCTGTAAGATGTAAATAATAATAAATATCGCCATTGTAGCATGTTTTGAGGCATTAAGGAAACAATGCACCATGAGTTAGTAGTTTACCTGTCATATAATAACTGGTGCTTAAATATTTACTATTATTATTATTATAAGAAAACATTAGAAAAGTAATTTATTTTCTTTATGCATCTATAAAATTAAGATAACAACTCACAACTTTAACAAATATATATATTCTATGATAAGATTGTACATTTTTAAAAATTTTAGTGTTTACTTATTTTTGAGAGAGAAAGAGACAGAGTGTGGGGAGGGTCAGAGAGAGAGGGAGACACAGAATCTGAAGCAGGGTCCAGGCTCTGTCAGCACAGAGCCCTATGTGGGGTTCAAACTCATGAGCCGTAAGATCATGACCTGAGCAGAAGTCGGATGCCCAACCTACTGAGTCATCCAGGCTCCCCTAAAATTGTCCAGTTTTGAAAAGAAATTCACACAAAAAATCATACAAAGAAAATGTTGAATACCACATTAATAAAGATATTTTAATTGTACCAAGTTTATTCGTATAGCATCTGCTATGAATTCTCCTAAAATCGCATAATAACCAATGCTTTTAAAAGAGTGTTGTTCATGAAGCAGACGACGTAATGACATTTTCTAGAGAGACCTAATTCAGCATTTACCCCAGGCACACATGGATATGTACTCAAAGACCCATCAAAAGACTAACAGATTGAGAGGATAAGGAAGCAATTCCTTCCTATAACTTTCCAAGGGAGCTCAAATTGTCCTCACCAAGAATTAAATAGAATTCTTAGAAGCACAGGAAAACACCTGCAAAGATTGTATCACATGAGACAGTGTTCTCTTTGTTCTCTGACAATGTAAAAAAAAAAAAAAATCACACCTTTTCCAAGGAGCTCTGACACCACATATGAAAATAATTGGTACTGCCCACCTATTCTGACAGGTTAGATCCATGGTAGCTTTTGACACAGGGTAATGAAGTTACTTTAGATACAACTTTAACAGCAGCAGCAGTGTTTTCATATTCTTTGAGGCTGTACCAAATAAGCCCGCAGAAATTTCAAGGGCACTGATGTTTAGAAACATAAAGTGATATGAATATTCTCTATCATCAAAGAGGGACCCAGTCAGCCTCTTTCTAGCCCATGCTGAGAGGCAAGTTAGATACTACCTAGGACTTGGGTGGGTCGAGATGGTTGTGTGGCACATTTACAGGCCTGCCATATAACAGAAGAGTCAAACTAAAATACCCACCTTCATTCTACAGCTTTATTATTTAAAAAAAAAAAATAGCTACCCCTCCACTCCCACTACACACAACACACAATACCAGTATTTTTTCTCGCTGCTTGCTTTGTCTTCCTATCCCAGGAAGAACTTTGAGCCAAGCAGTTTGTGTGTACAGGTCCTGCGTAAATTCTTTGGGAAGCCTTATTAGCAGAGATGCCCAGAGGGCCTAAAGCCCCAGCCAGATCATAAAAATGGCTGTTTACATTCACTATCCCTACTTCTAACTCTGGCTCTTGTTATCTTTCTCCCAAAGAGAGGGAAGTACAAGTAGGAAGATTGCCAGATTTGGGCCTTGGGCAGTAACATTTTGAAATTGAAAACCAATTATATATATAATTATACATATAAAGATAAAGTAGTGGTTAGGATCAGTGAGTGAGAGATATAAAACAGGTGGGAAGGAGTAGGAAGGCTTCAGAGAAGAGGGAAACAAGGAGGGAAAGGGGAAAGGAGAACTTAATATTTTGAACAATTCTGGAACCAGCAAAGTGACCTTAATTAGGTGAATTCATGTGTAATTTGGTGCGATTAATCTCAAGCGTCTCTCAGATAATGGGATTATTTGGAATCAATCAGGATAATAGATCTAAGAGCATTTCATAAAAGTTCAAGCACAACATGAATGTGAAATTTCAGTTGTAAGTTATTATAGCTATTTTACCAAATGAGAGGGTCTAGGGATACTGAAGAGGTTTAAATTAATAGGATATTAATTATTCTCTAGTTCAAACATTTTAAACTTCTTTTCTTATTAAAAAACAAAAAAAGGAGAGGGTAGTGCCTGAGGTGTAGCAGTGGGAAAGACCACCTGCCCATCACATACCTCTTAACCTTTTAGATACTCAGCCACTGCTTTGGTTCCTTTTTATGTCCTATAAACTACATGGCCACAGTTGCCTAAAGATTCCTCAAGCTCCTGACAATTCAGTTTGTTCAAAGGGGTTATAAGACCCAACAGGTTGTACTCACCCAGCTGATAAATTCTTCAACCTCCTGGCATGGCGTCAGCCCATTCCTCAGAGTGTTTCCCTTTGGTTGGAGATTATGCTGGCTATATAGCAAATTGCATGAGTGACCCCAATGCTTCACCTGTTCTGGAATACCTGGCTTTTGCCACATGTCCTTGTAGTTCCTCTTTCTAGAGAGATATAGTATATTTCATTTCCTCTGACTGTGGACTTGGCCTTGTAACTTGCTTTGGCAAATAGAGTATGGCAGAAATGATGGTTTGCCAACTCTGTTATCTAAGCCTCAGAGGCCCTGCAAGTTTCAGGTTTCTGTTCTAATCCATCCTCTGTTCTTACTGTGAGAATTTGCCTTAGATAGCCAGCTCATCAAAGGAAGATAAGAGGCATGTGGAGAAGAGCTGCCACAGATGTGTCCCATTCAGGTTAACCATCCCCGAGACGTTCCACAGATGTACGAACTAAGAGGTGCACTCTGAGAATTTGTGGATTTATGTTTTGCAAGATTATTGAAGCATTTGTTAACTGATACACTGCCCCACCAAAATTAATCACTTCTGGCACCACGGGACTAGGGACAGGTCTTTCAGGCCTCTTTCCCCTTGCTCTCTCTTTCCTTTTTTTTGTCTCTCTGTTCTCTCCATACAGCATCAACACAGTCACTGCCCTAACTAATATGCAGATTCCCTTTTTCTAGCTATGGTTAAAAGAAAAAAATTTTTTTTGAAATAATAGTGAAGAAAATACAATGTCCAAAGAAAAAGAATGGAAAACTCATGTATGGGAATATTCAGCTGTCTCTTGTATAATCCTTTAAACCAAAGTACATAGAGGTTTAAATCCAGTGTTGAAGATTTTCCAAATGTAGCACCACTAAAACAAAAGAAACCAGAGACTTCACACTTGCCACACCTCTTGGGATGATCCAAATTAGAGTGGGATATGAGTGGCCAAGTTGCAATCTTGGATGAGCATGGAGGTGTCTTTGTATCTCAGCGGAACCAGACCACAGAAGCTAGACACCCACCAACTGTGTACTCGGGGGAAGCTAAGTCAGTTTTCCAAGCATGTCTGTCTTCCTTTGCCAAAATGTGGATGGATATTGTCCATTTTCTCAGCTAATTAAGAAGGATAAACGAGAAAAACGTATTTGAGGCATTTGGCAAATTTATAAGCAGCCTACTTTCTTTTTTCTAACCAAAGATATATGTCCAACAGTACCCTTATTGTAACCTTTTTATTTTTGTTTAAATAAGTGGTATTCTATTTCATGGTCATTACCACTACTAAACAGTGCAATTTATCATAAATAACAAAGCGCTTACTATTATGTCATCTGTAACGGTGTGAAACTCAGCTGCAGGAGCCCAGGACACATATAATTTTTTGGCCTCTATTCTACATGGCCATGCTCAGAGGATAAACCCCTTGTGTATTACTTTGATTTGGGGTTCAAACAAATCTGAAAATTCAAAACAACACTCAGAGAAGTCTGTTCAGTTTGTTTATTCTAGGGGTGACTTTATCTCCTGTACTCCTCTCCTAACTTCCTAAGGGATGGCTGAGAAGTTGATATTGCTTTTATATATCAGCATCACTTGAAAAGTTCATGATCCTCAAATAGCCTTTGGACCCAGAGGCAGACTTTTTTCCCACAAAAGTCCAAATTGGCAAGATTACCTTCAAGACTCACTGCAGGCAAACAAAAATTATAGTTACTTGATTGTATAAAAGATTAGTAAATATTACAGTATTTCAAAAAGATATAATTGTGATGTTGCCTGTTCTGATGGTTTAAAAGTATAGTAAAAGAACTTACTGGGTTTTTTTTCCCCTTAGAGCCTTTCCTAATAAGCTAAAAAATGTGAAGAACTGTATTTCATGTATTTCTCTGCTACTTAAGCCCTCCTCAAATACTTTCAGACACTAAAGAATTTTTGAAAGATTAATCTTCGGAAAAAGTTGTTATTTAAAAAGAATAAACAAAAGGAAAAGAAAAAGTGAAATTTCCCAGAGAAGCTTCTTCTAATTTACACAAATGGGTATACAAGTCATATGGAAAATTAAACACCAAAATCTAAATTTTCAAGGCAAGGGGATTTATGCACACAAATCCTATTATGAGCTAATGGGATTGGTGGGGATCCCCAGTGACCTATTTAGAAAATTCACCCCCTGCTGTTCGAGATGAATATATCATACAAACTAAGCCCAAATACACAGCCCTACTGTTGGCTTTATCCCCAGTCTGTCAAGTGATCCCTCCATGATTTCTAAAAGATGCTGGCAACCATATCAGTTTGCATATCTGAGTGACAGTGCAAAATGACATCTATATTTTCTCATTTAAGTTCTCTAATACTCGTTTCAAATATTTTTTAAACGGCATCTTTCCTTTTTTCCTTTTTTCTTTCCTTCCTTCCTTTCGTTTTCCTTCCTCCTTTCCTCCCTTCTCTTCTCTTTTTTCATCTACTTTTTCTCTTCCCTCTCCCTCCTCCCTCTCCTCCTCCTCTTCTCCTCTTCCTAGGCTCTCTTTCTCCTCTCCTCCTCCTTCTTACTCTTGAATGTAGGAAAGGAACGAAGCAAACATTATAGCATTAATATTATCATTTTCTCTGTCTTGGTTGAAGAGATTGAGGCTCATGTCACAACTAAAGAACATAACACTGCTGTGATTTCAGAACTTTCTTTGAAATAAATATAAATTATATGTATACAGATTTTTGAAGGCTATTTCCATTTGTAAGTCAGACCTATCAGGGACTGAGGTTAATAAATCACTGGGGTGACCAAATGTGGTAAAGTTTGTCAGTGGTGATATTCTCTTTGTACAATAATACTCTTTCAAATACCTCTTCTCACAGGTATGCGGGTACTGACTAGTCTTATGCAGTCCTCTGTCTAGATACAGAATCACTCTACAGATGGCCTTTCTCTGTCTTACCAAAGAGCTTTTTTCTTACTTACCAGCCAATGAAACATCTATGTTCCCCAAAACGTACCTCTCAAATTCTTTTTTGGAACATGCAATCTGGAAAAACAAGCAAAGAGAAAACCTTAAGTCCTGAATCACTCTAAGGAACAATTGAATTATTTCTCCTAAAATGTGTAAATGGAAGTATGTTTCTGTAACTGAAGAATTAAACTGTTCAATAGTGATGAAATACCAGGCCACATGAGAAGAAATGTGGGGTAAGGAAAGAGTTTAGACAAGGAATTCTTGGTATCACTCAGACCACCACCATATGTAATCTTAAGAAGGTTACCTTACAGATAAATTCAAGATGGGTAAAACTTAAAGAAATTCAAAGTTGGATTTAGACAAAGCCAAAATGATGATGTACAATAATATAAGCTCTTTAAGCTCTTTTTCTTTAACACCAAAAAGTCAGATTACTTATTTTTCTGGAATAGCACCTTTTAAAAATATAGAAAGTACAACTTGTTTGTGTATACAATTTGTTATTACATTATTAGTTTCATGTAGAGATTGACTCTTTCTCCAATATTTAAGGTATCCCCGCAGATGCACTGAGCACACAATTTTTGATTATTTCATTGTCTGTTGATTTATGTATATAATTCACATATATCTGTAACCTCTTAGCTTCATTTCTTCAGCACTCACAAGCATATTCACTTGTGACTCCATTTTAATTTTTGAGAATTCTGTAAGGATTGATATTTCATAAGTCGTATTCTTAATATTTTCCAAAGTTTAAATATAAAAATTTAGCATAATAAAACATGTTCTATTTTGTAATTAGATACTTTTAATTAAAAAAATAAAAACAGGGCCGCCTGGGTGGCTTAGACGGTTAAGCGTCCGACTTTCGCTTAGGTCATGATCTCGTGGTTTGTGGATTCGAGCCCCGCGTCAGGCTCTGTGCTGACTGCCAGCTCAGAGCCTGGAGCCTGTTTCAGTCTGTGACTCCCTCTCTCTCTGACCCTCCCCTGCTCACGCTGTCTCTCTCTCTCCTAGAAATAAATAAAACATTAAAAAAAAAACAAAAACAAAAAAAGCAAGAACTGAATGATCTATTTTTCATCTATGTTTAAATATTTTGGTATGTCAAAATCCTAGGAATGATGTCATCTTTACTCTTTATTACTCATTAGTTATTCTCAACTTTGAGAAAAATTGTAAAATAATGAAACTAAAGAAAAATGACATAACATTTAGAAAGATAATATAAAAATGAAATCAATTATTATCCTTTGGCTTTCTCAGTGTGTTTTCCAAGGTATGCACCATCTTGCAGGAAGGCATAAAAGAAACCTGCCTGACATTATATTTTGTATTCTATTTTCAACTTCCATTGAACACAATTGAAATTCTGAGTTTTTATTTTTCTACCTCAATTATCAAAGAGGGGAAAATTGACAAAGACATTTCTCAATCCTCAAACAAGTCAGAAGATAAATGCAAAGGGACAGAGAACAGTACTCTGAAGTAGGTGATGATGCAGTTGTTCATGTAAGCAGAATCTCAGACCATGGCTTTTCAGAATGATGCCTTACAAGAATGTTCTCAGGGCGCCTGGGTGGTTCAGTTGGTTAACCATCCGACATCAGTTTAGGTCATGATCTCATGGTTTGTGGGTTCAAGCCCCGCATCAGGCTCTGTGCTACAGCTCAAAGCCTGGACCTTGTCTTTGGATTCTGTATCTCCCTCTCTCTCTAACCCTCCCCTGCTCATTCTGTCTCTCTCTGTCTCTCTATAATAAATAAAAAACATTAAAAAAATTTTTTAAAAAGGAATGTTCTCAAACTCAAAATTGATGAGTAGGCAATATGTTTCTAAAGCCAAAAGGTAATATAATTTCCTTATCCAGTTAGTCAATCAACAGGAGGAAGGTCTTAATAACTTAAAATTTTTGACAAAACCCTAGACTGTCACATTTTGCCAGAAGGATCTATGACTATATTATTTTATATTTTTTGATGTTTAGGTTCCCAAATTTGCTTGATTGAAACAATAGTGCCTTGACACTATTGTTAATAATTAATAGTTTGCTATGACTAAATTATGATTGAATTTTTAATAAAGTTAAGTAAATTAAATTGGGCAATCTGAAAGAAATAGACAAATTCCTACAAACATAAACTACCAAAACTGAAACAGGAAGAAATAGAACATTTGAATAAACCCATAACCATGAAAGAAAATGAATCAGTAATCAAAAATCTCCCAGCAAACTAGAGTCCAGGGCCAGATGGCTTTTCAGGGGAATTCTACCAAACATTTAGGGAAGAGTTAACACTTATTCTTCTGAAGCTGTTTCAAAAAGAAAGAAAGAAAGAAGAAAGAAAGAAAGAAAGAAAGAAAGACAGAAAGAAAGAAAAAGAAATGGAAGGAAAACTTCCAAACTCATTCTACGAGGCCAGCATTACCTTGATTCCAAAACCAGACAAAGATCCCACTAAAAAGGAGAATTACAGATCAATTTACCTGATGAGCATGAATGCAAAAATTTTCAACAAGATACTAGCAAACTGAATCCAATAAAACCTTAAAAGAATTATTCACCATGATCAAGTGGGATTTATTCCTGGCTGCAGGGCTGGTTCAATATCTGCAAATCAATCAACATGATACATCACATTAATAAAAGAAAGGATAAGAACCACATGATCATCTCAATAGATGCAGAAAAAGCATTTGACAAAATACAGCATCCTTTCCTGTTAAAAAATGCACAAGAAAGGAGGGATAGAAGGAACATACCTCAAGATAATAAAGACCATATAGGAAAGACCCACTACTAATATCATCACCAAGGGGAAGAACTGAGAAATTTTCCCCTAAAGTCAGGAACAAGATAAAGATGTTCTCTCTCATCACTGTTGTTCAACAGTGTTGGAAGTTCTAGCCTCAGCAATCAGATGACAAAATTTGAATTTAAAAATTCTACAGATTACTTGTAAAATGACTTAAAATATTTAAAAAATTAAACAAAAAGTGTTTATTAGACCCAGGAAGTAAATAGTTGATTATTTTTTCCTGACAAATTGAGGGTTAAATTGCACAAATTGTAAATCAGAGAATCTGTGTGTTCTAAATTAGAACTTTCTAGCAAAGCTAATAAAAGTACACTTCCTTATCTTGACTTCTAATGTTGGCTAAGGAAAGAAAGGGCTCACAGACTGATTGCTGCTATCCTTGGACTTACAGGATATGAAAAACAGTAGGGTAAGGAGTCAAAATGAAAAGACAAAGATACTGGAGTGACCTAACTTTTTTCTGAATGTATTTGCGTTCACACAATTTTCCATATTTATTTCATATGGAACATATTACTGTGGAGTTTGGCATTTGTAAGAGAAATGCTGCTGATCAAATTACCAACTAGGTTGGTTGGTTTAAGAACTTGTCATCAAAACTTTTGGACCCTGCTCCCCAGTTCAACCCAGGGCAGCAACATCAACACTCGTGACAGCAAGAGAGTAATAGAAAAGGATCTTTGTTGTTTTATGAGCAAGTGCCAAGCCAAAATTCCCATTGTGCACCTACATAACCAGTTATCAAAATCCCCATGCCAGTTCAACCACAACACACGTATATTTTTCCTCATTTGCAGACCTGTAATTACTTCCATTTAGCTCATACTTTTATCTTAGAAAATGACCATAAACATTTTTATTGGTTGTATACATATGAGTAGGCCTTATTTATGTTGTTTAATAAAATTTATCAATCCAATTAAATTAGCCTTAAAACTATACTGAGTGGCAGAAGTCTAGATATGCTGGTTCCACTGATTATGTGGGAGCAAAACACATCCATCAGGTCCCCAGTCCCACTCATGTGTGTCAAGGACATTCAGTTGTACCGATAGCTCAGTTAAATCTCATCTACTTGGTCTCAATTCATTAAGCTCTCCCAACTGTGAGCCATTAGTAGCAGGAATCAATTCAAAGTTTTTGGGCAACACTGCCTAAAACCTGGCCCAATCTCTTAGTTCCCGTTATAAAATTCTAACCTTATTCTCCATGTGGCTCTGACAATAAGCTTTGTGATAGTCACAGCTATTAGCATCCTATTGCTCTGTCTTAAGGAAGGCAAAATGAGAATCTAGGTTAAGAGTCATATTATTTAATTATCCCCATTTTTCTCAATTATTTGTACAAATCATAATTAGATTTTAAATTAAATTTTTATTTTTATTAATTTCTATTAATTTTTAAATAAAATTTTATTAAAAATTTTTCAGGCCTTATTTTTTAAATCAACTTTAGGTTCACAGAAAATCTGAGGCAAGGTGCAGAGATTTTTCCATATAGTCCCTGTCCCCACACATGCACAGCCTCCCCCATTACCAATGTCCCCCACCAGAGAAGTACATTTGTTACAACTGATAAATCTATATTGGCAAATAAAGATAATAAATCTACAGATAAATCTACAACAAAATTACCTAAAGTTCATAGTTTACATTACTGTTCACTTTTGATGTTATGTAGTTTATGCTTGTGGACACATATATAATGATTTGTATTCATCATTATGGTATCATACAGAGTATTTTCTCTGCCCTAAAAATCCTCCCTGTGCTCTGTCTATTCATCTCCCCACCTGCCCAGTCCTTGGCAACCACTGATCTTTTTATGGTCTCCAAAGTTTTCCCTTTTCCAGAATGTCTATTGTTGGAGCATACATACAGTATGCAGCCTTTTCAGATTGGCTTCTTTCAAGTAATGCATTTAAAGTTCCTCTAGGTCTTTTCATGACCTGTTAGTTCATTTCTTTTTAATGTTGAATAATATTCCTTTGCCTGAATATACCAGGCTTTATTTATTCATTCACCCACTGAAGGACATTTTGGCAATTATGACAAAGCTACTATAAAAATAGTGTGCATGTTTTTGTACAGATATAAGTTTCAGATTCCCTTGGGTAAATACCAAGGAGTGCAATTGGTGGATTTTATGGCAAGAATATGTTGTTTTCTCAGACATCATCAAACTGCTTTTCAGAGTGGCTATGCCATTTTAGATTTCCATCAGCATAAATGAGAGTTCCTGTTGCTCCATATCCTCATCAGCATTTGGCGTTGTCAGTGTTCCAGATTCTGGCCATTCTAATAAGTGTATAGTGGTAACTCATTGTTGTTTTACTCTGCATTTCCCCAATGACATATGCTGTAGAACATCTTTTCATATTCTGATTTGCCCTGTGTATGTCTTCTCTGGTGAGGTGTCTGTTGAAGTCTTTGGCCCACTTTTTTAACCAGGTTGTTTTCTTATTGTTGAGTGTTAAGAGTGCTTTGTCGGGGCGCCTGGGTGGCTTAGTCGGTTAAGCGTCCAACTTTCGCTTAGGTCATGATCTCGTGGTTCGTGGGTTCGAGCCCCGCGTCGGGCTCTGTGCTGACTGCCAGCTCAGAGCCTGGAGCCTATTTCAGAGTCTGTGACTCCCTCTCTCTCTGACCCTCCCCTGCTCACGCTCTCTCTCTTTCTCTCTCTCCTAGAAATAAAAAAAATAAAAAAGAGTGCTTTGTGTAGTTTGGATAACAGTCATTGATTAAGTGTGGCTTTGTAAATATTTTCTCCCAGTATGTGGTTTGTTTTATTTTGATCTAAATCGTACTTAGATTTCCATTCTTCAGTGGATATCCTATAAGAGAAGGGATATATGGAATAAAACTCCTATACACGTAGGTGTTCTATACTAAACAATACAGATGAACTTGACTTTTCTAATTTAAGAAATATTTTTAAAGACCAACTATACATTACGCTCTAAGTTGTTCTCTTGAGAGAGATGAAAAAATAAAGCCAACAGTCAAAATGATACTCTACCTCTCACAATATAAGCTCTAGCATTCCATAGGATCAGGAAGAAGGAAGAATCAAGGTTTCATGGAAGTATAGGTCAGGATTCATAGGGAGAGTGATAATTATTCAGATGTTACTGTTCCAATCATGTGTCTCTCAAGTTAACCAGCTTGCTATTTCCCCAGTGATAGTGTGTCATTCTTTCTTGTTGGACTCTTTGTATTTCCCTTTGTATTTCTAGAGCTGCCTTCCGTGAAGTCATTCTAATAACCCTCTTGTCTCTTGGAACAAACCTTTTTTCTTTGCAAGTCTCCCCACCATCCTCAGATTCCCTTTTTATAAAAAAAATCCCTACAATTTGGGGGCCTGTTCTGACTAAATTGCCCTTATTCAGTCCATCTAAACCATAATTGTCATTCACTATGCTTCTCTGCCCCTTGAATAAATCCACATCCCATCTCAGTCCTATTTTATTTTATTTTTTTTCATCAACCTCTTTTCATCCTTTGCAGCAGCTTAAGGGCCTGCTGATTTATCATTCCAGGCCATTTTTATGTTTTATAATTGATACAACACAAAAGCCTAATCCCCAATACGCCCAGGTAGGAAATGATTACTATTTATGAATGCTTTAGGATTCATCCAAATAACTCTGTTGTTTTTTAAACTTCCATACTCTTGATGGGCAAGTTGACTATATACTGAATCACAACCATTTGTATGTGTTTGCGTTTCAGTTCTCAAAGATCTGTGAGTGCCATATGTAGGAAAGAAATCAGACAAAGGCAAGCTAATTAGTAAGAAATAGCCCTGAGGAAACAAACCTGGACTTAGTGGTTGTTGCCAACATAAAAAACCAAATGTCGTTCTACCGTAAAATCCCAGAACATTCCTTTCTTTTTCTGAAGATCACAGGATCAGAGGAACAAATGCTGCAAAGGTAAATAAAAATCCATGTAGCCACAGCAAATGTTGTTTGTGTAGACCAAACCCAAATAATCATACTGGTTCAGACTCTAGTTTTTTAATCAGAGGCCAATTGTGCCCAACTAAAGATGTCTTAATGAGACAGAACCACAAAAGGGAAGACACATTAACATAAAGCTTGTTTATAAGTCAGCTGGAGATCATTATTTTCATAGGAAGGGTTCCATATTTTGTCATTTTCTACTAGTACTGGATGACTACTGAGGAATTGACAAATAGAAGAGGAAGAATAACTTAAACTGGCAAGAGGTGGTTTTTTGGAAAATTTTATCAAAAACATTCAAACAAAACCATTCATGCATGTGAATATGCAAATTCTGCTCTTTTTTTCCTGCATATGTTTTCTTGCTAGTGAGTTATAAATTATAAGATGAATAGCTTCCTATAAGAGGAGAAACTTCCTTTCACTGGTGGAAGTCCATAGTTTATCTTGTCAAGGCTGTATTATTTAATTCGCTATAAATATTTTGGCAGATTTTGAGCTTTCCTCTTTAACACAGAGAAAGATTCTAAATCAATTTCATTCAGTGAAAGATAAGCATATATTTTAAGAGACAAATTAAATAAAACCATTTCATTCCATTTGTTATTCAAGAAAACTTGTCCCCATGTGTCCTCATATGAACAAACATCTTATTCAATGGATTTGATCTCACTTACCAAGTCTTAGAAAAGGAAGAGAAAATATCTGGGAGGTAATGAGAGCAACTATAGAGATTTTTGTCATTCTCTCTCTAATTGCTTTTTTCATCTTAGAGTCTATTTCATTAGAGTTTTCTCTTTTAGTACTTTTTCTGTACTTTTCCATTAGGGAAAATCATTGCACCAATGAAAAGTATTTTTTACTTCAAGGTCTGATTGAAACAAATTTGGAATTAGAGTATCTTTGGGATATCTAGGTTTAGAACACTCCTAAATTTTTTCATTGCATTAGCCCCACGGTCTAAGGTAGCAAAGAGCTTGTTAGTTTGGAGAATATAATTCCTAATAACTTTGGTTGGGAAGCAGAAGTGGGGAATGGATGTTGTCCACTTGGACACCATAAAGAGGGTCAATTTACTTTAGTTTATATAAATACCTATATTATATATAAATATATGCTATCTATAAGTAAAAAAAGAAGTACTATGACTCTTGGCAAATGGGTGTTTGAATACGAACAAAACAACTCTTCTGGTCTTTTTTAAAAATATTGTTTAACCTGTTGAAGCTGCATACATGAGACGATAGTTCACAATTTCCTCTTTTATTTTGAATATCCTCCTATTACTTAGCATTAAATATAGTCTTCTTTAAAAATTGTTAATGCATGTTTTACATAGCTATCACACTAGAAGGAGCATTGTAATAGAAAAATATAATGTCATATATATATATAGTATATTCAATCTAGCATAATAGCTTGTGATGTGTAGACGTTCAAGAAATGAGATGAGATGGCTCTAGATTTAAAACAAAATCATATTAGCATTGGGTACAGATTTTGTAATAAGAAGGAAACTAAACACCTAATCCCCAAAACCCCACTTCTGTTGATAATTTTGAAGTCTTACTTTGCTTAATTGTTTGGATACATCATAGAACAAATAGTGTAACTTGTTGGAAATTATTTTTATTGTTGATTAGAATTGTCATATAAATAACTTGTGGTAAATTGATATTCAAGAAACATCTCATTAGAGTCCATGAAAGAACTTGTAAAATTGAAAGTGGATAAAATTTTTTAGTCACTTTGAAATAGATTAAAGGAAATTTATAATTTTTAACACATACTAGTTGAGATGTATGATGGATATATGATTTCTAAATGATATATTTCCCCCTACTTAGTATAACTTTGTTTCCCAAATAATCCTATTATTTACTATGTTAAAGATGTGAAAACCAAAAGATAAGATAAAATCAAAATCAGGTGAACAAACTCTGGTTTAATTAGTTATTTTCCCCATTCCCTTAAATGAAGATGCTTACAGAAATAGTAGCATTTTCGTAAACTAGAGCCCTCAAAATGAAACCATATGTCCTGCTGAGGCTACTCTTTAAGCTCAGGAAATACCAATTATCTTTGTTGTTGTTTTTTCCTTTTAACTCCTAAAAATTTAGACATGGTTTTGAATTCCAGTTTGGCAACTACATACAATTCCCCATCAATGTCACTTATGTTTGTGGCTTTCATCTTTTTTTTTAAGTTATGTTTGATGTTTCCTCAAAGAACTTTTTTTCCTGAATGAAAGAAAAAAATGTGATTTTAGTCTACAATTTGGTTTTGTGTACTTCTTCACATACTCAAGCTGTCTGTGAGAATTGGAAATATCTTTTATTCTCTGTTAAAACAGAGTGGTACAGCTGCTGAAGAGTGATCATTTATTTTTAATTTTACAAGTTTTCCTATGGATTAGAAAGTGCTATTTCTTGAAAATCAATTTACCATAAGCAATTTACATGGCAGTACCAACAAATAACAAACATAATTAGAATTAAAGAAATATATTGCTATTTCCCATTGGCATTATCTTTAAAAATCCCCTTTTCTGCTAAAATTCCCTGGCTAATATATCTAAACTTATCTAAGACTGACCTACCTCTATGTTTTCAAAAATGTTCTAGACTGTAGCTGTTCCCTTCTTTGAAAAATATTTATTGACTAAAATATGGGATGAAAAATGTGATGGTAGACCATGTGTATACAGGCTTTCTAATCTTTTTTCTTTTCCCTCTCTCATTCACTCTTTCACATAAACCAACAGGTGGCAAGTGGCATAGTCTTAAAATTTCTTGTGCAAGCTTCTCTTCTCCTATTGTTATTACTATATTCCAGCATTTAGCAAACAAAAGTTTGTACATTTGGAATCCATTGCTTAACAGTTCAGAAACAGCTGAAGCTAATGACATTGACTATTATTGGTATAGTGCTGTGCGTTTTACCACTTGCTCTTCACAGATAGTAAGTAGCTCACTTAATTTCTCACTAAAACTGTGTTTCTTTGCTTTATTATTATTTCTCCTAGTCAAAGCTGAATTAATATATACAGACACATGAATACATATAAGCAGAGTCACCTAGCTAGAAAGCAGTAGAATCATGCCTGAACCCAGTATCTGATTTTTGAATATATATTTTTGAATATATCTGATTTTGAATATGTCTTCTCATGAGTTGCTCCTCTATTTCCTCTATACAGTTGCTCAGTATCTGATTTTGAATATATATTTTTGAATATATCTGATTTTGAATATATCTGATTTTGAATATGCAATTATGTACCCCATTGAGACAATCTAGTAAAATGTAGAAAGTAGGGAAAAAAATTATTATCTATCTTTATAAGTACGTTTAAAATGTAAATCTTTTAGGCTTCAATGTTTACAACACTTATATGAGAATAATCTCTTTGAATATTCCCTTTCATACCGCATTCATCATGGAGAGATTAGGAGTCACAGAACTTTAGAAACATGAAGATGAATATTAGAGATTATCATGCTCATGACTCATTCTTAAAATAAAATCATGGATAAAACGTAATTAGGTGTATACAAATAGAAGGCAATCTGGCAATAGAACTACAAACTCCAGTCTGTGGTGTGGAGGTAATCCTGTGCTATTTCCATGAGTCTTAATGTCTCTTTGTAAAACAGTGATAATGATATCTACCCTACCTTCTGTAGGGTTTTTTTGTTTTGTTGTTTTTTAGTAATTGACGAGCTAATGTGTACAAAATCACTTTGTAAAATGTCAAGTGTCATAAAAACATAATGATTTATTATAAAGTATTCATATAGTGAGGTTTTCTGTAATATTTCCTTCTAAATAGCATGGTCATTCCATACAGTTTCACTTACGAGAAGCATACCTTTTAAAAACTACCATTTCTGTGTCAAACAAAATAGGGCAAACTGACATTTAGTAATGAGCAGAACTGGGAAAATAATACAGCATCCTAGCCTCCTAAAGAAACTTACCTTGTGTGTTAAATTGACTTTAAACATTAATGGGAGAGTTGGAGTCTATAGTCATCCCTCATTAGAACTCCAACTGGGTAGACTAGAAAAAGAACCAACTGCTCTCTATAAGCCTGTTTTTCAGATTTCTGTCTCACAAAACAGATTTGAATCCCTTACTTTTAAAAAAAAAAAAAATCCTTGAAGCCACCAGCCGCTGAGAACTGTGTAAAATGAAATGGAGGTGGAAGGGACAAAACCTTTCAGGATCGAGCAGAGGCCATGTAAACAGATGTGGGTGCACTGAATAGAAAAGGTTGAATAGTTGCTTTGTTGCCTGCTTTCTGTTTGTACCACAGAGGGTCCTCTCTATACAAATCTTCCTGGCAGATGATGTACCACATAACTCTTACTCCCTGTAGAAACATACAGAACCCAATCTTTGCTAAACACAGGCACCCTCAGCACTTGGCTCTGTTTATTTTAATGAATGTTTATGTTAATGAATGTTTCATGTAAGACCAAACATTTATGGTAATTTTGAAAGAGAATGTACGAAGAACGTAACCGAAAAGTCAATGTCATTTTTCTTTGTAATCTACTGACAGATAACCATCAGTCTCAGGCTGCATCATACAAAGAAAGACACTATCTGTGAATTTTTTCAATTTGCATTTATTATTATAAATGATCTAGCTAAAAGAGGGATGGAAGGGATGTTCACATAAAAACACGTGGGATATACGGACAAAGTGTATGCTTTTTTCTGAAAAGAAGCCCTGTTATGAATGCAGACAATGGGCTGAAATGAAAAACATGATTTTCATTCTATTCTTAAAGATTTTGGTAGAAAGTACATGGCATTGTTGAAATACTCTACACATGTCCATTGATTTATTTCATGAGGAACTGTTATTGTTGCCTACTTGTAAAAGGTCACACACCAGAATTTGGAAGCCTGCCCAGGTTCCTTGAAATAACCCCAGGGACCTGGTATTTTGTGATCCAGAATGCCTTGTTGGGAAGGTTGGTGATCAGTGGTCAAGGGAGGTGGGGGGATTCCTCCTCTACCTTTTATTATACTCTGATTTTGAGTCAAATAAAATCAACACCAGCCTCTAAGGCCAGGAGTAGCCTACAGCAATAAAGTATAAAATGTTCCTTCATAAATGTATATGGTCATATTCAACTCTTCCCCTGTAGTAGATTTTTATTTCATATGGAACAGAATAAATGAGTCTCCTGAAAGCTGGTGGATTTACAGCTTGAATTTACTATTCTTCCAGCATGGTGTTAACTTCACTAATAAAAATGTTGTGTCTGCTTTGCAGAAACTTTCTACTGAAACAAATCATGCATATCCAGGCACAGGAGAGGGGCACAGCTTTAAGAAGAAGAAGAAATAGGGAGGAAGGGAATCATGGAGAATGTGCTCCTTTTCTTGAATGACATAATAAACAATAATAAATAATAAAAGGCATAATCTTCTAAAGCAGTTTAACTTATACTCAGAGAGAGTTCTCTTACTAATGTCTGTATCTCCTTGTATTATCCAAACATCTTTCCTTTCATGAGGTGCCTAACATTTGTAAGTGTGTAGGAGAAAGGAGAAAAGGATGTGGTCTTTCTAAAATGTGTCTGTTTTCCACTCACACGTTTAAGTACTTGTGTGGTTCTTGATACGCTCTTTGGAGATACTGAGACGTGTGTAAATAAGAGAGCCTTCTTTACTGTCTTGCTCTGCTACTCTGACTTTGTCATTGACAAACAAATGTGATCTGAGTATGGAAATTTAAAAAACAACAACAACAACAAAAACAAACCAAAAAAAAAAAAAAAAAGAAGGGAGGGAAGAAGAGGAGGGAAAACACACAGAGAAGAAAGAGTTTAGATCCGCACCCGGGGGCTCCCTCTTTTCTCTGTCCATACACAGGCAGCACTGGAAGCCTTTCCTTTGGTCCCTCCCTGACAGGGCTGGGGCCCTTCTATACATGACTGTGTCCCATGCATTCATGGGCCGCTTTGACACCGCAGCCTCTTTTGTTTGGCGCCAGATCATCACTCTCCCCTCTCTCAGCTGCCATATGGTGCTGTGGAGACCGACGTACAAAGACAGACAGGGAGAGCAGAGGACTGAAAGAGGGAAGGAAGAAAGACAATCAAGAGATGGCAAATGAAACTGATTTATGTCCAGTGTGAAAGGGGCAAGTAGGCAAGGTGGGGCTCAAAAGGGAGAGGGTGAAGGGGGGACATGGAGGCAGCGGTTGAAGCGGATGTTCTTGGAATATGAAACTTCTCAGAGATAAGTAACCAGGCTCTTTCCTGTGAGAAGCAGGCTCTGCTAATTCTTCAAATGTGGTGCCTAAAACAGAAAACATCCACTAGACCTGGTTATCTTTTGTTAGCCATCTTAAAATTATTTCCATGATTCCTAATGATTGGGGCTTACATTTTCTTACTTTTTCATAATGATAGAGTTAAGAAAACCAGATATACTGTGTTTTTACACATATCCTCACATACCTACACTGTGATAATTTTTAGCATTTTGTAGTCACTCTCTTCATAAAAAAATTGTAATGTACTCAANTGAACACCACATTCTATTTTGAGAATATTTCGGGAGCCTACTCTTTTCAGGAGTCTATGGCAAATCCTGTCATGGCATAATTCACACTTTTAAAGTACACTCCTAATTTATTGAGCCGTGTATAAAGAGTTTTAGATTTTATACTTCTTAAATTTTTTTTAATATTTACTTTTATTTTTGAGAGAGAGAAAAAGTGCTAGCAGGGGAGGGGCTGTGAGAGAGAGGGACAGAGAATCCAAAGCTGGCTGGCTCCACGTTGACATCACAGAGCCCCATGTGGGGACTTGAACTCAAAGACCATGAGATCATGATCCAAGGGGAAGTTGGAAGCTTAACAACTGAGCCATCCAGGTGCCCAAAAGAGTTTTAGGTTTTAAAGTTAAAGTGGCCTTAATACATAAAACTCATACTTTCTGGCTCTTCCAAAAAAAGTTTATGCCGATTATGGTGAAACACTTGATTTTTCCTCCACTTATTTTCTATAGAATTCAACATATTACCACACACATCGAATCCCATGAGTTGAAAAACGCTTGATCATTTTGATCATTCCTTCAGTAAGTCATGCAGCAAGTAGCACAACTGCCCAGCGTTTCATATTTGATTCTGACCTGATAATGTATGATAATAAGATAACATGATGTGAAAATATTATTTCACCGACTTCAAGGCCTATTTAAACATCCACAAATTACATGGTGACCTAAGTTATCAAGTGTTTTTCAGATATCATTTTTCAATCTATTATAAAGAATACAACCTGCCTGAAATTCTGTTTTTCACTTGGTGTTCAGTATACCACATTCTGCTGGGTTTACCCCTGCATGTTGACAGATGCTTCCCAGCAGATATCGCTGACTTCTCCTAATCTCTCCATCTCTTACCATTGAAGTGTGCCGGAGCCCCTTCTTTGGATTTCTTTTTTATCTCTATCTGCATTTACTCCCTTGCGGTTCTTATCTAATCTTTGTGGCTTTAAATACCATCCATAGGATGACAACATCCACATTCTCATCTCCTAACTTCTACCTGCTTATTTCTAGCTGCCACCTCTGGATATTCTTGCATTTGTCAAACAGGCATCTCAAACTGAGTGTGTCCAAAACTAAACTCATGATGTGCACCCCCTAAACCTGCTGCTCCATGGGTTCCCCAATCTCCACTAATGACCGTTCTCTCCAGCTAGTCCCTCAGGCCTAAATTTTTGAAATCACTATTGACACTTTCCTTTCTCTTTCTCTCACACCACACACACATCTGGTGCATCAGCAATCCTTGTTGATTTTTCCTTTCCAATACATTCAGAATTCAGCTACTTCTCGTCAACCTCAATTGCTACCATTTTGGTGGATGCCATCAGCGTTTCTTGGTTGAATTATTTCAGTATCTCTTTATTTGTCTTTCTGATTCCTTTTAACCTTATGTTATATTCTCTATGGAATGGCCAGAGTAACCCTTGTAATATTTTTTATGTTATATCGTGCCCTCCTAGGTAGAAAAACCTGAGAACAATCTGGCCACCCACTGCCTCTCTGACTTTCTCTCAGCCATACTGGCTTCCTTCTTTCTCTGCAAATGCACTACTCACACTCTTGCCTTGTACCAGCTGTTCTTTCTGTCTAGAAAGCTCTTTCCCCAAATATCTTCACTTCTAGTTTTTGCTTAGATGCCATCTTCTCAGTGAGACTGTCCCTAACTCTCCATTTAAAATTTCAACACTCAGGGGAGCCTGGATGGCTCAGCTGGTTAAGCGTCCAACTTCGGCTCAGGTCATGATCTCGCGGTTCTTGGGTTTGAGCCCCACGTCAGTCTCTGTGCTGACAGCCAGCTCAGAGCCTGGAGCCTGTTTCTGATTCTGTGTCTCCCTCTCTCTCTGACCCTCCCCTGCTCATGCTGCCTCTCTCTTTCAGAAATAAATGAAACATTTAAAAAAATAAAATAAAATTTCAACGCACCTCTCAGCACGTTATCCCCCTTTCTTGTTATTTTTTTCTCATAGCACTTTTTGCTTTCTAATTTCCAAAAACAATAAAAATAAAAATCCTGTGAAAATAGCAGCATGAAGCACTCAAGTCATCATATGTAAGACATATGAGATATGTCTTCTTGTGAAGTCTAGATTACATAGCTGAGAGAAAAATTAATATTCTACCCCAAGTAACTGATATTTAAAAAATTAAAGTAACAACTGAAATTGACCTAAATATTACCTCTCAAACCAGATAAGTTAAGTAAAAACTTAGAAAGAAAACACACATAATTGTGGTAAGCAAAACAACTGGTATATTCTGTACATTTAGGAAATAGCGAGAAGATAATATTCCTTCGTTTGGGAGAAGACAAAGGTTCTAACTAGTCCTTTTTTCATCCAAATTTTTTTTTCTTTTCTTTTTCTCAGCATTACAAGGACATACTGAGGCTAAATTCGCTAGTGATGAAGTACTCAAACATGGTAAAAAGGTCGTTTGAACTCAACATATACAAAATAATGACAAGTTACTTTAACACGGGAGGGCCCAGGTTCTACAGTCAGCAGCATTAGTTAATAGCTCAAGTGTTTAGATGTCTCAGTAGCTTAGTTGAGATGCTAAATTTCTCTGAGCCTCCAATTCCTAACCTGTTCAATGAGAATACTATCTACCTCAAAGCATTATGGTGATGGTGATAATAAATACCTCTAAGACACATTCTGGCACATGTAAAATATAAATATTGCACTTGTTATCAGTATTAATCTAAAAATACTTAATGATATATAAAAGTTAAAGATATTGGAAGTCACTTTTCATCATATTTCTCCTCTTGAAATTTAGAAGTTCATTGATATTTCAATTTAATTTTACATAATCTGCTCTTATGGTTTTAGCTAGACTAATAATAAAAAGAGAGGAACCCTTGTGGGGGTGAGCACTGGGTGTTATATGGAAACCAACTTGACAATAAACTATTTAAAAAAAAGTATTGAGTTAACAACATTCTTATAATGTGAGCAGGAGAATACTCATAATAAAAAAAAAAGGAGGAACCCTAATCTGTAATGGACTTACCTGGCACCTGTAGTGTGTTTCTTCTCAAATGAATCTCAAAACATACAGAATTGCTACTTATTAGTGTATACCGAGTCACCTGCTCTCAACCTAAGGCGTGTCTAACTCCCACAACTTGGATTCTTTAAGTTTTCAAAAATGATGATAACCAAGTCCAGGAAATCAGCTCAGACTTGTTGAACTCAGAAACTCTGGGAGCTTCCATCCATGAGATGTTGACAGAGGGTGTGATTTGTAAACAAGAGTGTACATTGTGTCTTTGTCAGCTCCAACTGCTCTGACAAAATACCATAAACTGGGAGACTGGAGGCTGAGAAAGATTTGACTCTTAGTGAGTGTCCTTTTCCTAGCTTGCACACCTTGCTGTGTTCTGACTTGGCAGTGAGAGTTCCAATCTCTTCCTTTTCTCATAAAGACCCTAATCCCATCACCACCACCCCACCTCATGACTTCACATAAACCTAATTACCATTCAATGCCCTGTCTCCAACTGCAATCACATTGTGGGTTAGGGCTTCAACATCTGAATTTGAGGGGGGCACAAATATTCAGCACCTAGCATGTTGTCAAGCAGCAGAAGACCTGAAATAAATGAATGAACTGATGGAAATTACTACTGATAAGAATAGTGATTCTGATTTTAAATCATAGACCTCACCCTTAGATGGTTCCTTTCTTTGCATGTCTCTTTTTTATGCCTGTAGTTAGCATGGAGATATTGCCTAATATATCCACTCTTTTTATCTTCTGTGGAATTCTGCGTGCTTCTGTTGGTTTTCAGCACTCACATCGCCCTTCCCCACTCCCTTCTTGTGGTGGCTTCTGTTTAGCTCACTCTATGTAAACTGTCTAGGCAGTCACGATCCACCCTGGGCAAATGTCCACTGATATATGTCAAACATAGCAGATAGACTAAGTCCCAATGTCTTCTTACTGGGCAAATACTCCCAGTGTCCTTTGACATCTACTAATCTCTATGTACAAGATATTAAGCAAGGCATTTTTATTGAACTTCCTTCATTTAATATTTATGTTAATTTGTAAGGTATATATTGTCATCCCATGTTTCAGACACTGACACTGAGATCTCAGTGATCAAAATATCTTGACTCCAATTACACACCTAATATAAAAAAAGAGCCAGAATTGAATACAGAATGTGTGATTTCAAGTCCAAATAAATCAATTACAATAAGCTTAATATCATATAGGTGATAAAAATCAGACCAATTGATCATAAAAATCCCTGTCTTCTTTTGACAAAATGAGATCCCTCAGTCATTTGGAAGGTTGGATGCTACTACCATATTACAGAAATTAAATTTGAAGACTGTTTTCTTTCTGTGGCCTTTCTTCCCACAAGGCATTCAAGACACCTTGGCGGAAGGAGTATTCCTTTCTGTAAAGGCATTCTTACATAATGTCCAGTCTAAATAACAACGCTATAACAGAGGAGGGTTAAGTAGGTGATAGAGATTGAGGAAGACACTTGTTGCAATGAGCACCAAGTGTTGCATCTAAGTGTTGAATCACTAAAATCTATACCTGAAACTAATAACTAATATTACACTGTAATATGACATTGTGAACTAACTGGAATTTAAATAAAAACTTGGAAGAAAAAAAACCAAAACAAACAAAAATAAAATAATAAACTGACACCTAACACTAAGAGTTTGAGTCCTTGAAACAGTGCACCCACTTTCAATTTTAGTCCAAAGTTAGGTTATGTGGGGCACCTGGGTGGCTCAGTTGGTTAAGCATCTGACTCTTGGTTTCAGCTCAGGTCATGATCTCACAGTTTGTGAGTTTGAGCCCCACTTTGGACTCTGCACTAACTGCTTGGGATTCTCTCTTCCTCTCTTTCTGCCCCTTTCCTACTTGCTCTTTTTCCCTCTCTCACTCTCAAAATAAGTAAATAAACAAAAATTTAAAAAACAACCTCAAAGAAAAGTTACTTGAGCTAAGTCTTTGGTTTGGTGTTTTTTTTTTTTTTTTTTTTTTTTTGAGCTAAGTGTTAAAGAAAAGAATGGCTTTGCTAGTGCACATGTTATTACACAATTTATTTGGGGGCAGAATTCTCTCAATTTCATCTTGACCCCCTGGGCTCTATCTCACCTGTTTTGCGGTCATGTGAAAAACCCGCCCTCCATATTTCTCCTCTGTTACTAGGAATATCACAACCATCCTTCTGCTGTAATGAGAAAGTATATCTCTCATTAAGAAAGAAATGAGTGAGAGATGGAACAAAAATGAGGTGGAAAAAAAGAGTAGCTGAGGTGAGGGGCTGTGTACCTAACAAAGAACAAATGGCTTGGAGGTAGAATCCTTCAATTCAAACTTAGTGGTAGGACTTAGGGCCTCTTTGAACTTTATTGTCTTTATGTTCTAGATAAATACCTTAATAACATTTCTCTCAAAGGATTTTCATAATGCACAAGTTATGTGATTTATATGAACATGTGACTGAAATATAATAGGTTCTCAATAATTATTAGTTTCTTTTCTTCATGCATGTTTACTTATTCTCCCCATTAGAGTGTAAGTTCCTATAGATAACGGTCTCAATGTTAGCATTCTTTTTAAATTTTTTTTGATGTTGATTTATTTTTGAGAGACAGAGACAGAGACGGAGCCAGAGCCTGAGTGGGAGAGAGGCAGAGAGAGAGGAAGACACAGAATTGGAAGCAGGCTCCAGGCTCTGAGCTGTCAGCACAGAGGCCAAAGAGGGGGGGGGGGGGGGCTCAAACTCACCGACTAGGAGATCATGACCTGAGCCTAAGTCAGATGCTTAATCTCACTGAGCCGCCCAGGCACCCCTCAATGTTAGCATTCTTTATCAAACAAGACTTAACATGGTGTTTGTCATGTAATAGTCCCTCTGTAAATGAAACAACATAGAAAGACAAGTAGAAGAAAGAAAATGAAAGTTGATATGCTAAGGTATCTTTAGTAGTTGGCTTTGAAATATCTCTTTCTGGGAAGTCCTTTGCTTAGTTAAGGTATAAAATAGTTACGAGTGCAAAACTTTCAATCAATAAGATGTATTCTTTTCCAATCAGCCCAATAATGACTCCAGTTCCAAACAGCACCTTCCCCACCCTAAACTGGACATTTTATTCTTTAAATTTATTTAAAACCAAAAAATGGGGACCTTTGTGCTATTTACTGAGAGATAAGGATACCCATACTGGACCAAAGTCTTTCTCCCTCTCTGTCTCTCTGTCTCTCTCTCTCTCACACACACACACATACACACTCCTCTCAAATTTTCAACATGTTGGTAAATTAATTCTTCACAAATATATAATTTGAAACTCAAGCCTTATTGGAAAAACTCACAAATTAACTCAGGTGAAATAATTGCTTTCATTTTCTTCTGTTTTTCTAAGAGGACTGACACATGCTGAGATGAAGTAATATGACCTCCTACACGTGTTTTCCATGAGGAATATGTTTGTTGCATAGCCATTGAGTTAAAAGCAAGCCTCATTCCCTGGTGCACAAAGGTAATTTGGAAAATGAGCCAGAGGAGTCAGGACTGCTATTTCTCAGTCTGCTTTAACCATTGACAGACTATTTTTATACCAAATATAGAGATATTCAGGTGAGGCAGACACCCCAGAGAATACCAGGGAAACACTTATTTTCACATGGGTATTACGTTATGCTCACTAACATATTATAATAACATAATTCCTGTTTGAAATATAAACAACTTTTGTACTATTTGGTAGAGTGCCTGAGTCTAATCCTTCTTTCACCATTCAGATTTCTCATAAAGGACACCCACTAAAATTTGTCTTTCCCTGTTACATGAATCCAATTAAGTAACACTATCTCTGTTTTGTGTTCTAATTAACTGAAGTACCACTTTCTCTGAAAAATACCCAGATATCTTAATGAGGTCAATGTCACTACTTGTCTAATTAACATTCATTTTCTGGAAATCACACACTGGGAATTCCCATTGGGAAGTTGGTGGGGTTCAGAATACATCACCTCAGAATACGTTACCTTGGCATGTTGAATATTTTAAGTCAAAAGAAATTGAGAAGTGGAAGGTGCTGGAAGGACTCTCTGGCCTTTTCCCCTGAAGCAGGTCATAAAGCCCCTCATGTGAGAGATACCATGTCTGTACTCAGAGGAAAGAGGCATCCTTGTCTCTGAAAGTAAAGGGACACTGAAAGGAATCTCAATCAACAGTCCTTGCTACACTCTGCCCCCTTCGCTACACTTAGCTCACACAGTTTGTCCTAAGACATTCTTCCACAATTTTCCACTCTTCATCAAACCTAGCATAAAATGTTCAGGCTTAACCACTTCTTTGGGTTCTTATTCTCTTACGAAGGCTCCTGTGTCATGTAAAACTTATATTAAATACATTTGTATGCTTTTCTCTTGTTAATCTGTTTTTAGTTACAGAGACCCAGCCAAGAACCTAGAAGGGCAGGAGGAAAAAGATACATTTCCTCCCATACAATGTCTTATTGGAAGAAAGTGCTGTTATTAAATATGGGGTAAAAATTGTCTCTGTATTACTGCATAGTTGAGGAAAATTCAAGATCATATAGAGTTCATTTAATGAAATATATTTTGAAATCATAAATCAATAGTCAATAGTTCAAAGAGACTGAGTAAAGTTATGTTCTGAATTTAAAAACACTTTTTATTTATTTATTTTTTTACTGTATCTTACCTTTACTTTATTTGGATATTCTCATTTCTAAAAGCTCTCTGGGTAGTCAGATCCAAAGCCCCGCTGGTATGCAATTTATTAACCATAATGGTTCTTTGAGCCTTGAGTTACTAAACATGGTTTCTAAAACTCTTGTGCAATTCAGAGTTTGGAGAAAAGATCTTTAGCTTTAAAGATACCAGTGCTGAATATGAAAATATAGAATCTCTCGCCAACCGTGCGAAGAGTGAAATGTCCTCTGGGTAATTAAATAATTTTATTTATCTAGCACTTATTCCCTTTGATTATGTATTTTTATAGAAGACTTAAAACAGTTTAAATCCAAAGGAAGGAACAAAGGTTGTTCTTTTAAAAGGATCTTAATAATCCCTTGAGCAAGTACTACTTGAACACACAGACATTTATACATTATACATTTGACATAGTTGTATGTCAAGTGCCTAAACTTTAAACATATTTTATATAATGGGTAAAATCAGTTACACAAAGGAAATCTAAAAGTGGAGGTAATTTTCTATGATAAAAATCACATTAAGAGTTTGTGCAAGTTTTGCAAACAGACATTTTCACTCATAACTGAAGAGTGAAACTTAACTGAGGATAATACAAAGGGAGTATTTCTCATCTCCCTCTACCCTCCCCCTCTCCCCCCACAGCAAAAGACTTCACAGTTTTGAATATCTCTAATTTTATTCTACTCAAGTCGGTCCATCAACTTGCAGCTTAGGCTAATGTGCTAATGATTTGTGGGTTTATAACAATTGCAAAAAAATACTTTCAGAAATAAAACATCTATTTATTAATTGATTCTTAACATTAGAGTCTATGGCAGCTCTTTGCCTGACACATGATTTTCATTACTGAAATGAAATCAATATTATACATCTGAGTATATGTACTCTGGTATAAACATGTACTTTTCAATTTCATCTTTAATGCATTGACACTAACCTGAACCCTGGATTAGCATATGTTTGAGGTCTTAATGATTGAGAGATTTTTATGCCCACTAGCCAAAAATCATTTTTCCACTAAACATTGAGATAAGAAACAGACCAATTTTTTTATATAACTGAAATTGTGAACTCACTTCTATTCCTCCAACTTTGACCCAAAGCAGCAGCCATTCCCCCCACTCCCCCCCCCTGCCAGCTAACAACTTCCTCTTAGCTCCTCTGCCTCCCCAGCAACTGAAAACTAAAAACAGATTTTTAAAACATAAACCAATGCTTTAAGATGAAACTCGTTACTCACACAATATCAGTTTTGTAGCAATGTTGAAAATGGTGGCTCATGGGAAAGAGAACTGTTTTTCATTGGCTTATAGTTTTTAATGTTAAAGCTGTAGCAGAGCAATTATATGCTTCATAAAACTACAATTTAGTGACTTCTGACCTTTTTCTCATCCGGTCCCCAAGTATTTCTCATTCCAGTAGTAATAGCACTGGGGGTGGGGAAAAGACCCACATTTACAAGAATTTAGCTTCTGGCAAGCATCACTCTAAAGAATTCACTTCCTGGCTCATGGTTTACATGACCTGTCTTCTCTAACTTTTTTCTTTCCCTCCACCCTTCCCCCTCTCCTCTTCAGGGCAAGCTGAGTTTTAACCATTGCATTCACTGCTGCTTCCTGCTTCCTTTGCTTTCTATTTTCATATCCATGGGAATGGAATTTGTTGAGAATTATAGTCAGACCAGTAGCCCCACACACCGCCATTACTGCTGCTCCAGCTGCCATTGACTAGCAAAGTAGGTGCTTAATTAATTCAGAAGTAAAAATACATCATAAACTATTAGCTTAGTAAACCTTTATATAGTGTCTTTGGGCGTTCCTTGTTGTTTCAAGCTGTGAATTCCAAAGAAAAACATGATTTGTGTTAGGGTCTACTTTTTTTGGGGGGGGGCAAATATGTGCTCCTACTCTTAATTAAGGAATGGTTTTGTCTTATTATTTTAAATGCCAGTTTGTATTTCTCATACAATTTTCTAAAAAAATGTTCATTTAGAAGTCACACATATGAAGAACCAAATACCCATCATTGGTTCCATCAACTTTCAGGCAAACTTTGAGGGAAAAAATAAGTTAGTGTAGTTAAATCTCAACTTATAAAATCAGTGCGTCCTTGACACATTAGGAACCACACTAAATGCGGAAAAGCTTTTCAGCTGCTTTATTTTTAGGGAAATAGGACTTTAAGTAATTTCTCCAACTTGCGAGTGTTTCCAATTAAATATAAAATTACATACCTTGTCTTAAAAAAATAATAGTTCAAAAGGAAGAGAGCAACAACCATTTAGCCTTGCAACTATATTCATTATATTTTTATATTACGTACACTACCTTTATTTTTCAAAGTAGAGTTCATAAACATCTGTTTTCAATAAGGTACAAGAGAGTACAATTAACTTTTTCTTTTAAATTAAGTGAAAGGAAATTAACTTTTCCTCATTCTAGTTTTGTTAATATAACCATCCTCTTTTAATTTCTGTTTCTTATTATCTAGTTTCTTGTTTTTATTTCTGCAGCTCTATGTCTATCTTCACATTTTTCCATTCAAATTCTGTTCAAGAGCTGTTCAAATTCCATTGCCATTTTTGCTCTCAGGCACAACTTTCTGTGTAAGACACTACCAGTTTTGCTGACCTATCTTCCTCTGCAGTAAAATCAGTCGTCACAGTCTTCAAGGGATGCCCAGTGTTTTCCTTACAGTAGTGTACTTTCCTTTAAAAGTACTGGCGGATGTAGCAAGCGTGGAAATCCTCATGTCGGGAACAGTGCAGAGATGGTGGAGATAACTCGACATACTTTCTTCGGGCCAAAGCAAAGGTAGCACTGAGAAAGAAGGTGGTGAAGATTAGCCTAGAGAAGCCTCATTAAAGGCCCTGAAGGCTTCATTTGTCATGACCTACAGTTTGACATTGATACTAAATACTAGGGGACATAGCTTTCTTTACCCCACATTTGCATTTTAAAAAGTTATAAACCTGAAATATATATGTATATAATGTACATACGTTTTTAAAAAACTTTTTAATGTTTATTTTTTTGAGAGAGAAAAACAGACTGCAAGTGGGGGAGGAGCAGAAAGGGAGGGAGACATAGACTGTGAAGCAGGCTCCAGGCTCTGGGCTGTCAGTATAGAGCCCGACGTGGGGCTGGAACTCAGGAACCATGAAATCATGACTTGAGCTGAAGTTGAACACTTAACCGACTGAGCTACCCAAGCACCACTATTAATGTATATATGTAAGGTGTATTCCTTGAATTGTATGCAACGAGTCAGTAAGTGTCAGAACCAGGACAAAAAGCCACCTGTCTTTCTGCTGCATCATAATTTCATTAGATCTGCATAAGGTCTGCAGAATCTTCCATTGTAAGGTGTCCTATATTAATAGTTCTCTATGCTTAATTTCACAGAAGTTTCTAATTTCATTGTTTCTTTTCAGTAAACCATTTAAGATATTTAAAATTGTCATATAATAGATGTTTTTATTCTTGCATTTTATTCATTCATCCATTCACTTTTTTCTTATAATTTCTTATTTTTTTTCTTTCATTTTCTTTCCTTAACCTATTCTGGATTTATGTACATCAGTATCATTTGTTGTTGTTGTTAAACTTTAAATTGCATTTATTTCTATTCTGCAGGTGGTGACTCCTAAATTTAACAAATTCTTTTTTTATAAACATATAGAATTAATCAGATTTTATAACTATTCTATATGTAGAATATATCAGATTCATATATACTACAAGATAAGCACTTAAGCGGGGTTTTAAAAGAACACTCCCTAAATAGATATATGCTAAAATTACTTGAAAATTTATTTCCAAGAAATCATTTTAAAATATTTTCTTTAATTTTAATAATTTTCTCTTTCCATTAAAATGTATAGCTTTATTATTATTATTTTTTTTGAGAAAGAGAGAGCATGTGCACTCATGAGCAGGGGAGGGAACAGAGGAAGAGTGAGAGAGAATCCTAAGCAGGCTCCATGCTCCATGCAGAGCCCAACATGGGGCTCTATTTCACGACTATGAGATCATGACCTAAGCCAAAATCAGGAGTCTGACCCTTACTGACTGAGCTACCCAGGGGAACCTAGCTTCATTATTGATAGGGCTTCATATATTGTATATTTTAATACTATAGTGTAATTCATTTGTAATAATATAGCATTGCTATTTATCTTATGGTGTAACTATTGAAAACAATATGGCAATAAAGGTAGAACTTCTAGATTATAAGGTATGTAAGTTTTAGTTTCAATAGGTATAACATACCTCCTTGCAAAAGTAGTTCTAGAAATGTGATATATGAGATTTGCCAATGCTTGCCATCTTTTAAAAATCTTCTCATATAATAGGCAACCATGCTTATTTGTCTTCCATGAATTATGTAATCATAGAAAACATTTTCTAGTAGACAGTTGGCTCTTTTATGCTGAATTATAAAATGTTTAAATATATTCGTATTAAAATACATTCTCTCAGTTTGTGGTCTTATTTTGTTTATATTCTCACTTGTCACAGTGAAGTTTAAATACATGTGCTGTCAAAGCAAGCATTGTCACAATGCTTTCATAATTATAGTACATTAACAATAATGGTATTATAATAATATATTTTTATTTTTGTTTTTGTCATGTGTTAAAACCATTGTTTACCCTGATAACATGAAGATACTTATATATTTTTTAAGAAAGATTTTTTGTTTTAAAGTTTTTATCTATTTATTTTGAGAGTGAGAGAGCAAGGGAGAGGCAGAAAGAGAGGGAGAGAGAGATTCTCAAGCAGGCTTCCTATTGTCACTGTGGGGTCTTACATGGGGCTCAGTCCCGCATATTGTGAGATCACGACCTGAGCTGAAATCAAGAGTTGAATGCTTAACCGACTAAGCCGCTCAAGTGCCCAAAGAAAGATTTATTTTTGATTCATCTTGAATTTATATATTTAAAAATTTAGATTTTGTTATTCTTCTTGTAGTATACTATAATTTTGTGACTTTGCTATTTCTGATTTTTACTACTTCTGTAAAATTTTCAACTATTACCTTCCCAAATGCTGCTTTCTCTTTATTCTCTAAGCTCCATTTTTAAACTCCTGTTAAAAATATGTTGGCCTTCCATTCTACCACCTATATCTCTTTAACTTCTGCCTCATATTTCTCATGTTCTTATCTCTTTTTGCAGCCTCTCTATAGCTTTCCTGGATGTGAGTTCATCAATACTCTTTCTTACGTTCCTAATCAGCTATTTGGGCAATCTAAAGCATACGTACTTTTCATTTGCACATTTTCATTTCTAAAAGATCTATTTGGTCTCTTTTCTCTTATTCCAACCTGCCTATTATTCAGTGTTTTGCATTATGATTTAACTTTCTTTTTACACTACCATAACAATTATAATCATAAATTATAAATGTATCTTTTATATCATTCTATTAGCTCAAATTCTTGGAAAGCTAATCTTGTTACTGGGCTGAATCTACTTCATGATATAGTTCTGTGGTTCAAATGTTTTTATGGAGATGTTACTTCAAAAGATTTCCCCTTTCCTCCTGGCAATCACCATTGCTCTGGATGGTGGAGGTGACCTTAAAGTCATCTGCATGATTTTTCCCACCACGTAGCTCAAGATGACCTCTTGTAGACAACTTTTATGGTTATTACCTGAGTTTGAGTTTTCATATGATGCATTACTATACTTTTAGACTACTCCCATGCAAAGCTTTGATTTTTATTTTCCACAGGAGAATTTTTTTTGCTACATGGAGGCATGAGTAGAAACCGTCTTATGAGTCAGTGGGTATCTTTTCTTGTCCTTTATTCAAGGAGGCTACATTCATTCCAGAGCATTGGCTTTTTATGGGGGTCTCAGACAATCCCTGGGGTATTATTGTTTTTTTCACTTGCTTAGCAATTCCTTCTTTCTGCCATCTGGGAATATTTTCTTTCTTTAGGAACTTACCTCTTTCCTCTTCTCTTCTCTCTCTTCTTTTCTTTTCCCTTCCTTTCCCTTCCCTTCTTCCCTCTTCTCCCTTCCTTTCCCCTCTCTCCTCCCCTCCTCTTCCCTCCTTTCCTCTGCCCTCCTCTTCCTTCCTGTTCCCTCCTCTCCCCTCCCATCCCCTCCTCTCCTCTCCCCTCCTCTCCCCTTCTCTCCTCTCCTCTTCTCTCCTCTCCTCTTCCTTCTTCCTTTCCATCCCTTTCTTTCCCCTCATCTCCCTTTCTTTCTTTCTCTCTCAATTTTTCATTTTGTTCAGATTTTCTTTTATTGAAGGAGGGTCGCAGGTCTCTTGATATTATGTTACTGGGTATTTCTTAACTCATTTAGACTAGACTAATTCAGTACAATCCCAACATTTATTCTTGTCTGCAGCTTCTGCCTTTTCCAGTCCATGTTTTACACAGATTTAAGCTTCCTCTTCCTAAACAATACTATTGGCATACCAAACACTCTAATTCTATCTCTGTTTTTGTTTCTGATATAATTTGTTAAGCCAAGCTCACCATAAGAATTAGCACATAGTTCAATGTGCCTATAAAGTGTTTTTAAATGGAAAGAATATTACATTCCTTTTCAACTCTGAAAATAATCGTTAAGAGGACAATGCACTAAATAATCATAAAAAGAAGGCGCATTATTTATAACCATAACAGTTGAGATTCTATTAAATAATGATTATCAATTACTGCCTCTTTGAAGAGTATACTTAAATTTTATTGACTCTCAGGCAACTATTTGGAAGGATCTCATCGGTGATATAACAGACCCTGTTTCTAAATTTTTAGGAAGTGGTAATCTTAACTCTTTGTTATCTATTGTAAGAGAGAGGAAAAGTGAAGTATATTATCTAAAACACTTTGGTTTGGTATGTATGAAATTGGTCTTTTGTTAACGTACAAGTATGACATTTTCTGAGGTTTTCCTTCCATCCAAGTTTAAATGAGGCTGGTTTAAATTAACTAAATATTCTGATAGTACACACATCTCTGTTAGAAGGAATGAAGACTTGTAGTAGTCTCTACTGAAAATATCAGTCATAAATTTAAAAATGCTCACCAGCAATGTAGTCAATGGGAGATTTATATCTCATAAGATTAAAATGGGTTTGATTCTCTTTGACATGTGTTCTTTCTTAAGATATGCTTCTCCAGACCTGTAGTTCTATATCACGTATATTCCGTGATTCTACACACGTAGTCTGTATTCATAGGCCTTATTCATGACTCATCTAAAGGGTTGTACAATTTTACTCATGAAATGTTTAAACAATGGGATGACACACACAGTGGTAAAAGCTTTCTGATTTGTGAATTTAATATTCACAATAATTCTAAGAGTCAGGGATTGACTCTTGAATTGAATGATTTTGCCTCCAATATAAACCTAGTGTCTGTGAAATATTTCTGATGAAAAATTTATTGATGTGACTAATTGTTATTGAATTAGTCTTTGTTGTAGAATTATGTTATCATTATTTATTATTTTCAAAAGCACTGAAAAAAATCTATTATCCAAATAATCTCTTATATAAGTAAATAAGTTTGGTATTGCCCTTAATTTTTGACACTGGAGAAAAACTGATTATAATACTTAGAAAAATAGGGGCACCAGAGTGGCTCAGCCTGTTAGCATCTCACTCTTGATTTCCGCTCAAGTCATGATCCCTGGGTCATGAGATAGAGCCCCATTTCGGGCTCAGTGAAGGACATGGAACCTGCTTACAATTCTCTCTCTTCCTCTTCCTCTCCCCCTCCTCTACGTGCATGCATTCTTCGCCTGTCTCTCTCAAAAAGTAAAACATAAAACAATACTTAGAAATTAATCAACGAATACAATTAAAAGGCAAACCAAACAGTTCATTATATTAATGCACATTCCTCTTTAAACCTGCAGATGTACACAAAGTAATTGAAGAAATAAATTTTATCTCCCTAACTGATGAAATGTACTCACCACTAGTTAGTTGTTCCTCTTGCTACAACTCTAAGGGCTTTTTATTTATCTGACTGGGACCTGATCAGTCAGTATGAGAAACTCCTCCAGCTAAATGGAAGGAATCATGTTTTCATAAACTCCAGATTCTAGTAGTGAGTTTCATCATAAACTCTGATAAAAAAACAACAACAACAACAAGTAACAGTCACTATGCCAAATCTATGTGTTTAAAATTACCAGCTTTAATGTTTGAAGATATGCTTGTCATTATCACATAACTTGAGTTACATAAAATATGATTCAAATCCCCTAAGAAAACATTTGAAAATGTGGTATGTGTTAGGTTCTTGCATTTTCCAAAGGTGATTAGGAGACTAAGGCTAGAAAAGTGGTGTGCTTGGAAAATCTTTGAGTTTCACACCCCCATCACCCATTTTTGCATTTAAACTGATCATTTACTGGCAGCAGATGGGTAATAGGATGAAAGTTTTCAATATGGTGTGGTGGGCATATATTTTTCCAGACACAACATGCAAGAGTACAAAGCAGCGTTCTTAATGTGATTAACAAAGAGGCATGGAGTCTGCTATCAATCTTCCTTGTTACTGTCATAGCACTTCCCAGGACTGTTAGAGAAACTTTACAATAGCTGAATGCATGTTACACATACAGATGGGGAAGTGCCTCAGGCAGTTTGACGAAATTTACTAGGAGTCCATTTTTTGAATTTCTGCCCTCTGAGTTACCGTTTCCTCTGAGTCTGACATTTTCATCTCAGAAGTTCTGCTGCCTTAATGTTGACATGGCAAATAAAGACTTGGCTGTGTCATCATCCCATAAGCAGATTCGCCACATTTGAAAAAATTTATTATCCACAATATGCTTCACTGAGATGAACACTAAATTGCAAGATGGAAGTTTACTATGCCTCTCTTTGGAGGCACACGTTTTTCCCCTGTGGTCCAGGGAAATTATTTCTCAATTTCAATTTTTCTAATTGCAGGAAGAAAATAAAGAATATTTCTATCGTGAAAGTTTTTTTTAATGAACACTATTCTAATTGATTTTTTATCTCAGTAAAAAGTTGTGAACAATTCATATGAGCTACTATTTGTAGAATCTTGTTAATTATAAAGGACAAAAGATAATAGGAGCACCAATCTAAGTAGTGCCTGTGCTGAGGAGAGGTGTCTTTGCTTACTTATTGTTTATTTTAACTCAGTCTTTACTAAAAAAAGCTCTTTGCTTTGGGTAGCTATTAATTTTTGGTTCCAATCAGAACTGTAATAGTAAAGGAATAATTTCAATGGCTATGATTTCCTGAAAAAAGTCTTAGAATAATGCTGAATTGATTTTCTACATATGTAAGCTATGGAGGATTTTTGTTGGGTTTACATTACTGCTGGACTGGGTCCTATTTAACCCCTGATTGCTGGTTCCAAACTGGAATAGAAAAAAGATGAGAGTAAGAGCTTGGGTGGATGGTCTGGTGTTTACTTAGAGAGATGCAAAATGAGAAAAAAAAAAGTGAGTGGTAACCAAGATATATTCTTAGGTGAAATAGAGAAGTTAAGGAACATCATTTTATTTAATGTTAATCATAAATATAGAGTAGAAGAATAAAATTATATCAAATGTGTATGGGAGTTTATGCTAAAGAGACTTGAAATTTTAAAGGGAACATATTGGAATTGTGAAATCCCAGTTTACTTAGCAGTGATGCAGATCTACACTGAGCTTTGATGAGATTTGGTAGCTTGTATTTGTCATGTATCCAATCAACTTCTTTTTATTTCCTTTCCACAGCACTGCTCAGAGATTAAGAGGAGTTTGAGGAATGAAGTGACAGTTATGACAGAAAGTTATGACCGTGGAGATGCTAAAGTTAAGCAGAAGTATGGAAAGACACAAGTCCTTGGCTTGTTGATAGACTGATGACAAAATTCAGGTTAGGAGAAAATTAGAGAACTTAGGTTAATTTGTCGAGATCGGGGAAGGAAATTTCAGAAATCACGATCTTGAAAGAGGGAAGGATTGGAATAGTGTTGACACATACTACAAATCATGTGTCATTATCAAAATATATGCTAAGGATTCAAATAATTATAAAAGCAAGTCGTGAAGCCACCATATTTAAATAAGGTTGGATCTTTATTTTTAAATGTTATACATATTTACGAAGTTCCAGACCTAGTTATCAAGTACATTCTTGAATATTAATTTTACCCAAAGGATATTCTAAGGGCACAAAATTATTTTCCAACATCTTCTTTCTATTCAAGGCAGAAAACAGGTGTGAATCATTCCCTGATAGAAGAAAGAATCTCCCCAAAGTAGGGGACACTAGGTGTATGGAGATTATCTTTCTTTTTACATAAGAAGGGGCAGGTTCAGACATTTTATATGCTTTCTTAAAAAAGAATAAAGTCACCCCTCCTTTAAATACATCTTTTTTCATATCTTGCCCCCTTTCAATAATGGCTTTTCTATTTAATTTTATTTTCATTAATAACCATTTGTAAAGTAATTCACTTTCTCTTCATTTTTTTTTTTTCTTGTTCCTTTTGCTCTGACACTTTAATCCTGCTGACATCTTTCAACACATAATGAAAACCAGGTCTGCCTTTTCCTGGTTTCCTTATTTCTGAGTACTATGGCAACGGGTGTTCGTTGACTTAGTAAAACTTAAAAATGTCACATTGCTCTTCATTCTTTGATGAATGCACATTCATGAATACAGCTCGATGCAAAAGCAATTAAAGGCAGTCTTAAAAAGCACCATAACCAAAGTCACCCTCAGATGATATTCCCCAGGTGTTATGTTTAGAGCAAAACATGGCAAGCCATTTCTGGTATTAAAAAGACAAGTCTTTTTGTCTCTGAGAATGATTAGCAATCACTTTTAGAAACACTTTTTATGAAATGCAATGATTTCTGTAAATAAATCTTAATTTCAAATCACTGAATTCACTCAGAATGTATTGTTTCCTCCAAAACTAATGAAATCCTTTAAAAACATAAAATGAGGAAGAGACAAATAAACAAATTTTTAACATGCATATAGATTACAAGTCTAATGTCATTATAAAATGACATATAACACACACACACACAACTTTTAACTTACTTAGTTTTAACAAGAAGTTGCAATACAAAAACAAATTTAAGAATGATTTACTTGCTGTAGAAGGGCAAATACTTGCTCACCAAGCAGAGATTGATTCTATCTTTAATTAATAATCCATTCCCAAATCATTATATAGAATTATAATAATAGTAATATTGGGTATTTGTTATTTTCAGTTGTTTTGAGAGTGTACATACAAGCAGGGGAGAGGAGGAGAGAGAGAGAGAGAAAGAGAGAGTAAATAGGGTTCATGCTCAGCACAGAGCCTGATGTGTGGATTGATCTTAGGACCCTGGGATCATGACCTGAGTTGAGAAACCAAGAGTCAGACACTCAACCAACTGAGCCATCTAAGTCCTTGTGTTATTTTCAAATTTAAATAAAAATAATTCATTACACTTATGAATATATACTTTGTCATTATCTACATATATTTTATGGTATTGCTATAAATTTTAGTAATGATTCTATATTAAATAATGCATGAGATCTCATATTTATACAGGGTGCTCTTAACAAATTATATTCATCTGCTATTATTTCATTTCTTCGTTTCCATTCTAATCATTTCAATATATGTTCTATGTATAAGTGGCATCTTTTATTATTTACATTTTACATTTGGGGAAACCAAGATATGAAAGGTTAACATTTGAAATTACAAAGTTATGAAGTGAGAAAGATAAAATATTGCCTAGGTCTTTGATTTATATTTGGGAGTCTTGTTATCCTATACCTCCCATGTATATACCTTAATTAAATAGGTCTTCTAAATAGTCAAATTCCTTTGAAAATTCAAAGCTGTCAGATAAGAATTTTCTACAGCAGCCATTGATGAAGACATTCAGTAAATACCAGCCATAACATTGTGTGACATGTTCTTGTCTTACGCAGCACAGAGAGGTCCATGAAAATGCTATATCTGAAAAAAGCAGAAATAATGATAAATATACCCAAGGATTGCCCATAATTATTAATTAATTAATCCTAGTTCATTGAAAGGCACACTAAGTGAACAATAGTTAAAGTTTGAGGGGAAAGCTCCATTTCTTTATAAATAATTTGAATGCATCAAAGAATGCCATTCTATTTGAAGCCAACATTTAGAGAACCTATACTAGGGAGCTCAAAGAAAATTTCCTTCTGGCAATTCCCAGTGGCTCAAGGACAGACAAAAAGCTTAAAATGAGTCCATAACAAAAGCTAGAAACATGGAAATTAGTGCAGTTTTAAAAGGCAATCATTCTCTGCAGGAAAAGGTCATAAATGAGGTTCATGTAAGTGGAGCTTAAAATAAATAGTTAGTGCTTCCAAAAGGGATGCATCTTGGCCACATAGTCACACCAGAAGACATAGTGGGAAGCTCATTAAAGAGAGTGCCAAGGCTCATTCCAGAAACAGTAATCATGACGGGGTTAAGAGTGAGAAATCGGAAATAAGACAAATTGGATTGAAAGCTCAGCTCTGCCAATTTCTATCATGTAAACTTGGTAAAATGGCTTAACCTCTTATTTCCTAGTTTCTCCATGTGTAGGATAGGAATGGATAACAACCAATATCACAGAGGTATTGTGAACAATACATGTGTTATTAGAGTGAAGGGCAAATAGATCATTTACTTGGGCGCCATCAATAAAAATATTTTCAGGCTGTGTGACACTCTGGGGACAGTCAAATTAGCAAAGCAGCTGTCAACGGCCAGTCTTCCTGATGTTCCCTCAGTAAGTAATGCCCCATTTGTCCGCAATGCAACATAGAAAACCATCTAATGGATTGCACTGAATGCAATTCCAATGGTATACCAATATCTGAAAATATAAAGAGAAAAATGGATTTCAACATATGGAACTAAATATGTATAGCTAAAATACTGTAATCATGATTGAAAAACAAGTGAGACATTGGAAAAGAGAATTTACAACAAATAAGATGAAGTTTGATCATTCTGGGTATATAAAACACATGAGAGGTAGTTAAAAGAAAAATAAATTCAAGAGATGAACAGGTACTTCACAAAATCTGGACCACAAATCGGCATAAAGATATAAAAATATTTTCAACTTTATCATGAACTAACGGTAAACATGAAAATTCCTATAAGAAAGCATTACCGATCATTACAAATGGCAGAAATTTAAGACAAAGCTACTAGAAAAGAGCATATAAGATGCTTTCACAGATTCTTAGTAGGCATGTGGAACTCACATGCTTTTTCTAAATGTCAACATGGTAAAATAGATTAAAGAAATCAATCTACTGTTAAAATTTATAGCTAGAAAGTTACCAGATATACATTATTCTTTAGTATGTTTATAATTTGGTAAAAATGGGAACAGCATAAAAATACTTCACGATATGATTGATTAATTAAATAGATTGGCATATATTTAGGCAATGAAAAATCTGTTACTTTAAAAAAGTACTGTGAATCTATGATTATTGGCATGGAAATCAATGCATAATTTAGTATTAAATATGTAATGCAGGTTACATAACTGTATAATATCCCACTTAGAAAAACATACACAGAAAGAGAGAAATATGGCAGAGAAATAGAAAGGAAAGAAAAAGGGAAAGAGAACAAAAGAAAGAAAAAGAAAGGAAGCAGATAAATGGCCATCAGAGCTAGATTGATGAGACACACATAGTTTATGCTGTCTGCATTATACTTTTCTTTGTTTTCAATACTTTTAAAAAATGTTTTAATGTTTATTTATATTTGAGAGAGAGAGCATGTGCGGAGGAGGGGCAGACAGATAGTGAGAGAGCAAGAGTGAGAGAGAGAGAGAGAGAGAAACAGAATCTAGGCTCTCAGGTGTCAGCACAGAGCAGGACATGGGGCTCGAACCCATGAGCCATGAGATCATGACCTGAGCTGAAATCGGAGACTGAACTGACTGAGCCACCCAGAAGCCCCTGTTTTTAATATTTTTAATGGGAACATATATATAGTTGAGAATAAAAGCATTTCCATTAAATAAGGATAAAAAACATTTTGGCAGCAGCCTTTCTAGATAAAATGATATGCATTTGAACACAGCAGTTCTGCCCTGACCAAAGAATCTCAATATGGTAGCTGAAAAGTAACAAAATAATGTTCACTGTGTTTCATCTATGAGGCAGTGATCCTTTAAACCACAGAATAAAATGATTCAGCTTCCTGGAATGTCATTTTGCACAAGGATTTTGAGGAAAAAATGATTTTTTGTGCTCCTAAAATGTTTTGTAATATAAGAACATCTTGTCTCAAAAATGTATACGCTTCTGGGTTTTTCCAATGTGTTCATTAGTGGTGGATTAGAAAAAACACGATGGATGGGTATTCTTTTTGAAAATTCATATTCTTAGACACAGTGATAATGAAAGTGGAAGTAATTTTCAAAGTTTTCTTTTTCACACACATGCAGGCTTACTTAGGTAAGTGTGTATTGCCAGGCCAGATTTTTAAGTAGGTTTGAATGATCAATTTTTCTCATGAAGAGACAATTAGAAACAAAACCACAAATACATTAAAAAAAAAACTGAAATCATTTAATGGAAGAGAGCTTCAAAAATTATTATATTTGCCAGATTTTATTTTCAGAGCTAAACCATGTTTTGCAAGTGAAGCTAACTGCAGAAAATTAAATTTAAGAGATGTATAAAGTTGATTCTGGGACAGGTTAATTATTTGAGATGCTTAGTTCATTTACATGCTTAGAAAATATATACTTAGTCATCTCTATTCACAAAGACAGCGTTTTGACAAATATTTTCTTGAAATAAGAAAATACGAGGAGAGACTCGTAATCAGTGAGTATTTCCAGGTGCCAATCAATTTCAGCATACTTGTTCCTCCAACCCCTTCCACTTCAAAACCAAATATGAGGTTTTTTAGCCTCTTTGAAAGCTCCTGTAAATATTTTAGTATATTTATATACTAAATGTTGATGTTGGGCTCTAATATTTTAAAATCTTGCCAAAATTATATCTTTGTCAATAAAATGGGCTTTGGACTACCCTATGTGATTCTCACAATTGTCTCTCACCACGGTAACATTCTTGAGGTATTTGTTGGATGATTTAGGGAGTGAGCATGCATTAAATAAGTAAATTACTCTTCACCATGCTCTGTCTACTGCAAACTCATCCCACTCCTCAACTTTACTCCCTATCTCCTTCAGCATTTCAGTAAAGTTACAAGATCCAATTTGCCCCATCTTTCTGCCTGGCTCGATGTGGAAACTGAATTAGTTGGGTCCTTGAACTGGGCAGAATGTTATGTAACTGATTTTTAGTCAGGAATAATATGAAACTGTTTTTCTAAACCTGAGGATTAGCATGAGGTTCTTTCATTAAAGTGTTTCCTTTTTGTTCTTTCATATCTTGTTCCTTTCTATCTCACAGGAAGTACAGCAAGTAAAGTCGCTTAATAAGTGTAAGCCCTAAGCCATTCTTGCAAATAGCAGATATTATTTTCTCCCACCTCTTGCTCTGCTTTTTCTTAGGCTTCTCACTTCTCTACTGCTTGACTCAAAAATCAAAAGATCTAACAATCTGTGAGACTTTAGGCAAGTCATTTAATAATGCTAGGTATCTTTATCAGTTAAAAGAGGATTAAGTATGGCTAGATTAGAGATATCTTAGGATAACAATTCAATTAAGTAAGGTACTTGCAAATATAAATTGTGAAGATCACAAGCTGGCAGTATCATAAGTATTCCTACCTTTGCAGTTTTTCCCCCATGATATAAGCATTATTTTTATAGACTTTTACAATTTTGCTGTGTAACATCTGTATATTAAAAGCTATTCAACATGTTACTCATGTATGAGACTTCAGGATATGATATTTCCTTCAGAAGTACTGAATGAAATAATGCCACCATAGTCTATTTCTGGTTTTTCACTTTAGCAAGTTGCTTATTGAGAGGAATGATTTCACATGAAAAATGACTGGACTTTTATCAGTTATGCTTCCACAAAGAATATTTAAAAAGCAGTCCTTTAAAAAATGATGTGGGTTATTTATAACTTCCCGTATTCCTTTCGTCTTAATGGCAACACAATATATGATATTTTATAACCCTTGTAATTTCCATTATCAGTCTGCAACTCTGCATTTCTTTCTTTGTTGACTCATATACTTGCAAATTATTTATTCATCCCAAGATATATCCATGCAGTTGAAAGAAGAGAATAATGTCAAGGCTGAGCCTAAGTAAAAGTGACTCAGTAAAAGGCGCATAAATCTCTCCTTTTTTTTTCTCCCCACGTCTCAAAATAGTGTAGTAGCAAAGTTTTAGAATAACTTCTGAAAATACTGAAAGATGATTTCTGTGAATTAAGGATTCATTCTCTTTTCTACCTTGCTAATGTGGATTCTACTTTATTTTCTATTCCAGAGAATATTTAGCTGTGTTGTAAATAAATATGTTTTATTATTTTTGGAGATTTCCCATGGAAGACAGGATTTTCTCATTTGGATTTTTGTTTTTATAAGTTTAGCATTTCACTGGCTTTCTTTTGAGGAGAGCATACCAGGATATCTTTATTTTCAAGAATATTGTCTCTGTAAACTTTCCTAGCCTTTATCTTGTTTGTTTCTTCCTAAGACAACTGGTTTCACTTGATTATTTTAACTTACTACCCATGCTATCAAAGGTCACCATCCTCAAACATATTTCCTTGAGAACTTTCCGGTTTCACATATTGTGTTTATAAGGCTATAGCTGACTTTCTAAAATTATCTAATGTTGTAATACTACTCAATTACAGAGCATTCAAAGAACACCGGATCCAAGGATAGTTTCTGTGCACAAGGTATTCTTTGGAGTGAGAATCTGTCTGCATAATGACATTGAACTGACTCCTGCACGCAAATGAATTAGTCTAACTTGCTGTTTATTGTCTTCATAAAAAGAGAGCTATATATTTGTTATCAAAACCATTAGCCCATGTTTGACTCTTCTTAGCATTGAGATGACCTTCCCACATGAAGTTAACATAATTTTCCCATCATGTATGTTGTCTGTGTGTTAATATATGCGTGCCGAAATCAAGTCCATTTTTTAATTTGTAACAAGCCACCAATCTGTAAGTGACATATAAGTGTTTTTTTTTTTTTAGGATAAAAACAGAATTTTAGGATAGTAGTTAACTTCATAAATATTAAGGGACACAATAAACTTTCTGGTAGTGGGAATGTCAAAAATAAAGACTTGAATGATGGTGCTTTCACTTGGAGTGTAAAAATATTAAGTGTAGTAGGGCAGCACAAAGAAGAGGAAGACCCATCAGATTCAATCTAACTAATAGTATGTACTATGCAGAAGACAGTCAACAAAAAATTAGGGGCTCTTGAGTGGCTCAGTCAGTTAAGCCAACTTCGGCTCAGGTCATGATCTCAAAGTTTATGAGTTCAAGCCCCATGTTGGGCTCTGTGCTGACAGCTCAGAGCCTGGAGCCTGCTTCAGATTCTGTGTCTCCCTCTCTCTCTGAACCTGCCCCTGCTCGCACTCTGTCTCTTTCTCTCTCAAAAAGAAATAAAATTTTAAAAAATTTAAAAACCCAGAAAATACTGTAAAGATAAAGATAAAGATGAACATGTAAAGATAAAGCTGATACTACCTCTGTTGCTAAGAAACCTACAGGGAGATACAGAGGTGCACACAGACAACGGACTGCATGTTGTACTATAATGAAATCTAACATAAAGGAAAGAAACAAGTGCAATGAAAGCAGGGAGAAGGAAAAAATATAAGTTATGATGCAGAGAATCAGGAAAGGCTGGAGATGGGTGCATAAATGAGATTCATAACAGCGATAAAAGAGACACTCTTTTTAGGGACACTGGTGTGAACACAGAAACAGAATTGACTATGTCCAGGGTGGAGTTAAGAATAATGAGAAATCATAAGTACCTTAGAAAAGAGTATGTGAATGACAGGAATACCAGAGTAGTTTATAAGACTATGAGGAAAAACTTTAATAAATTCAACAATAATATATGAATTTCTATACATAAAATGGATTCAAAAGCTTTAGAACAGGAAAGTTAATGGTCAGAACAATACTTCAAAAATACCATTTCAGGAATCCTTATAGGTCAATCTAATGAGACATTGTGGAAAAGGAATGTATCTAAGAGACAGTTAGAATAACCTAAATGAGCTATAATGACAAATAAGAAAAAGAGCAGTTACGCTACAGTTAAAGACTTGATTTATTAGCTGATTTTGAATTGAGAAAGAAGAGGAAAGGTTTGAAAGGGACTCAAAAATTTCAAAGCCTAAGGACCATGATAGGCAATTAACAATGTGTGGGACACAGCAAAAAAAGACAAATAACTTGGATATATATTGGTGGGGGAAATGGAAAGGGTTAGCTGACTGGGTAGGACTTGGTCGATCTTGGCTGAGCTTACGCGTATATTTATGTTGTCTTTCTGTGTCAGCCTGGGACATGTTGATCTAGTGTCTCAGCTGGTTGGCTCAGCTACACTCATGCCTTTCTCACCTACACAAGTCTGCCAGCAAGCTAGCCCTGTTTTCTTGATGTATTCTCATAACAATGTACAGAAGCAAAAAGGAAAGGAAAATGTACAAGCACACTTTCAAATCCCTGCTTGCATCAAATGGAATGTTATCCCACTGTTCAAAGCAAGTCATATGGCCAAGGATGGAATTATCTTGAGAGCCTATTACCAAAGGTAATGGTTACAGGAAAGCCTTTGATTAGGTCCATAGATGAAATCAAGCTGGCTTCTTATTTTAGAATATGAGAAGCATATTCTCAATTAGATTCCTAATCAAAGACATTAGATTTTCTTACTCATTATATATATGAAAATCTATTTTATCCTCACATACTTTGAAAAGCTGTCTGGCTACCTTACATAATTCTGGGTTGGAAATCATTTTAGTCATAAATGCAAAATCTCTCTCATTTCCCTTCAGAGTTGAGTATTGCTATTGAGAAGTTCAATGCCAATCTATAGCCTTAATAAAAATGTCAATAGTTGTTTTTGTTTTTATTTTATACCACTAAATCATCATTAATATACATATCAAAGGAGTGGACAACTGACAGAAATAAAATCTGAAATGAGTTAGCCTTTGGGGAGGGAGACCGAGAAATACAACAGGTATGCTTTCTTTCATTATAGTATTTTTATAGCATATAGTATTTTTTTATTATCTGTTAAGTTTATTTATTTTTAGAGAGGCAGAAGCAGAGAGAGAGGGGGAGAGAGAGAATTCCCAAGCAGGCTCTGTGCTGTCAGCACGGAGCCCAATGCAGGGCTCGAACTCATGAACTGCAAGATTGTGATTTGAGCTAAAATCAAGAGTCAGATGCTTAACCAACTGAGCCACTCAGATGTACCATTTTTTAAAAATCATGAGCATAGTTTAAAATATTTTTTGGTGGAAGAATTTCTTGAAACCCCCCAATTTTTCTGGGCCTGGACTTGTGCAGAAATGTTATATAGAAAGAGTTCCCCATGCAAAAGTAAATTTTAGCTTAGACTCCTAATTTCAGTGTCACATATACTGAAATATCTGATTCTGAATTAATAAGCTGGTGTTTGCACATGAACGCATGGATTATAGCTGTTATCCAAGGAAAAGACTTCTTTTAAGATAGTAAAAATAGAACCTTTTCCTTTATCTGAGGAGTATATGGGAAGAAAATACATGAGTGGAAATTCAAATGTGTCATTTAAAAAAACAAAGTTAGGTTTCAAAGTCTCATTTAACTAGAGGATAAAACTTTTAAGTATAGTGTGATGTAAATGCACCCAAGTAAATCACTGTGCTTTGATGGAGCAAAGATTATCATTTAAAGTAAACCCATTCCTCCTTCTGTATGAAACAGACATTACAACAAGAGATAAATAAGCTAACAACACAGTCATTAAGTGAGGATAAAAATGTTTAGTGCTAATCCATTTTATGAGAATGTATTAACAGCTTCAAGAGTATCAGCCCCTCATAATTTCCTTCACTCTCCCTCAATCACATAAGGAAGTCTTCAATCTCAATAAGCACAGGGACATAAAAGTTCACGACAAAACAGTTAATCTCCATTGTTCACATTCCTGTACTAAATCCTCATATAGACATTGTGGAACAGAAAGACTTATTTTTTTTCTCCACTCCCACCCATTTCCAATCACACTGTGAGCCTCGGACACCTGCATGCAGGTATGTAACTATATATTAAAAAACACTACTATTCTCTCTTCCTTAACCTTCCCATATTTGGTAGTCTAAGTAATTCAAGTTCATCTTATATAAACTCTTAAAATAGCCAATGGTCTTCAACAAATACCACTTTGGCAATTTCTTATTGCCTAGTTATACAAAGAGAATCTTAAAGAAATGCGAATGATTGCACTACTCCATTATGTGTCTGCTAACCACTGATTTCCTGTGAAAGCAATGTAAAGAACCACGAATATTTGTTTTCTTGGTAAGATGTTTAATGAGATCCTTACTCCCATAAGTTGCTGTGGATGCCTGAATTCAACTAACATATGTATTATTTGTATTGAGAAAAAAATAAAAGGTGATTTCTATTGTTATATGTAATTCTATGTACATTAAAGGCACAATTGAAAATATTCTTCTTTTGTTGCAAAAATGTTGAAAATGGTGTTCATAAGAACTCAGGTAGATAGTCACCCCAAATCAGGTCTAAGTATATGTGAAAATAAATGCACAACCAATAATTTCTGTTAACAAAATCAGAAGAATTTGGAAAAGGAAACAGGACTCATCTGAGTTGAGATTATTCATGGATACAGAATATATACAAAGGTAAAGTAGTCCATTATCCAGTCACATGAATTGGGTAGAGTTGAGAAATAACAGATAACCCATGACACCTCTCCAGCAATCAAAACTCAAGTAAGAAATACCTAAAGTTTAATATAAAACACAGTGGAAAATTGTGATATCTTATTTTTGCTTCTAAGATCAAAGTAATAAACAAATCTCAATTTTGATTAAAATACATATGAACCTGTCATGAATTAAAGTTGCAATAATAAGTATGCTGAGAAATTTTGGTTTTGTCTAGTTATATACACAGTTGTGAAGCATAAGTGAACATCACTACATCATCATGTAAAGGATCTCCTCAAGATCCTTGTTTTCTTGTGTATTCGTCATCTTGGATGTAATCACAGTTGTTGGTTATTACAAGCTCTGGATTTCTATGCTTTAAAATGGTCAAGACCTGTTGATACAGTATTGTTCAATCACACCTTATTTCTAAATGGTCTTCTAAAAGAGTTGACCAAGGAGAACCATAATAAGACATGGCTTCTTCATAATTTCAAGTGAAATTTAGGCTTGGTCACTCTTGTTAATCATATTGGCAAATTTTCTTTTCATTGACTCATTAAAATTATTTTAAAAACTGATGAGGGTGGATGAGGGAACTATCATTATGCTGTATTGTCTGGCTTAGTGAGTGTGTGTGTCACTGAGGGGTTGGGAGGTCGTCAAATGAGAACACAAGGAGCAAAATTGAATTCTTGTCATATGAGAGGGACATTTATGTACCACAAATGGGAGGATAGATAGATATATGTTAAAGGATGGTGATGATGATGATGATGATAGATAGATAGATAGATGGATGGATGGATGGATGGACGGACGGACAGATGGATGGACAGACAGATAGATAGGTAGAGTAATTTCAAAAATGAATACATTTAACTTAATTCAAAATGCCACATATTGTTTTTATTTTTCTAATTTCACTGCAGGCCAGTGAATGCTTNGGATGGACAGACAGATAGATAGGTAGATAATTTCAAAAATGAATACATTTAACTTAATTCAAAATGCCACATATTGTTTTTATTTTTCTAATTTCACTGCAGGCCAGTGAATGCTTAGTCTACACAGTGATGTAGAGGCAAGTACAGCTCAATGATCATGTTTACACTGGTCTTTTCACCACTGACACAGAGACATAGTCCTGATGGCAAACGGTTATAACCTGAGTAGATATTACCGTTTCATCACTGAGTGATATCATCCCACTACACAGGTGAAACTCGCCAACAATTAGTCTGATATGCAGATATATTACATATGATCCCATTTTGTGGGGTCTGACATGATGATGGGAGTGAGGAAATAAAGACGATTATTATGAAGGAAGTAGCAGGAAGAACGCCCAAGGAATACTTACAGGCACTGGTTAATACTCTAGATTTTATCACCCTATTTACAAGTATATCTAAATGGGACCTTATCTTTGAGAATGCCGTCTTACATTTCTATTAGAAATTCCTGACTTTTTCTTCTCTGTTCTTCATATACTTAGATCAAAAGTCTGTGAACTGTGTGAACTACAAAACATCTATGTTCACATCGAGTTCAATGACAAGAAGAATTTTGCCAATTCCTCTAGGCTAGAACAACTTAAGGTCAAAGGAAAAAACTAAAGGAACTGACTTAAATGAGATTATTTTATTTAAAAAAAAAAACAACCCAGACTAGTACACACTATCGTTGTTTATTCTTTCAGATTTGATGACATCCAACTTCCTTCATTTCTTTATGACAGTCTCCAGCATTCTTTGGTTTTCATCTATTCTACTTTTCCAAACTTGAACACTGACAATCCTTAAAATGATTAAATTGTAGTTAAAATATGAGAGGTTTCATGTGTACATGGTTGTATCTACTTCTTTACCTAGGTTTACTTGACATTTTCAATTATGGGTTATAGATGGACTGGGATTTTAAAATATTAAATCACTTGTTTCTTTTCTATCGAAGGGGATGTATTCACCAAGACATTTCTTTACTGGGAAAAAGTAAGCAATCCCATATAAGAGAAGAAAGGATCTACTAATCTAGGCCATAATAGAGCATTTAATGGCTCAATGCAATTTGGAAATTGTTCTTTCTCTTTCAGTCTTAGAATTTATCATCCTCCAGGATTAATTAATTAAGTGTTACAGAAAAGATAAAATTGATAACACAAGAATGTGTCCAAAGCTGTTAAAATTTGTTCTATAAACTGCTTTTTTTCTGTCTTGCTCTCAAAATATATTTCTCCTGCCTTAGTTGACTCAAGTTTAGCAAATGAAAACTTAATGGAGAGCATGGAGCACAATATGTCTTCACAATAGCAGTGTTTACAGAACAAATTGATCCATTTTTGCAGCTGGAAATAAGAGTTCAGAGAGACACTAAATGTCAGTAAACTTACAAAGTAAAGGCACTTTTAAAAAGTCAGGTTGTTTTCTCTATATCATGATTTCATTTATTTTTCCTAATACCTTTTTATTCTACATACTTCTAAATACTCCAATAGGCCAATTAAAAAATACTGAGATATGTACAAGTAGGTACAGAGAATATCCTGACAGAGTATTAAATATTAACAGATCAAATCTGACATAAATTTAATATATTAGATCATTTTTATATTCTTTAAATTGCCTTCATAATTAGGATGATATCCAAATAACCTTAAAATAATTTCAATCAGAAGTATATTTTATATTAATGGAACTGTTTACAAACCATAGACTAGTGGAGTCAAAATGAGCAATGCTATCATTATAAAATTGTCAATGTAAGGTATTTAACTATATATCAAGTATAATGAATAGATTTAAGGTATTGTAACAACTAACGTGGTTGCCTAGAGTGCTAAGTTAAAATGGAACGTGAGGCTGTCTTTTTTTTAATGAATGAGCACTAAGATTGATAAGCAATAGATGCTGTGGGAGAGAAATAATAGCACTTCTGCTTCAGATTTGTCATTTCTCATAGAAAGTTAAGCTTAGAAGGATTTATTAGATAGAAAGTAAACTATATATGATCAGTTTCCATTAAAAAGAATTCTGTATTTGCTGTAATATTTTCAAAGACTTTGTTTCACTGGTGCTTCCCTTTGTGCCTTCAAATATATGTTGATGCTTTTCAAGGGAAGACTTTATTCATGTATACATATGGCCCCATCCAGGACATTTTTATTACCTGGAACTCCTCTGTATTCAAATAATGTAATGTATCCATCTTAACCATTCTTAGCTCTCAGTCAGTTATATCTAATGTAATTATTCTACAACCTCATGAAGACTGTATGTCTTGATTGCCATGTTTTAGTCCACTTATCAACTTTCTATGAAATTCATGTTTTTCCCTTTGTAGCTTAGATGTTATGATTTCTCATTTAAAACATAATTATGCCACAGATAATAGAGGCTATCAAAAAAGTCAACATGATTCTGTCCCTTGATTCTTCCCCATGATTCTCTCCCTTCTCTCAATTTTGACATTTTGTTCCTTTATACCTTGCTCTTCTGACCCAGAAGATAATGCATCCATCTTACTGTTTACAGGCTGTTTCTTGATGATGCTTTAGATGCCACTTCCTCCTGCTTCTCCATGATGGTGTTATATAAATTTTCCTACTCTTCCTTATCTCCATCTCTGCCAACATATTGCCCTCAGCAAATAAACATTCTCAGATTGACTCCCTCTTAGAAATCACAGCAACAAACTCAGTAACATCTCTCCAGTCTATAAATTCCATTCTAGTTATTGGCCTCTTCTTCTCTTTTCTCAGGCAAACTTTCGCAAGTGGAGTTCATATTCTGTGATTTACAAAAGAGGAAGTCCACCACAAGCATGGACAATAATGAGCCCTGAAGTCAGTGTGGGCTGGAATCTTTCTTGTTATGTAACATTGAGCAAGTTGTTTAAACTGTCTTTGCACGTTTCTGTATCCATAAAAGGATATAATATGTGCTCAATATGGATATGTGAAGACTATAGTATTTAAATTATGTAAGAAATTTAGTATACACAAGTGACAGCTTTTGTCCTGTCCAGTTGATTTTTCTTTATCTTTTCCAACACCTTTTATCAACTCTCTGTAGTGTTGTAAATCAGACTTTCATCACTTCTTACCTAGATTATTCAATAACTTCCTAATTTGTATCATGGCTTACTAGCAACTTGTTCTAACCCATTTTGACACCCAACTACAGAGTGTTTTTAATCTATCTTCCTCTGTCACTGCCTAGTGGACACTTTCAAAGGGTTCCTATTACCAAGCAGTGGTCCAAAAAATCTTATCTAATTATATGCATCAGAATTACCTAGGATGTTTGCTAAAAACAAATATTTCAAAGCCTTACCTCCTGAATCAGAATCTTTAGGCAATTATTATATAACACTGCATTATAGGTAGGTTTCCCATTTATTTTGCATTAAAAGTATGACCCATCATTATTGGGTACTACTCTCCTTGCATATGATTTTACACCATACTGAACTTCTGTTGAAATTTCCTAAACCTGAAACATTGTATCATATTGTGTTGCCCTTGTATATTTTCCATTGACCATCAACTTCCATGTCTCCTTTTCTACCCTTGTATGAGTTTAATGTCCTTAACGCTGTTTATTCTTATCTATCATTATACATACCTCATTCTAATATCTTTCCCATTATATTGTAACTTTCTTTAAGAAGGTTAGAAAGAAGAACCTTTTATCTGCATCCTCAGCATCTAGCACACTGTATTATTCATAACAAGGACTGTACATTGATTTTGTCTCTCTTTTATCACCCTTGTTACTTATCTATCCAGCTACGTATGTAAGTGTCTATGCATTTAGTTATTTATACAGTTCTTTGCTTATATGTTCATGGATTTATTATAGTAAGCATCAATTAGTTGGTATAATTACATAAAATATGTATAATAAATTTATCAGCTATGTAAAAGGGACTAAACAAGGAGCATTAGACTTTATTGAAGATGATGTGTATCCAAACCTATCATTAATGACATATACCTACATTGTGATTTGCTCTTTATACAATAGACATTGTCCATAAGAAAATCAATATTATTAAATTGCTCAGTGAGAATGCCCTGGAGCTCAGAACTACTTAAATTCATAAAGAACACCATCTTCAGTAACATTGTTGATAAACCCATGCTATGTTTACTAGAACCTCAACTATTCTGTTAGATGGAGCTATCTATGTTCTGTTTAATGTAATGTGGAAAGAAATAAGGTTTATGTAATCTAGGTATGGTTGCTAATATTCCTCTGATGAGATGTCTCATGTTTTCTCTCCTCCCTCTTCACTAGTATAGAGGGGAAATATTTAGTGTGGGACCCTGAGGCCCTCACAGTAAGTAAGTCACTAAATAGAATGACTGAACAGAAGGTTGCCCAACTAGACTTGAGATGACAGACATAAGTAGGTTTTTACTGTGTTAAGTAGCTGATTTTTTTAAATCTTGTAACAATTAGCCAATGCTATATTTAAAAAATGTCACAGTAGATCTTTCAATGGGTTCCTTAGGATTTGTGTTTTTATAGTAACTTTTACCATAAGGTAACAGCAAAATAAAATGCATTTTTTTTTTCTGAAGTGCCAATGGGATGAGTAGGTACACAAATTTCTGATGATCTGGTGTAATTTAAGAATATGCTTTAAATGTATGAAAGCTTTCATGGACTATTTTTATAGTAGTCTCTCCGTATTATATCTCTCATCTCAGCTTTTGATAAATATTCAATGGCTATGAGGTAGTGGGTGCTCTTTCATTTTTAAAATAATGTGTAAATTAATTTAATATATTTAAATCTTTCTTGTGGCTCTAGTTAAGAGAATAAAGAAAAGAATGAAGGAGAATAGAATGGAGGTCAAAAGCCTTCTGTAGATGAAGATGAAGCACCTGTTTAAGTAGATTTAAGAGCAGACTTTCAGGAATATTTTCCCTATACTTTAAAGCTGTAGCATTAATCTTTCTGCTAATTCTGATTTCAATAGTATCTTTGGTGTAAGCTCTGCAATGCCCTGAGGATATAGACTGACATTAAATACAAATCTAGCTAGTAATTGGTGACAGTCAGTTTTCTCCACTGCTAGTAGTCTAATGGTATTACAGACATTTAAATAATGGGTAGAAATCCTAGAAACAGCAATATCTTTGTTACTATTGTCTAATGTAAGTTTTACAAGTTGGCTTTGTTTTGAGGATACTGGTAACTTAAAACAAATACTGAAACACATTTCCCAAATAGCCAGTGTAAATGCCTACAAATCAGGAATGCAATCACTGATAGGTAATCCTTTTAAGGACTGATTGGGTTCAACATAGGTACAGGCTAAATTTTTATATTCTTATTCAAAACATTTTCACCACAACCATCTCCCCTTTCACCAAAGTCCAGCTGTTGTTCGCTCACAGTTCTGGTTTTTTCATGAGATTCTCAGTACTTCCTGCTCACAGATCTAACCTGGAGTCTGTAACAGGAAACTCTTCATGTTTTCCTCTTTTTCTCCTTCTCCTGTCAAAGCTAAGGAAAGGTGGAGGCATATGAAAACAAAACCTTATAAGAAAAAAACAAAATGAAACAAGACAACATTTATTGGGAAATGAATGCTAATAAATAGTTGCTATGTTTTGAGCAAAGAATTGGATCAATTTTTAGTGCATTCTACATAAATCCCACTGATCCTTAGATTTAAATAATTCAACTGCAAGGAATGATATGGAATCACAATACACAATGCAGATTTGCATGATGGGAACTGAGATTCTATTATCTTCTTCATTTATCAAAATGGAAAACTACAGTTTTTTTTTTCTTTAGAAGTTTTATGGCTTCAATTACTTTCGTAGGCTATATTGTCTATAAGTTGCGTAGATAAAGCTGTGGAAGTACTTTCCATAAACCATCCAGAGAAAGCACACTTTCTCCCTTAATCTCACTGCCCTTGTCTAAGGGAATAAAAACCTAGGTACAAGGCATTCTACCTCTTGAACACTTTAAGTTCCATGTATGGTCATTACCATACCAGTCATTCTCTCATTTGCATGCATCTCAGCCTCCATTTCATTAAGCTGTCATTGTCAGGCTGAAACGATCTTTTCCTTATCTGAGCTGATAGATAGCAGTGAAGCTTGTTCCCTTGTGTCTACATCTTTCCGTGCAAAAGCAAGATTGGGAAACAGATTTATAACAATACATGGATGCACTGAATTAGAAAAGACAGTTTCAGAGCAATGACATGGTGTTTTCCCCCCTCTGATGCACACTCCACCGAGATATGTCAAATACACTGTATTAAAGCTTTACAAGTTTTGAAAGCTTTCTCAGTCTCTTTATTTTTTGGTTTTTGTTGTTGTTGTTGTTTTTACTTTTTCCTTGTTTTGTTTTGTTTGTATTTCCTCTGAATAAGGAACACCCTTTCTGGGTCGCTGTGTTGGGAAGATGATTATAAATGATAATTTCTCCTGTTACCTTCTATGCCTAATGGTTAAAAGTGGATCAGCAACTCTTTCTTAAAGGAAAACTTTACAAAAAAATAAATCTGTCACATCAGCAGAGCAGCCTATGTCCATCAATGAAGGATGAAGCTCTCTCAGTTTATCATACAGGGCCACTGCTAGAATAAAAATGCTTTGAAAAAAATCACTCCAGTAATGAACTTATGCCGTTACTCGGAGGATGTGAAAATAATTTCTGTAGCTTTCTTTTAAGTTTTTAGTCTTTATAGCCAGAAAAATGCAATAATGTGACTCATGACACATTGTACTAGTATCACCTGAGTTAGCAAATTCTGTTCAAGTGTCAAGATCATTCAAGTTTTCTACATAATGAGGCAATAAATGCTATGTTTTCAGGTTTTATTTATCGGGTATTATATTATCCTAAGCAAGATCAAACCAGGTAATAAATTTCTACTTGGTGCCTATGAATTTTCTTGGGTCCAACAGTCCCTATAATATATGGACTTTATCAATAATATCCCAGAAGACAGTACTTGTAGCTCATTTTGCCACTCCCACGATGAAGCATTAGCAAACTGAAATAGAGCACAGACAGGTAAAGCATTCCAAAGGCTACTGGGTTGCTAATGATATTTTTGTAATTTATTCTTTGTAGACCCAATTCATGTTGAAATGCTGAAACAACTGTATACGAGTCCCTTGTATTCCTCATTCTGGATCACCTATTAGAAGTCCACTGTGGTCCAGGAAAGTGCTAGGTGCTAGGAACCCACCAGTGAGCAGCGCAGAGCTTCCCCACCTTTAGGAACTGTACAGTATAATTTGGGATGCAAAATATATGTAAGTTTTTACAAAATAACATAGTATGATCATGATATATACAGGTGGATATGTGAATGTACATGAAAACAATTCCTCTACTTGTGCTGGGATTTCTGGGAAGCTTTCCTGGAAACAATGAGGCATAATCAGATTGCTAAGTGATGAGCAAGAATTAGGAAAGTGAAGAGGTGATGCAAAAAAGGAGCTAAAAACATGGCCAGAACTTAATCTAAACTGACTGCTCTGTAATTGTAGTAGGCAAATTACAATGTTTTCACATATTCATCACAACATCCAGGTATAGGAAGAATTCTTACTGTTTATAGGTAAGAAAAGCAAGGCTCAGAGACATAAAGAAATTATCCATGATCACACAGCTAGTAAGTAGATTATCCATCTGACGAATACCTTTATCCCTCATTAGATTATAATTTCCAGGAGCGAGGGAGTCACCATAAACAGTATGTACCTCAATTTTTGATTGTTAAATTAATTAATGTGTGAATTATTCCCATGCCATTCCTTTACTGTTATATGATGCTTTTATCTTACTAGGCAGAGAAAACAGTCTATATAAATGCCTGGAGGCCACGTAAAGCATGATTGATGTTTTTAGAGATCTAAAAGTGCTTTAGCTTAACCAAAACTTTTATTTCCTATTTAAAAATTCCCAAATGTAATACAGCACATTTTTTTCCTCTTAAATTTTATCTACAGTGTGTGGTAAGACAGAAGCCTGTTACATATTATTCGATGTCTTCCTGCAAATGTGATTTAAAAGTAAAAAGTTAGATTTGAGTTTCAGGGGAGACATTTACAAGATGTGTGATCATGGAGAAATAAAAATATGAAAGTTTTCCCATGTGTAAAATGCCGTAAAATCTCTCTCCACCAGCTTATTGTTAGGTTAAATTGAATCACCTGTGTATGGTCTCTATCACAGTCCCTGCCAATACTAAGCATCAGTAAAGGTGAGTATCCTTTCCCTTGGCCAGCTTTTAAATTGAAGCTATTATGTTTCTTGAGTTGCTACTATTTTGTGATATCAACCTGAAAATTGGGTGTTTCCAACCTCTACCATCATTAATAGAAAGTCTAAATTTTTGGTGTAGAAAATACATCATATAGAAGTGTTGCCTTTTTTTTTATACTACATAAAATCTAACTTTAATACTGATTTCTAGTTGTCTGGCTTATCTGAAGGGAAGCACCGATTTGAGCTTTCATTTCTCTGAAAGACAAAGGCCACAAATTATGAACTCTGCAACCTCTGGCTACCGTTTACTTCACCAACTGTATGTGTCATGCCTAATTGGTACAGGGAGCTGTACAAGGTGCTCCAAGACATAAAACTATCAGTGAGTCCATAATCTAGGAGGGGGTGTGTAATACTAGAGTGGTATTTGTAAAGAAATGATAAGGGAAGGATGGGAAAGATATTTGGGGATTTAGAATTAAGTTATTTAGATACTAATGCATTGTGGTTAATTTGAGAGGAAAAAGCATTAAATATGACTGAGGTTTTACACCTGAGAATAGGAAAAGCAGTGGACTCATTAATGGAGGAGAGGGAACAGAAAAGATGGGAGATTTTAGAGAGGATGCTGAGTTTGGTTCTGTTTGTGTTTGACTATTCACGTGAGATAAATTATGTAATTTATACAAAAAGGCCATCTAGAGTTTGATCTAGAAATAAAAATTTTAATGCTGCTTGAGAAATGGTTAAGGGGCACCTGGGGGTTCCATGGGAGGAAACAGATGATTGATTGAGAGATAGGTAGGTAGATGGGTAGATAAATGATAGATAGATGATAGATAGATATGTCGATAGACTATAAATAGATTTTTAAAACTAAAGATAGAACCTAAACTGGATGAATATTTATATTTTGAAGAAATATGCCTAAAGAGAAGTCAGCATACAAGAAAGAGGAGTAATAAAGAAAAGAAAGAGGGAAGGAAGGAAGGAAGACTAGAGAATTCTTAAGAAGTTAAAAAGTAAAGCACCACTGATTTGGCAAATGTATTTTTGTTCATTATGCAGTATTCAATTTTTGCTGCTTACCTCATACAGTTTGAATTATTAAACATATCAATATGAGGGGCATTCAGTGATGTTGGCAAATAGCAAAAAGTAAATAATCATCTTTATTAGAGACTTTTTTTTATTATTTCCTAAGTAGTGGTGATTGTTAGAGTGCATCCTATTTACTTTCATTAATCTCACTTCCAGGGACTTTAGAAAAACTTCAGGGAGAGGGGCGCCTGGGTGGCTTAGTCGGTTAAGCATCCGACTTTCACTTAGGTCATGATCTCGCGGTTCGTGGGTTCGAGCCCCGCGTCAGGCTCTGTGCTGACTGCCAGCTCAGAGCCTGGAGCCTATTTCAGTCTGTGACTCCCTCTCTCTCTGACCCTCCCCTGCTCATGCTGTCTCTCTCTCTCTCCTAGAAATAAATAAAACATTTAAAAAAAAAAAGAAAGAAAAGAAAAACTTCAGGGAGAAAGATACTTCACATACATAGAATAATAATTTTGTTAGTGTGGATCTGCTCATTTTTTTACATTACTTTATTATGGATTGAATCCCATTTTTGTGATAGATTTTTCAGTTTAATAGTTTAAGGTAAAAAAAAGAGAGAGAGAGAGAGAGAAGTCGGGAGAAACACTGAATTAAAATTACAATTTTAGTTAAATTACAATGTTAGTCATTAAAATAATAGTCACTTGAATCTTTAATACATCTCCTCCTTGTTCAACCTGGCATCCAACTTAAGCTGTTGTTGTTTTTTTCTGTTGTTGTTGTAAAGAATCAAGAATTTACATAAAGCGTCTTGTAAACTTGGTCAATTATTATAATTATTTCATTCTACTCTATTGCTTTGGTTGCTTTAACAAGATTTATTTTCTTATATAACCTAAGTTTTAGAAATCTTCCAAAACAAAACAAAACAAAACAAAAAAACAAATCTTCCTAAAGAGTCTTCCAAACATGGTTTCTTTCATAAAATTATTGCTTTCAATTTGTTCCACTGTGCTATTAACAACTGAGGATTAATTCAGACAAGCAGTTTAGACCAACACTTTTTTTAGCTAAGCATTTTGCAAAATTGTGGTTCATTTTAACTATAATCCTTTGGTTTATATGGGAATATTCATTCCTAGGAATTATGATATTTTAGCTGTACTTGTTTCCAAATTGTTAGATTTCTTTAAAAACTGTTCCAGTAAGTGTTAGCAAACTAGAGGCTGATATTTTACATAATCCAAGGTATATAAAAACTTGATTGATATCTTTAGAATGAAGAGATGTGTCTTCACCCTATTAGGGATATTTAATTATTCCATGCAAATGTCAGAAACAATATGCAAGGATTCACATACATAGAGAAACACCACAGCCTATATAAGTTAAAAGTAGTCATGGCTACAATGGCTTATTGAAGAACTAAATACATTATCTTTCACCTTTCATTTAGTATCCCTGAGTAAGTAATAGAGCATAACTGTTTTAGGAAGAATGTATCAAGAGAGAAAGTTACCATACTTTTTTGTCTCAATGCCAAGTTCAACTCAAATGAACACATGCTCTAGCGTATGGACCAATTATGTCACCATCCAGGTTCAAAAGGAAGGCCAACTAAATCTGGATCTATCTTTCTAGGATTGGTTTAAATGCAGATCTGCTTATTTTGAGTGTCTTTGAATGGGAGGTGTATCTCCCTCAGTAATTCTATTTCACACATTGTGGCAGGGTGACCATTAAATGCTCTTTCTTCTTTTCTGAGCTTTAATTTTTGAGGATTATTCTTCCTCTTCTCCTCCATGTGGTTCTTGGGATTATAACACAAAGATATACCTTCTTCCCCTATTACTGAGGTGAGTTTTTATCCTTGGGTAGGATTTAAAAAACTAATTTGAGAAGGCTTATAATACACTATACTACACTACACTGCAACAGAGGACTGCTTCCCTGCCCGTCCCTTTCACACACACACACAGCCTCAGATAGGTAATTGCAAGCCTAATGTGACTATAGTCATATTGATACAAATTATAAAGACACTCTGAAAATGAAGCCAACAGAGAATGAAAAGCAGAGAGAAAGAAAGTATCCAGTAGTATTGTAAACTCAAGTTCTAGCTGGAACATTGCCCCTTGGCTTTCTCAGATACAGGAACTAACAAATTACATTGTAGTCTAAAGTAGTTTAAGCTGACTATACACCATTTGCAGCTGAAAAACTGCCTTTGGGTGAGCATATTAGATTTAGTTTGAGTTTTTCTTAGGGATATTCTTGGATGAGAAGAAAAGGGAATCATCTGATATTTATTCATTTGTTCAATAGTTGTTTTTTTTTTTTAACAAGTGTCTACTTTGTGCCACATATTGTCTTAGCAAATTCAAGTACAGCCATCCCCCAGATAAAGATTCTAAAATCTTTAGGGTAGAGTAGTATATATTTAACACCTAAATAATTTCAAGTAGTTATAAATGCTACACAGAAAAAAAAAAAAAGGAAAAAAAACAAGGTCTATGGGCTATTAAGGAATGGGTAGTTAGGGAAAGGTTCTCTGAATAGAATTTTAAATGATGAGGCAGTCTAACACACAACGACAGGGGTAACAAAGAAAGGAATAAGCTTGTCTTGCTTAAGAGACTTGAAAAGGGCCAATACACTGAGAAGCAGTGAATGATGGGGAGAGCAGAAAGCAATGATGTCAGGGGTTAGGGTGTTGTTGGCTATTGTAATGAGTTTATTCTAATTTTGGATTATATAAGATTTATCCTAATCTTGAAGTAAAACTGTTGGATCATCTTCAATGATACAATGTTATAATATTTTCTTTTTAAATCCTACTAACTGTTCTCTGGAGAATGTATCAAGAAAGGGTGGACCAAGGAGATCAACAAGAATACTATATTGTGGGGCACCTGGGTGGCTTAGTGGCTTAAGTGTCCTACTCTTGATCTCAGAGTCATCAGTTCAAGCCCCACCTTGGACTCTACCCCAGGAGTGAAGCCTACCTAAAAATAAAAAATACTGTGTTATAACATGGGAAAGAAAAACCTTAATTGGATTAAGGTACTAAGGGATATTATAATAAATAATCAGATTAACTCTATGTTTTAGAAAGTGGGATAATGAAACTGACAAATGGTTAAGGGTGCTGAGGGAAAAGATGGTCAATACTAAGAGAAGTTTCAAGGATGAAGCTAATGTCCAAAAGTTGTGGGAGAAACTTGTATTCCTAGGCTGTCCTGTTTTTAGGACTAGAGGCTACCTGGATTTCAAAAAGAAACACCCATAGTAATGTAAAATTTTGCTTTTAATTTCTAAATGTCTGAGTTCAACTCTTAACTCTATCATTTCTTAGCTTTGTGACTCTTTATTAATTCACTCAATGCCTGTTAGGCAAACTGATACATGTGGATATGCTATGCCTTAGAGAGACAAAGGTGAGTAAGGCATCTATTTCCTCTCATCCTAGTGGAGAGGCAGGCAAATGGCAACTAAACAAATATAGAGAGAAGATAATTAGAAATTACAGAGAAGCGCTACACAGGAACTAAGTCGGAATAGAGGAGACTGGCTTTAGATGACATGGGAGCCACAGAGTCGTCTCAGATGAAGTGATATCTATGATGAGAGCCCACTGTTTGGAAGAAACAAATTAAGCAGAATTTAAGATGAGAATATTCCAGGGGTATAATGGCACACAAAAAGCCTCGTAACTTGAGTTTCTTTATCTGTTAAAGGGGGATGATACTAATCTTTATACAAACATTTTTGAGAATTAAATAACAGGAAGCCTATGCAAGACTAAGTAGTTTTAGAGGCACATCAAACATTATATAAAGGTTATGAAACTCTCCTAATTAGTAAAATCATTAAAACAGGAAGTCAATATTGCATTAGTGTCACATGGCCTGGTTTTAGACATTGCTCCTACTTGTGAAGCTTATGTCACTTATATACAAACTTTATAATCTCAGGAAAATTGCTTATTAAGGACATAGACTCTCAGACTCCTTTTGGAAAAAATGGGATCAGTCCTGGGAGCTCAGCTTCCCAGGCAGGGAAGACAAGGGCAGAGACAAAATGGAGGGAAGAAGAAAATCATCAGCACAGAGTCATTATCTCAGGTTTACAGATGAGGACACTATGGTAAGAGATTTTACATGACTACTAAGTATTAGAGGCAGATTCTGAATCCAAAATAGATTATATAACTGCCAGATAGAATCTCCAGATAGATTATATAACTGCCCCTCCTTGCCTGTGTCTTTTAATACATTCAATTCCCCTTGCAGTAAAATTCAAAGCTGAAAACTATGGAGATGACTGGGTATTCATTTAGGAAACTTTAGAAAGCTTTTCATGCTTTAAGACAGAAGTTTAGAATCTAGGATAGGAGCATGGAAGTATCTCCCAGGGGACATTGGCAAATGTGGACACACCTGTAGCTTCACAGTAACAGGAAAGAAAGAGTTGCTATTAGGAGCTAGTGGGTAGAGGCTAGAGATATTGCTAAACATCCATAATACTCAGGATGGCCTCCTACCGCAAAGAATCATACCTTTTAATATATCACTGTGCTGAGGTTGAGAAAGTCGGTGTCAAGATAATAAAGAGATATATATTCTATTGATGATGAAAGAGGTGGTGTCTAAATATATATTTTTTAATGTTTCACTTACTTCTGAGAGATGGAGGCAGCGTGAGCAGGGGAGGGTCAGAGATAGAGGGAGACACAGAATCCAAAACAGGCTCCAGGCTCTGAGTTGTTAGCACAGAGCCCGATGCAGGGCCCACGAAACCGTGAGATCATGACCTGAGCCGAAGTCAGACGCTTAACCGAATGAGCCACCCAGGTGCCCCAAGAGGTGGTGTATGAAACAACAATTGGGGCACCTGGGTGGCTCAGTCGGTTAAGCGTCTGACTTCGGCTCAGGTCATGATCTTACAGTTGGGCGTTTGAGCCCTGCATCTGGCTCGACTAGGTGCTGACAGTTCTGAGTTCACAGCCGGGATCCTGCTTCAGATTCTGTGTCTCCCTCTCTCTCTGCCCCTCCCCCACTCGTGCTCTGTCTCTGTCTCTCAAAAATAAATAAACATTAAAAAGTTTTAAAACAACAATAACAAATTACAAGTATTCTGAAAGGGGTAAGGTAAAAAGATTCAGTGATATATAGAAAGTCGTTTTCTAAACCACAAAGGATAAAGTTTGCACTTTCTCTGGAGGCTGTAATGTGTAAGAATGGCATGAAGGATGGCCTCTATAAATAACTGCTTTTTGATGTAACTCATCCTTGGAAATATGATATTGCTTTTCAGAAGCTGTAATATGGAAGAAGATAATAAGTTTTAAAACCAAGATATTTTGCAAACTCACAGTTCTTAAGTATAATTTTTGAAGGATTTGATGACAAGGAGATGAAAGAGCCATGAGCTCTCTTTCAGGAATGAGAGACAACAATCAGAAGGCCTGTATTAAATTTTACTGATAGACATGCTTCTGATTAGGAATTCGAAAAGTTTAATAATTCAAAATCTTTTTCTTTCTATTCCACAGTGGCTCTTTGTCAGCTTTTTTGGGCCACCTAGTAATTGATAATTCTTCTATGCCCTTAACACTTTGGCAGGAAATCTTTGGGCAAAATCTATCTATTTTAAATCTCATGGGGGAGTAAGATGACAGTGGGATAGGTAGCAAGAGTTGGTTGGTTCCAAAATTGTGAGTCATGACAATCTACTCAGGTGTCTGACAGGAAGTAGGAAGAGCCTCAGTTAAAATGGACATCAACTAAAATGAATTCAGTCATGGTTAAGAGCAAGAGGTCTGGATTCAAATCCAAATATAACCTTTTACTATCTGCTTGTCCTTGAGTAAGTAAGTTAATAAAACACCACCTCACTCTTAAAGACTAAAATGGACATGAATAATAGCATTTACTACATAAAGTTTTGGTAGGGAATAAATTAAATAATATGTGTAAAGTTATCAAATGAAGATCCAATGTATTTTCATAAGTGTTGTTTACATAGGAACGAATGGTTAGCTAATGAAAAACTGATATATTACAATTCATGTATGTATATGTATGAATTTGAGTATGTAAGATCACATACTCAAAACATATCTCTTCATATGGATTCAAATTAAAGTTATTGACTATGTGATTTTAAGAATAGCTAAATGGAATCTGCTTGGATTTAACAATATATTTATTAACAGTGCAACTGGAAAATATTTTCTAACACATGGAACAAAAAAGATTACCATTAAATAATACTTGTTCTGGGAATCATACAAATGTTACTTTCAGGACCAAAGGTAGTATGGTCTCAACTAATTTGAAATGGGTGGCCCTAGGGGTACCTGGGTCACTCAGTCAGTTAAGTGTCTAACTCTTGATTTTGGCTTAGGACATGATCTCACAGTTCATGGGTTCAAGCACCAAGTCCCAGTGCTGGGCCTGCCTGCTTGGGATTCTCTGTCTCCACCGCCCCTCCCCAACTCATGTGCTCTCTCTCTGTCTCTCTCTCTGTCTCTCTCTCCTCTCTCTCAAAACAAATAAATAAACTTAAAAACAATGCATGGCCTTTAAAAAGAATGAGGCAACAGGTAACTGAACAATGGCATTCTAATATGGGTTCCTCCTTTGTAAACTCTCCTTACATACACCATGAAGAGTTCTTCTCTTCTTTCTTTGAATAGAAGACTTGAAGTTGCCTAAATAACAATAATGTTTTATGAGATGCTTTTTGGAAAGGAATCAGACCTTCTTCACTTAAAGGGGGGGTAGATGATGGTTTGGATTAGAGAGAAGAGAGCTGTGGGTGAGTTGTCTCATGGAGCTCAAGCCAAGAAACACAAGAGAGGGAGAAAATCAGACTTTCATGTCTATTCTTGAGTTGGGGAGCAATCTCATGCTATTCCCAGCTGAGTTGAGGGAGTTGGATATTTAGTGAATTGAATGCTCATCATTGTCTCTTACTCTCTCCATAGTTAGAGAGGGGCATGGAAAGTTTGTGAACTGCTCACATCAAATCTGGAGGCCTGGATCATACATATCCTTTTTAAGACATGGTTGGAGAAAGGGAGATAACTCATTGTTTTCCTTTTGAAAGGAGCAACGCTCCGTGGACCCGTTATAGAATGTTAATTCTTTGGTCTGAGTGTGCCACTGGTAATTGGAGAAGAAGGCCTTATCTAGAAACTAAAAGACAGGGAAAGTGGCTAGCAGCAGGACCAATATGAGAATGGCAGGAAAGGCAGACAATTGAAAGTTCTGAGAGGGAAGACTGAGTCAACAAGGGCAGGAGTTGTGTGTAGCGGGTTCCTTGGAGTGAGAGCGTAGGATCACACAGCCAGATTACTGGATACTCTACGTATCTTATTTTAGTGGCTGCCCACTGCTTAGACTCATATCTAGGATTAGTATAAAAGTTCCAACAATAGCACAGTAATGAAACTAGCACTGACATAATGGAAGTTATTTTTCTTTGGGTTTCCTCTGAAATAGAAGGAAAATAAGAATGAGCAGTCACTCCGTGATGAATATAGAACATCACAAAATCACTTCCCATCTGCTGGCTAAATAGACAAATAACCATCAATCTTTTAAATGATAAAAGCAAGAAAATGTAGTACATATATCAAGAAAACTCTTTGACATCTCCTGCCAGAAACCTAAAAAGAAGTATTTGTTTAATTTTTAATGTGCTGGGGGCTTTTGTTTTTGTTTGTTTATGTAGTGAAATTGATGCTAAGTTAACATTTAAAACAAGAATAAGAAAAAATATAGAAAATGGAGAATTTTAAGATTTTTTAATTGTACTCTTTAGGAATGATGCTTTTTCATTGAGAAAGTGTCTTAAGTTCAAGGTTATACTGACAGTTATAAAGAGTATTACTATCTTTAAAATAAAATATACAGAAAGTTTTACATTATCATTTTTTAAAAAATTTTAAATGTTTTTATTTATCTCTGAGAGAGAGAGAGTGAGAGAGAGAGAGAGACAGCATGAGCAGTGGAGGGCCAGAGAGAGAGGGAGACACGGAATCTGAGATAGGCTCCAGGTTCCGAGCTGGCTGTAAGCACAGAGCCAGACGCAAGCATCGAACCCACCAACCGCTAGATCATGACCTGAGCTGAAGTCCCGCTTAACCGACTGAGCCACTCAGGCGCCCCACATTACCACTTTTCTTAAGCACAGTATTTTCTAAAGTCAAATTTATTAAGGCTTAATTGACATTACTTTCATCCTTTCACATGCATAGTTCTGTTAGTTTTAACAAACATGTATAGCTTTGTTTTATTTACATTTTAATACTGATTTCTAGGGTTTTTTGGGGAAAAAGACAAGATTTTAAACTCCAACATTAAAAAAATGTTTTTTTAATGTTTTTCTTTTTCTTTCTTTCTTTCTTTCTTTTTCTTTCTTTCTTTCTTTCTTTCTTTCTTTCTTTCTTTTTCTTCTTCTTCTTCTTCTTCTTCTCCTCCTTCTTCTTCTTCTTTTTTCTGTGAGACAGAGAGAGCAAGCAGGGGAGAGGCAGAGAGAAAGGGAGCGAGAGAATGGCAAGCAGGCTCTGCTCTGCCACACCAGAGCCCCAATGCAAGGTTAGAACTCACAAACCTTGAGATCATGACCAGAGCTGAAGTCGGATGCTTAACTGACTGAGCCACTCAGGTGCCCCAAACTCCCAACTTTTAAAACTGGCTGAAGCTTGTTCAAAAATATTTAAGAGAATTTCAAAACTGAACCTTTAAGAGATGGAGTATACATATGCAATTTTCTCATAGAGGTGGGGTGAAAAAAATACATATATGCATACTAACATTAAAATATATGTTCGTAGCACTGCCACATAATAGTTAGAAAATGATCAGTCATTATTATTACATTTGACTTTAAAGTTCCACTCATTTTTTAAACCCTTGATACTACAGGCATATATTATCAAACATTTAAAAAATTCTTCAATATGTATATATATGTATATATTTTTTTTTTGAGAAACAAAGACGGAGACAGAGCTCAAACAGGGGAGGGACAGAGAGAGAGGGAGATACAGAATCCGAAGCAGGCTCCAGGCTTTGAGCTGTCAGCACAGAGCCCAACTCTGGGCTCAAACTCACCTAGTGTGAGATCATGATCTGAGTTGAAGTCGGATGCCCAACTGACTGAACCACCCAGGTGCCCCTATCAAACATTTTTATGTATCAGTAATTTAGTGTCTTAACTGAATACATATTGTCCTCTAAGGAAATTGTATCCTGTTATAACTAAATATTGATTGATTTTTTCCCAATATACTTTAAGTTAATATGTTAAATAATCAGTGCATGCACATATAACTTAAAATATAAATGTCTTTCATAGCTTAATGGATTTTAGAAAAGGACACACATTCTTTATTAAGATCCATAAATGATAAAATAGATAAATTTTTCAAATGTTTTAGGTTGGTTGCACAAGAAAATAATAATGACAATGATATGATGCCGGAATAATGTTATACATTATGGCAAACTAATAACCTCCGGGGTGTTCAACTTCCATGAAATTCATTTCATATCTCATCTATTATGGAGGATCCCTGAAAAACAGTTGACTATTCCTCTTTTGAGGTATTTGGCATTGCAGGCCTGGCTCCTGAAAGCTAAGAGATTAGATATTGTCATTTTCAAAGGGTAAAATCTGTGAAAGCTGTTTTCTAATTCAAGAAATGTCTGAGCAATAAAAATCCCTTTATGCAAATAACATAGGAGGAACAAAACCCAGTCATTTGTCAGCTTTCAAAATAGATATATTCTTTGTTTTAAGCAGTACACTTCTCAGGGCAGAGGGGGGCTGCCATTTCTCATATGGACAATTAGGGATATGAGCTCACATGCGTGATGTTTACTCCCCTGGGAGTTGTATAGCCCTTTTTAGAGAAGGGTTTTAATCATTCCACACCTACGAAGTACCATCAGAATTTTAAGTCCACTTTGTATTCAGAGTTCTAATTGGTGATGATGAGATTCACTCGGAACACCGACATTGTTTGCACTTTATTGTCTCACTTTCCTATTTTAGTTCCCATGGCCTGCAATCAGAAGTTAGTGGTGGCTCAACGCCTCCTCTGAAACCCTGAAACAGTGTGCAAAGTGTCACCTGAATGGGCACGTGCACATGAGAAGCAAACGTTTTCAGAGGCTCTGTAAAAGGGTTTGCAACCAATATTAAGCACGTGTCTTTTAACTGGACCTTTATTAATGTATTGAAAAGGTTTTAAGACCTTCCATATTTTCTCTTTGGCCTGTATTGCCAATGTTGTCCTCCATGAATGGCACCTTCCCTGGAAGTTGTCCCCCACCTGAATATTCCTGGGCTCATGCTGATTCCCTTCTGCTCCATCTTCAACTGCAAGTATTCTACACAATCATCCTGGCCCAGTTTAGGTCCTGTCTCATCCATTCACTGGTGACATTTCTAGTAAAAAATAAACCTCTATGCTTCTATAGCCTCATTTCCCAACTATGGCCCACTTCAGCACTTAGGGTTTGCATTTCTCTCTTATGCACATCTCATCCCCCTTTGCTATAGTGGATGCTTATGGAGACTTTTTATTTGTATCTTCAAAAGTCTGGTCCTGAGTCTTGTACATAATGAGTCACACATCTTGAGAGAAATCAAGTTCTATTCCCAGTCTATTTCAAACAGCGTACTTTCTATGCATTCCATGATGAAGAGAAAGGAAAAGGAATAAAATGACCATTTAACCTGAACAATTTTTGTTTACTATACTTTCTCAGGTTCAGTTTGTTTTGTTTTGTCTTCATACAGGAGTTCCGTTTTTGTTTTTGTTTTTTCCTTCTGCCACTTTCTCCTTTCAGTGATGGTATTAGAGAATAAATTTTGTTGCATTCCATCACTTTCTCCTATCTCCTAGTATCTTATATGGAGCAACACAGTAATTTACATCACAGAAACAACATTTGGCAATATTTTTTTTATTCCTTGAATTTAAATATATAACTATAATAGCATATCATAGCATGGTTTTGTTGATTTTATTTAAGAATCTCAATGGATGTGAAAAAAAAAGTACAGAGTTTCTCACTCATTTGTTATTTTCCTGTCGCTTTCATGACCACAAAGATGACATGAAAGGTCTTCTTTCCAACTGTGTATTTCTATATGTACTATCTCTATATTTCTGGGCTTTAATTTCTTTACACATTTGAAGACTATTCTGCAAAAGCTACAGACCCTTACTAAGTCAGCAATGCCCTTCTCTCCCCATGATCCATGTCTCCCAAACCAGCTCTTTCTCAATCTCATCACTTCCTGTTGTGGATGTCATCATCCTCCATGTACCCTTTCACTTCTGTCCATGGCTGGAAGTTGTGTTCTCCATGACTGTCTTTATTCTAGTCCTTTCCCATATCACAGGGAAATATTTCATTGGATGACCCTTGAACTTTCTTGGCATAACTAATACTGACTTTTTCCTTAATGATCTTGGTTCTTTTACAAATCCCTTGAGTCTAGAATTAGAATTTTCCTGTGTCAGGGGTATATTTGATTAGGAGGTAATCTCAATATTCTCTCAGATCCTACTGAGACTTACCTCTAATCTCCTTCTTTTGATTTTTCAAATGTTTATTTATTTATTTTGAGGCTGGGGAGAGGAGAAGAGAGAGAGAGAGAGAGAGAAAGAAAGAGAAAATCCTAAGCAGGGTCCATATTGTCAGTGCAGAGACCCATTGTGGGGTTCAATCCCACGAAGTATGAGATAATGACCTGAGCCAAAATCAAGAGTAAGACACAACTGACTAAGCCACCCAGGTGCCCCAATCTCCCTCTTTTGAGAAACGTTTTCTTCTTTGAAGTTTACCTTATTTGGTTATATTACAATTATTATATCATTGTCTCTCTTCTTGGTTTCTATCTACAAATACTCCAATCACTCCCCATCACTCACTGAAAGCTTTGGTACACTGAATTTGGATTCTTTTGTAACAAAACTCCTTTTATTACTACATTTCAAAATTTTTATCTATAGGAAGTTCCCCTCAATACCAACTTCAGAATTCCTTGACTTTCATTAATAAATATTGCACTTTAATAAGCAGCTCCGTCTAATTCTAAGATAATTCTAATTCTTAGAAATTATTTTATGGTAGATGAGCTATCATAAAATATCACTAAAATCTTGGAAATTTTTCTAAGGCTTCACATTTATTAAATGGGAACATGGATACTTGCTCCTCTCAACTTTTAGCACTTGGAGATAATGAGAACACATAACATATGAAAATACCTTGTGCACATGAAATCTTCATGATTATAAAGTAATATAACTTTGAAAACTATCCTTTACTTCAATATTCACCATTGAGGAAGTATATGACTTATGGTGGTCTGTGGGGGAACTTTGATTTTTATATAAATGATAATGTGATTTGTGTGTTGAATGTACAACCTAGACCCTTTATGTCAAGATTAGAGGTCTGATCCGAAAATAATGGTGCATTGAAATGGCACTGCCTGGGAGAATTTGGCAGGCTTGAGAATTCTGAAAATCAAAATACTGAATAACAAAATCATCTTGATAATCCCTGTTTTACCTGAGACAAGAAACACAGACTTTCCTTGGAAAAATATAGCAATATCTCAAAAGCCATATCTAATTGTCATTTGCCTGGTTATCAAATCCAAACTCAATATGTTTAGGAGTGAGGAAAGTAACAGAGTAAGAGGAGTAAAGGGGGTGGTTATTTTAAAATATATATATTATATTTTATATGTTATATTAGATATATATATACATATGTATACAATTTTATTTCCTTATGTTTTCAAAAATATGATAAAAATACATTTATTTAACAAAATAAAATTCCGTATTTATTGTGGCCTGGGTATGGTACTACTTGCTATAGACAAAATGCAATGCAAAACCCTTCATAATTATAGACCTCTTAAAATTTAGAAGCCAATGGGAGATGGATTAGTCAAATAGTCATAAAAACAAATTAAAAAATCACTATTTTGACAAAAGCTAAAATAGAATGAGAATCTGTAGTAGAGTAATTTGACATGATCAGAGAGGCAAGAAATGACTTTGAAAAAGCAAGTCTCCAACTAAAGTATAAATAATACATCATCCCTAAAAAAAAAAAAAAAAAGAACAAATCATTCTTAACTAGATATAGAGAAGAGGAAATGGTATCCAGGTAGAGGTAATGATAAGTACAAAGGCTCTGTGATGAGGAATCATAAAAATTACAACAGATTGAATGACATTTAGTGTCTTTCAAAAGTGAGTAAAGGAAAGCAATGCTATGAGAAGCTGGAAGGGTGACTAAGGTATGGAAATATACAAGGCTTTATAAAAGTCCACATTGAAGGGAAATTGATTTAATCATCATCTTTTATTTTGGGTAATTGGGGCACCTGGACGGCTCAGTTGGTTAAGTATCCGACTTTGGCTCAGCTCATGATCTCACAGTTGGAGCTCACACATTGGTCTTTGTGCTGACAGCTCGGAGCCTGGAACCTGCTTCAGATTCTGTGTCTCTGTCTCTCTCTCTCCATCCCTGCTGTGGTCTCTGTCTTTCTAAAAAAATAAGTAAACATCAAAATAAAATAATATAATAAAATAAAAATGAACTATTTTCGTTGAGTATACTTTCTTTTCATGTGGCAAATGATTTGGTTTTCCATTTCTTTTCTTCTACCACTGTCTATAGTAATAATGTAAAATTTCCTCTTTAAAATTTTTAAGTGGAAATATTAAGTCAGTTTGAAAGAAATGCTATTTTGTAAAAATAAAATAAATAGTGCTCATTTGATAAAAATGTACAAGTATTGCAAGACTACAATTTATGAGCCATTGCTTTCGTCTAAAACATGTTTTTTTAAGGAAAGATTAAGGTTTTTGGGGATAGTATATTATCATGTTTGGAATTTTCATTCTAATGAATCAAATTTGTTGAAGGAAAATAAAATGAATAATGACAATAATGCTGACACCATTTTAAAATATTTTTAAGTCATTTGTAAATAGAATGTTAATAGTTCCAGAAATCTTATATATCTTATGACATATGAAATATAGGATCAGATATTGGTCTTTTTATTCTCAGAGACACTTTCTTGCATAGCAGCTTATTCCTACAGGAACATTTGAAGGCGTTCTAATCTGAGGGTCCTGGTTTATGACAAACCTAAAGAGTAAGTTTCATTATTAAGTACTACTGTTAGTTGGGGTGAAGGGCATGCTCAAAGATTTCTAGACTCTTCTTTCAGGACTAGTGGTTTGAAAAGGAATTTTCCAGGCTCAATAAAGATAATCCAAGCAGAGAAAGTAACAATATTGAGAAGAATCTCTTCTGAACTTAACCCTCTCCTCCATTTAGTCTCTTTCTATATTGTAATAGTTAATAACTTATTTTAGAATTTTGTAATGTTTATTTATTTTTGAGACAGAGAGAGACAGAGCATAAGCAGGGGGAAGGTGAGAGAGAGAGGGAGACACAGAATCCGAAGAGGCTCCAGGCTCTGAGTTGTCAGCACAGAGCCCTATGCTGGACTCGAACTCACGAGCCATGAGATCATGATCTGAGCCGAAGTCAGACATGCGACTGACTGATCCACCCAGGTGCCCCAATTTATTTTTAAAAATTGGGGTGTAAATTCCTCATTCTAATTTACCTAGTTCACACTTACTGAGTGCCAACTACGTGCCAGGAACTGTGCTAAATTCTATAAATTCATAATCTTATTTAATCCTTACTGTAAAAGTATTAAGTTAGGATTTTAGTATCTCTATTTTAAGTTGGATCATTGAGAATCATGAATATCAGTCAATGGCCTAATCTACATGATTAATTAAGTGCCAAATCCAGAACTGGAATGAAATCCAGGAAGATCTAACTAAGAGTATTTGTGTTCTTTACCAGTGTGAGATGTCTCTCCTGTATCTCTCTGTCTCTGTCTCATACACACACACATGGGCACACACACCTCTCTACAAACACATGTATACACATATGTATTTAAATATGTTCACATAGGCGTTTATAAAAATATAGATACTTGAAAATAACAGAAACAGATGTCTTATAAACCCATGACCTTGGGTGACCGAATGAAAGACATGGAGAAGGAGGTTAACTGATAATGAATATGCTTAGCTATCATCTATCATTTTACTCTCTTATATTCCAGTTACTCTGGGATCTATTTCCCTCCTTTTAATTGCACAATATCTAAGCTTGCCCTTCTACCAACCAAAACACAAATACTGGTACCAACAGCCAAAAAAATTAGTTGTTGGCATATGAATCAATAAGAGATTATAAATTCCTAGTACTTTCAGATTGTATGTCAGATTCAGGAAGGACAGTTGCCAGAAAACCACACTGCTTGGAACAAATTCTGAGTTACTGGCACTGCATATTGCCATATTGATTTATTGATTAAAACAACAACAATAATCTACAAGTTTAAGTGGCATCTGAAATAAATGAACGGATTTTTTGTGTTACTAATTGTGCAAGGTTGTTTTTTTAAAATTATTACCACCACACACTTAATTAATTTGGTAAAATTTATCATTTAGGGTGCTTATCAAAAAACTCTAAGGGTTGAAGTGATGCTTTTTTACTGAATTGATTTTGTGTCCATGTGAGGATTCTTAATCAAACCTAGCCACAATACTACTATCACGTGTTAAAAAAATAATTCCTTAATATAAAAATTTCCCAACAGTCTTTTTTTTAAAGTTTACTCTGTTTTCTGAAATGTGAATAAACAGAAGGGCCATATTTTATGCTTAATTGAAATATCTTTTAATATGAAGTTCACCACTACCTCTCTATAATTTTACCAAAAGTTTTCCATTGAAGATTCAGGTTATCTTTCCTGTAGTTTCCCAACTCCTGGGATTTGTTGGTTGTATCCCAACAGTGTCATTAGCAGTGGCTTTCCCTCTATTTCCTTTAATTTGATAATCCAGAGGATTGATCTGATTCCTTTTAGGTGTTTTTGGCAAGCCTACTTTCTAAGTGGTGGCTTCTAGTCCCATCAGGAGGCATACAATGTCTCTGGTTGTCTTTTCGTACTTTGTATCAGTCATTGATGATTATTGTGTAGATCCCTTATTTCATTATAGATGAAATGATGATATTCTAATTTTAACATATATATTCTTTTATCAGATAGAATAGGTCCTTAAAACAGTCTCCGTATTGACTCTGATTAACAAGAATTAGAGGTTATTTAGAAAAAAGAGGACAAATCCCAATTGTTTCCTTTTAGGTGCAAGATATTTAGTTCCTTAGCATGTCCAAATGGTGACCAATGAAGTTTTTTTTACTATCGTTATGAATTCATGGAATGAAACATTTTTAATGTATTTTAAAACCTCAAAGGTAGTATTCTTAGTAATGCTCAAATGATTCCATTTTTTTTGGCTATTGGGGGTCTATTCAAGTTTGCTTCTGAGTTGTAAAGACATTATCTTTTAAGGCTTTGCTGGCACTTTTTCTTTCTGTTATGATAGTGTGGTCCAAGGTCATCTTAACACATTTCCTACCTTAGGCCTAGAAGTAACCATCTCTCCAAGGAACCCTAGATTGTTTCCATAGAAAACACTATTGAAAGACCCATAATTAGGCCATCAAAGGAATTCATCCCTATTGGATTGGTCTAGTCAAATAATTGTAATGCAAACAGTGAAGGAAATTAGGGCAGAAAAAAAGTAACATCTCTTTACATTTACCTTTTCTTTTTAAAAATAATTTTTAAATGTTTTTATTTATTTCTGAGAGAGAGAGAGAGAGAAAGAGAGAGAGAGAGAGAGACAGCATGAGCAGGGGAGGGTCAGAAAGAGGGAGCTACAGAATCTGAAACAGGCTCCAGGCTCTGAGCCAGCTGTCAGCACAGAGCCCCATGCGGGTCTCAAACCCACAAATCCTGAGATCATGACCTGAGCTGAAGTCGGACGCTTAACCGACTGAGCCACCCAGGTGCCCTACATTTAATTTTTCTGAAGCTCAAATCTCAAATCAGTGGCAAAGCCTATGGTAATTCAGACCCTCAGCATGCTGTCTTCCCTAGTCAGATTCTTATCTCTAGTTTTCTCATATCATGTCTCTCCTTTCATTATGTTCCTTTATTTTTTCTTCTTTCTTTAACACTTGCCCTTTCTCTTTTCCATCAATTGTCATCCATAATACATCATTTAAGAGAAAAATTAATGTTTAATAATTTTAGTTCTTGAGCTATAGAGTGAAGTATCAAATTCACATTACTCAAGTAACCTGGCACATATTAAAGGTATTAAATAGTCTTCCAGGCACTCCCCCATAGTGATGGGAAAAAAGAAATCTCTTTAACTCTTTAAAACTCTACCCTCTGCCACCCCTGTTCACCTGGCCTGGCTAGATATTTCATCTCCCTTACACAGACTGCCTAATTCAGTTTCCTCAGAAAAGAACTGCAGTTCAATACATGTTTGATAGGGACATGTGGCTTGCAAATTTGTCTCAGAGAATCTTTATTTGTCCCCATTTCATAACATGTTAAATTATTTAAAGCATAACATTTGTATTGTAACACATCTATCACCATTTCTCTTCAGGATTGCCTCTGAATTGACAGTTCATTTTTCAGGGAGAGTGAAGGTGACTTTTAAGCCAGATTCAAGGATCTGATTTTCATACTGCTAGAACACTTGCATGGAAATGTGCCTCATCAGCTATGAATCTGTGAGTCCTGACTTCTCCTTGGTCAGAAAGCTACTCAGTTTTAGAGAATCACTAAAGCCAGGGTATGTTTCCAATTTAGTTTTTGTTGTTGTTTTTACTGTTTGTTTTTTGAAGACAGACCAGGAAATACCTATCATTTAATGCTGGCATTTAGTTGTTTTTCTCTTTCCAACATACAATCATTTATACATAATTTGTACTCTCATGTAAATCATAAGAAGACAGTGGACTGTAAGGTAGAAAAAGTTAGAGAAATGCTTTATCTCCCCATATCTTTGTCTCCCTACATCGCACACCTGCTCACTCTCCCTTCTAGCTCCTGAAGATGCTCACTCCCTTCCCCCTTCTCCTTCCAAACTTGGCTCAGCATCCCTTGTGTGCTTCCTCCATGGCTATACTCAAATCTGCAGGGAGATATGTAACACACATTTCGCAACCAAATCAGAAATCAGTTTACTTGCTTCAATATTTCGTGCATGGTACAGACATAATCTCCTTTGGAGTCAAATTGTTTGTTATTAGAAACAGTCAAATAATTCTCAACTTCAACTGCATATTACAACTACTTGGGAAATGTTTGAAAATATCCAAGATACAAGGCAAACCAATTAAGTCAGAATCTCTGAGGGTGAGATCCAGGCACCAGTAGTTTCAGGTAATTCTAATGTCTAACCGAGGAGAGAACGCCTGACCAAATACCTCTCTAAAGCTCATTCGCTCCCAAATGAGACGCCGAGGTAATGAGGTATGCTGTCATGACCCTGAGCAGACATTTTTTAATCAGTGTCATCCACTCTATAAAACAATCATTCATCAAAACCTCATTGACCAATTTTCTATTTATAATAAAAAATAGCTAAGTTAAAACATATTATGAAGAATGAAATATAAAATGTCTCTATGTCGTGATTTTTTGAAAATGGTTTAAGTGCTACTATTTAAATTAAAAAGTGCTACTATTTATTCTGCACCTTTCAAGATACAGAATAAAAACTTTAGGAATAATAACCAACTTACTCAAGGGATTTGACTAGTGTAGCATTTATAATACTTATCCTCCAAATCCATTTATACCCCAATATCCCATTTTATAGAGTTTTACTTTTATCCACATACAAACTTCTTTGATGGAAATTGCCCATATGCCATACAGTGCATGGTTGACTTATTTTACATTTGCTTAACAGCCTTATTCCATGATTTAAGGGGACTTTTCTAAGGGCAAAACAGTCGAACAATATCTTAATAACGTGATGGTTTTAAAAGGGCATTCAAAGGCAAAATGTGAATATGCCATTTTAACACTGATTAGTAACATGGGTATAATGCAGATATTCCACGTAAAAACTAAATTTAGCCCATCAATTTTGTTAGCGACATACACAGATTTTTCCTCAGTGCATGTTTACATTTTACTTTCTACAAGGAAAGTGATTTTTTTAATGTTTTTTATTTATTGCTGACAGCGTGAACAGGGGAGGGTCAGAGAGAGAGAGACACAGAATCTGAAACAGGCTCCAGGCTCTGAGCTAGCTGTCAGCACAGAGCCCGACGCAGGGCTCAAACCCAAGAACCGTGAGATCATGGCCTGAGCCGAAGCCAGATGCCCAACCGACTGAGCCACCCAGGTGCCCTTGGGAAAGTGATTTTTTGTCACACATCAGGAATAAAGCAACATTTGGTCATATCTGTATGTATGCTAGAGTTTGAAAATTTGGTTACTTCCAATTCTCGTCATGAAAATATTAAAATATGTGTATTTTTAATTTGTGAGAGGTGATACCAGCTGCTTCTTTATGCACTGTATCTGCTCAGGGATTTAACTCATGTGCCTGGGAGCATATGCTTTTTAGAAAACACTTTAGTAAACATTTGGATGTTGTCATACTTATAACTCTGGAGAGAAATTGCACTCTATTATTTAATTATATTTTAGTATGTGGCTGTGTATCATTAGATTTCCTTCAAGAGTTATATTGATATATGACTATCACATAAAGTAATTTATAAAAATATGTATGTAAACACATGTATCTATATGTGGATCATATTAAAATCCTTAGAGAATATATAGTATTTTCGCTATAAAAATGACAACCAATTCTTATTTCTTTTAGCATAATGATTTAACCAATTATTGAAATTGACTTGATATCCCCTTGTTTATTGATGTATGTTCGTTTTATTTTAGTTACAATAAAACATGATACCTGAAATCCACGAACATGATTCACAAAGATAAGACATAATATATTACTTTTGAAGATCTAACTATGAATTGATAGCTTACATGCCTGTGTTCTATTATTTTTAACAATACTCCATACCAGAGACTCCTGCAATACCTAAAATAGAATATAAGCAGTTGGTGTGTTTTCAGTTTCTATAAAGCTCACAGTTTCTGTAGGGCATTAACAACAGAAATATGACTAAAGTCTCATTTATGTTATGGACACAGGCAAGCATGATAAATAAGGCTTGGTTAACCACATAGCACAAGACCATGAGGGCAGGGAATCTGTAAACAAAGCCTGTTACTGGAGCAGAGCAAATTCTAGGAGGCTCATCCAGAACACTGAAGGAAGATCCAATGCAGTGGGCAGAACATGAGTGGGTCTGGCAGTAGACCACAGACTGCCATTCTCTGAGCTCTTGGCAGCATAACCTGAGATTGTTAGTACTTTCATGGGTAGGTGGTGCAAACAATGAGGATTCCAGGGAAGATTCCCAAGGGAATGTCAGCATCACAGAAGTTCACCAGCTAATTAAAAGGCAACAATCATAAAAGTCTGGAGCAGGGCTGAATAACTTGGATTTGGAATGGCAGGGCAATAAAACTAGCAAAACTAAGGAGACTCTGAAGGTCAACTTTAGTATTGGGACAGTAAGTGCAGAGGACACATCAGGTATAAGAAAGAAGTTCAGTTACAACCAGGGGCCACCTTCAGGGTCAGATGCAAGAGAGTATCAGTTATTGGTGGGCACCAATATTCACATATCCCTTCTGATTCAGGATAAGACTGGCTCCAGATACACTGGAGCAGAACTCTAGAGGGTAGAAGGGCAAGATTCTAAGATCTGGGATTGGTAAGAAGAGAGATACAAAAGTTCCAAACCAAACAGCATTTCATATGGGTACCAGAATCTGAGAAACAAATAACATAAATTTCGTTCTCATAAATACGAGTTTTAAAACAATCTGCAACTGTGATTCTACAGAAGAAAGAGTCAGGATTGGAGTCAGCAGCCTTACTGGGAGAGCTGATGTGGACTCTGTAAGCACAAGGGACTTATACATGACTCTAGTGTACAGAAATAACTTCAGGCAGTTTGTTCTAAGCTCGGAAGAAATTCTAGGTGCATAAAGTTTCTTAGTGGAGTGTTATCACTTCTATCAGGACAGGATATGAGGAATTCAGATACTTACTTTTACTTTGTCTAAGCAGCCCGGAAGCAATGCTTTTTCTGCACATTCAACTACATATTGCCTATCCTCCAAATATGCATCGAATTCTAACAAACAATAAGCATTACAATACCTAATGTGAGGGTTTTGTTTTTCTCCATTCACATGATGGTGAGTTTGAATTATATCACATCCTAAACTTTTATTTTACATTCTCCTGTGTTATACTTGAGAAAATGTGCATTTTGGAGACAATATATAATGGAATATAAAGTTAGGTAACTTAAAGTTATAATAATGAATTTATGCTCTTAAAGAAAATGCCTTTATTCCTAATGCCAAATTAAATATGTATATTGAATATATAATATAAATATTTATTGAATATATAATACAAATATATATTTGTGTTGATATACATATATATCAATATATATGTATATATAATGAGGGAGAGAGAGAGGGACCTAGGGATGGAGAGAGGGAGATGATTTATATGTTTTGCCTTGTGAAACTCCAAGGAAAAGCAGTATAATCCGGATCAATAAGATGATTTCCGCTAAAGACAATATAAAGCTCAATAAGTAAAAAATATTTAAATAGTGATACCAGAAATATTATAATTTCTTCCCAACTGTCATCACTGGAACAAAGATTTATTTATTGCAGAAAGACAGCTTTGTAAACTTTCTCTTTCACAACTTATTTCTTTCATAAAAGTACAAATAGAACTTCACAATGTTCACCACATAACACAGCCTCCCCAGCTTTTACCAGCCTAATCATTCTTTTGTTGTTTCAAACAAAGCACCCTCACTCCATTTGAGCCAGATTGGTTCAATGCTTCTTCAAAATTAAGTTTTATCTTTAAGAGAAGGTACAGTTTTTATATCGCTTAGTAACAAGGAAGGAGGTTTTCTTTTAACCTCTTTGTAGTCTATGTGTCAATAGATGACAGATCTGTGCTGATATTCAAGCTAGAAAAAGTCATACATTATCACCTCGATCTGGCCCAACATAAACTTGTTAATAACTGCAGTTTATGAATATTTATCATGAAACAAGTCGTTAAAGAGACAGTACAGTTTTCATTTTCAGGTAGCATGCCTGATAATTATACAATTTAACACTGATTAATCAGACTGAGTGAGGCTTTGCAAATATGGACATGCCTGATTTTGTCCTATCTTTTGTGCATCTTTCCTTCCTCGCATTTCAAAACACTCTGTCTGATCTCTACTGAAAATGCCTCAAAACCTTTTTGGAGATAGAGTTTTCGTCTTGACCAAAGCTTCTCCAGAACGCAAAATTGGAGCTGGGATCAATGAGAATAGTTGAAACAACTGTTGTTAACTAATCATAGTTCCTTAACAGAAAATATTAGATCAAACATAGGCCTTTGAAATAGGATGCAGTCTTCAAAGATGTGACATGCCATTAGGATGTGAAATAAAAGTCCACATTCCAGAACCTCACTTCCTTCCAGGTGTCAGTTTTAGTCCTCAGACATTTTTCTCTCCTTCGCTCTCCATTCCTAAGGCTTTCCTGTGTGTGATCTATTTTCCTGAGAAAGCCTTCCAGTGAGCTGAAAGCCTGAGAACTCTTAAGTTCAGATGAATGATAATGAGCATCGTCAAGGAGGCGGTAAAATTGAGTCCTTGGTTCTGGCTGCTGAGCCGAGAGCCACAGGAGTTAATTGTGTGAATGGTAATGAGACCAGGGAGGCAGCAGATGCTTGCGCGTGCCTTTACAATCCAAATCCCACCAACAAATTCCTCCCACAGAAACTTTGAGGGACATCTTGGCACCCTGGAGATGGAGAGAGACCCAGCCATAGCCACATGCCACCTGCTAGACCTATTGTTAAAAAAAAAAAAAAAAAGAGCCCATTACAATAACAAAGTTGTTTGCTGTCTTTTGCAATGACTTTATGGCCCTGGTTTTACCATGCTAGAGGAATGGAAGGAAAGGGAGCATCTGATTCTTTACAGAGAAACATTTGCACCCAAAACAGTTCACGACTTACACAGAAAGACTGATGCTCAGTACATGATGCATATTCTTCTGATACACCATGACCTACCTTCCCTTGTAACTCCTTACCTAGGCTGTTTCTTCTATGGCATATTTATAAGGCCACATGGTTTTGGATGACATGAAGGAAAGGAGCTATTTTTGTCCCTACAGAAAAATCAAAAGAAAAAAAAAGGTTAGGATGTAGAATTGTTATAAATATTCATTTCTTAATAAAATCGAAAGCTCTTGACCTCTTTGAACAGCCTTAGCCAAAATGTTCTGTTTCTGTTGAGTGCGAGTTGTCGCTCACCAATCATGCAGTAATTTTAATTTGTTAGATATCTAAGACCAGGAGGGCTAGTATGCCTTGGCTTGGGGAAGTAAATTATCAGACTGGAGGCAAGCACAATTAGAAGTGATTCTCACATCCTGGGCATTTTAGGGTTGTTTGGCAGTATTTTCCACGTGGCAGGTTAGAATTCCCCATGAGAAAAGCAGCACAGCAGTAACAGCAAGAAACTCTATTTTATGTTGGTTATTTTCAGTGTTGAGGATATATAGACTTGCTTTGTGAAAATATTGGTCGGATATTCCTTGTAGGAAAAAGTGGGCTGATTTTCAGTTGTGGGATATAGAGCGTCTTTCAATGGTGGTTGCATTTTGAGTAAGATTTGTCACGTTTACACGGCGGGAAGAGGGAGGCTCAAAGTCTCTGTGGAGGTTTAACAAAAGCTGCTTAGGTTCTCACTTTCTGTTCACTGGTTGACCCTCACTATTATGAAAGCAGTTAGTTAGGCTGGAATTTCTGAATTCACTGGGGACAACCTTTGATGGTCTTGCATTAGCAATACAGATTTTAGATTGAAATATTTACATGCCCTGTACATTCGTATCATTATTATCGGTTCAAGATTTGGCCATATAAACTCCATGCTGTTGGATTGTTCTGTTTGTAAAAACCCAAGATTCTATAGTAAATAATAAAAAAAAACCTGTGTTCTTTTCATAATAATAAAATATGTGCTTCTGACTTACTGAGAAGTCAGATATGGAAGCATGTGGGAACAATATGTAAATGCCAAGCAAGCTGTTTATACTGGGATATGCTCCTGCATAATAATCATAATCCAATTCCGGCAGAAACCTTTTGAATTTAAAACATTGTAGAGTTACAGCAAAACAGAAAGAACCACAGCAAATGGTGTAGTTGCTGGCTATTTGTGAAGAAGCTCAAATATGTTTACTGTTTTTGCACATCAGGGGTTTCAGTAAGTTTAACGCTATCCAGAAAAATCACTTTCAAACAATTTCATTGTGCTTTGGTAAACTAGGCTGGATAAACATGGGGGGAGGTGAGATTTGGTTTGCCATATTCCTATTGCTAGAAGAATCCATTAAACCAGAAATGAACAGCCATTTTGTCTAAGAGTTTGTATTGGGGGTCTTGAAGAAAGTGTATATTATTTTATTATTTCATTAAGTTAATGTTGGAAGTTCAGAAATTTGATGTGCAGGCTTGATGTGCAGACTGTATTTGCTTCTTAAAATGTAAAGACAGATTTTTTTATTGTTATTTATTTGGATGGTTGAATGCAATACTTTTGGCAAACCAATATACAGCACATTTGCTTGTTTTAAATTATGTTATTTTCTTTGCCAGGAATGTTAGTGTCTTTCATTTACCCTCACAACAGAAAGCAGAGTTTCTAGAAAAGTTTGTCAAAATAAATAATATACTCTTGAGTACTCAATGTGAGCAGGATATCCAGGTGCACTGTTTATGTCTTCCTCCCAAATTCAGGATTCATTACTTTATACAAAAAAGTATGTTTGTGGAGGGTGACTTATCATGGGAAGGCTGGAGATAGTATGAACAATGATGGAACATCAAAGAGCTGTTGAGTGGGAAGTGGGTTTCTTTGATCTCAGGTCAGTATCTCTTGCACTGCATTATGCTACTCCCTTGTGTCAGTCCTCCGGTTAGCTTTTGCTCAAACACTGGAATGTTTCTGATTATAACATACGTATAAATCTGAATGTCTACTCTCCTTTTCTCAGTGTCCCGGGCTATTTAATTTGCACTTTTTAATGTACAGATAATTCACTTATGTTTCCTTCTAGATGAGCCTTAGAGAAATACCACATGGTAGATGAAGATGTCTTATGGGATCTGAGATTTTTAGAATCAGGAAAATATCACCTTCACCTTTGCCTCCTCTGTTTTCCCCAGCCCTGCCTGAGAATCACTTCAATTCATCTTGTAGCATTGATAATTTCCAAGAATACTATCCAAAGGACAAAGTAGTTGATAATATTTTTCGTTGGATGGGTTGCAATACTTTTCCATGAGACAATTTACCTTGATGTGTACTGGTATCTTTTCCCATAGCTCCATAGTTTTGAAAACAAAGAATTTAAAAATGGGACAGGCTTTTTCAATTAGTACCTAATAAAACAAGTAGTTATGAGTATATGGGAAGATTTTAGAGGCAAGTATAGATATACAACTCAATATCAACTTTATATTAATTGTGTGAAAGTTTATGTAAACTTGTGAGCCTTAGTTTCTTTACCACAAAATTGTTCTAGGATTAATGTGGCAAAAATACTTGCTCCACTCTCCACTCAATGTCCACTGTCCACTGTACTTTGTTAACTGAGCCTTGATATTTTAGCACTTTGTAGGAAGTGCAGGAGCTATTTCTATAACCCAGGTCTAAAACCTTATTAATCTAGGCTAATCACAGCAATTCCACTCTCCTTGCTAGAAATTAAAGAAGGGTCATGTGACCTAAATCTGACCAACGAGATTTAAAAGGGTATCAGTGGAAGATTCCTGGAATATTTTTTTCTTATTTTTAAATTTGAGTATATTGACAAATAATGTTATGTTAGTTTCAAGTGTACAACTTAATGATTTGACAAATTTATACATTATGGTATGTTCACCACAAGTCTAGCTACCATCGCTATTACAGTATCATTGACTATATTCCTTACACTATGCCTTTACAATAAGTATTCTCGTGACTTATTCATTCCATAACTTGAATCCTGTATTTCCCTTTCCCCTTTACCCATTTTGCCCAACCATCCATCTCCCTCCCCTCTGGCAACCATCAATTTGTTCTCTGTATTTATAGGTCTGATTCTGCTTTTTGTTTATCGTTTTTTTTTTAAATTCCATTTATGAGTGAAATCCTATGCTATTTGCCTTTCTCAGTCTGACTTATTTCATTTAACATAATACCTTCTGGGTCTATACTTTTCTCTGGATGAAAGAAGATCTAGAAAAGAAATACTGCCTTTTCATGACTCTATTCAGCTGAGTGGGGAGATATTTCCTGGAATTATAATGACCATCTTGGAAAAAGGTAAAGGAACCCATGCAAGAAGGCTAAGAAGGATGAGGCAGCACAATGAAGATGAACAAGCAGAAGGTAAGGAGAAACCCGATTCATGATGGCATCACTGAGCCGCTTAATTATCCCACGTCAGGAATGTCCTATCTCTGTGTATTTTGTGTTTTGAGATAATAAACTCCCTGTTGACACTTTGGGTCCTATTACTTGTATTACATACCTTTCTAGTAATTATAAGCATTTCATTATTCAGATTATAGTGAAAATTAAATACGGAAATATAAGCAAAGCACTTGGCACATAATGGTGTTCAGTAACTATTGCCTTTACTGTTACTGTGTTCCAAGATACTAACACTTAATTACTATGTGAAATATGACTTTTTTCTATGGTACTTTTTATGAGTAACTCAACCTAAATGAATACTCTTAAATTTTCCCTCTCAATTACATTTTGGAGTAGATTTTTCTAAAATGTTTTATTGCCTTGGTGGCAGTTTTTTTCTAAAATGCTCTTTTTTTTAAATGAGAATCTTGTTTGGAAATTAAAGTCCTGTAAATAGAGAATATCCACCATAATTGATTAGTTTATTATAAATAATTAACTCCTCTAAATTCAAAACAGGTATTAGTTGATAATAAAGGCACTATGTTGTCACAAATGGTAGTCTGCTATGTGCCTTATAGGAAATAGACGTTATTTTCAAAGAAGACTTCACAACTCCCCTCGGTTTTATTCCAATGGAAACATTTTCTGTAGTATAATTAATACACATTCAGACATTTATTATGGGAAAACTGCATGAAGGCTGTTCATTTTCTTCCTAGGTTGGTAATGGAGTAGGAAGTATACACATTTCAGAGGCCGCCAGGTATCTAGATATCTATGCTCCAAATCTATAAATCATGTGTTTCCTTGATCATGTAAAATCTGAATTATTCTTTATTAAAGTTGCTATTTAAGAGAATACCTTTAATCTTTTCTTTTCTTTGTAATACAAAGCAGCCCACGATGTGATAACATTGCTATTACTGCACTACAAATCCTAGATTCCTCCTCATTGAAAGTGGTTCACCTGGTGGATAATAACCATGAACTAAATTTCCCACAACTTCTAAGTAAACAAGTAGTTGAATGATGAAGTCACATTTAACCTAGCTGAATTTACTAGTAGTAAATTTTTGCACATAACTGATACTAATACTCAATAGACATTTATTTAAGCTTGTTATGCTATATTAAAGCCTCCTTTCAAAAAGTTGTCATCTAATCTATTTAAATAATCCAAAATAGCATTCATTTGGTTTACGGCACTTAAATGAGTGCTCATTGTTCTATGTCATATTACTTACCCTTTATACTTACAGAAGTGTTATCTCAAGAGTAGAAATCAGTCTATAGACAGTAGGATGCTCCTAGTTGGAAAAAAGAAATTAGATACATTAGGTATTTACTGGAGATATCCAGAATTATTGTACATGAAATGGAAGCATTGAAAAGAAATTTTTGTCATGCTTCAATTTCTTTTCTTAATCCTTAGCTGGATATACTCAAGGATAAATAAGCAGTGTACCAAGATTTACTTTCCCACACCATTGAATGGTGAAGAAATACTGGCATGATGAAAACATAAGGTAAACTTATCATTTACATATACTTGGTAGATGCAGAAACACACAACCAGGGATTCCTAAGCATATACAGGTATACAAATACACATGTATGTAATGACATTGGAAATATTTTTACCTTCAGGAACAACTCTTCACAAAAAATTGCATCTTTTTTCCTAAGTATTTCTCTCCCTAATGCAAAGTGTACTGCCTAAATGGTTGTGGACAGGGTGCTAAGTGGTACAAAACGTTGGATCCAGAGGAAAGTTTTATTTCCCTTCTCTATGAATTTAGCCAAATCAAGAAGTTTTCTTCTATCACCTCTAAGCATATTCTTGAATGAATGGTATCTAACCCCTGGCCCTCTCTGTGGCAATTTTTACCATATGTCAAGGGTTTAAATTCCTTGGAGCAGCCAAATCTCACAACACATAACATGTGAGTACCATCTTGTACTTCAGGATTTCTACCACTTCAGACAATGGAGCACTCTTTGGAACAATGTGTCTCGAAATTTAATGTGCATAGGGATCAATGGAGGATCTTATTAAGATGCAGAATCTGTGTGAGTAGGTCTGGGGTGCTGTCTGAGATTCTGCATTTCTAACAAACTTCCAAATAATGCCCACGCTGCTGCTCTCTGGACCCTACACTTGTGTTACAATGCTTTAAACTAAGAACTGAGACTCAGCTCAGTGAAGGGCCCTGCAAAGTCCCTCACATCCCCTCAGCAGCAGATTTTGGAGAAAAAAAAACTAACAGGCTTAGTTTTCTGCCTCAGGATTCTACCCTGAAGAGAAGGCATTTAAGGGACTATAGTAGGTCACAGGATTAATTCTAAAATCAACCTTGATGCCATCTAGTTTAACTTTGTGATCTAGTCTCGGTTTTGACTTGGCTCCCAGTACGTGCTCATTTTCAGAATACTGGCTCTGAGGTGCCTGTCTTATTCTTTCATTTTAATCTCTAATTTCATAACCTGTCTGGCTGGGAAGACCTAAAGTCCTGAAATAAGCCGCAGCTCACCTCCATGGCTCACATCTGGACTCAGTTGATTACCTGCTGCCAGACCCTAAGTCACTTGCTGGAACTTGGCATGCTACCTTTGGCAGGACCTCCCAAGTACTGATTGTCCACTCAGACAAAATTGACCTAGCATCTGTCACTGCATTTCATGGGCTCCAGCTCTTCCTGGTCCTCTATTGATGGCTCGCTCTTGGCACTTGCAGAGCTCTGCCTCCAGGTATGTGGCCCTCCCGTGGGCATTTAATCTCTTCAGTTTTCATCAGAAACTACGAAGTCCACTTCTATTCTACAAGTCTAATCTTAGCTTAGGACCCATTTTCATTTACCAACCCTTGATCTTAGGTTGATAACTTTGTTCCAATAAAGAGTTTATATTGTTTGGTGATTTTTCTTATCATATTATTGAATAGATTAATAAATGGAATACAGGGAATGACATAAAGAGATGTAATATGATTGAGAGAAGGTCTAATAGTGCCTTCTAAATGCAAATCTTGGGGCGCCTGGGTGGCTTAGTCGGTTAAGCGACTTTCGCTTAGGTCATGATCCCGTGGTTCGTGGGTTCGAGCCCCGCGTCGGGGTCTGTGCTGACTGCCAGCTCAGAGCCTGGAGCCTGTTTCAGTCTGTGACCCCCTCTATCTCTGACCCTCCCCTGCTCACGCTGTCTCTCTCTCTCCTAGAAATAAATAAAACATTAAAAAAATTTTAAAAAAAATAAAATAAATGAAAATCTTATTTGACAAGTTTTATCTTTCCTTGTCATTTCCAAGATATCATATCCAATTATATATTTTTGCCTTCTCACTAGAGTGTGACGTGATTCTTTTTTAAATTGTTCATTTCAAACTCTTTGAGAACAGGCAAATATTAGATGTGTGTCCTACCAAATAAAAGAGATAATTAAGCACCTGATGGACTTCTGTTAACTGTATTAGATATATTTCTATAGTCAGCGTCTGGAGGTATACTTAGATATATTTGATAGATCTTTTAGAATTTTCATCAGTGAGCCAGCACGTTTTCAAAAACATCATAGATCAGTACTATTAGTTTTGTCGATTATGTTTCAAAGGTGACATTCATAAATCAAAAATGGAGAGACTTTCATCTTTCCAGCATAAAATTATACAAACCTCTAAACCAAAAGTTTGAAAAGCAACAAGGATGGCAAATATAATCAATTTTTTTTTCTTCAATACATGTTAGGAAGAAAACAGACACAGGGTCTAAGAAAAGAAGCTAATCTTGGTTGTATATTTACTCTTGGCCAGCCTCTGTGGGAAGCTCTAGTTATTTAATTCTTACAAGAATTCTTTATGGTATCTTATTATTACTCCCAGAGGATTAGACAGACTCAGGGAAGTTAATAATTTGTTCAGGGTCACACAGCTACCCACTGGTAGTACCTGCATTCGTACTTACATTCGGCTCATATAAAAGTCAATCTCTCTATCTTAAGCAGTTCCAAGGTATTGTAGTTCTTTAATTCTACCAACTTTTTTCCGGTAAAACTTTTGCTTTTATCTAATTTCCCAAGATACACAGTAGAGTAATTATTTAGGCTTGTTATGGACATGTGGTATCATGCAGGACCTCAGGAATTCCTCCTACAAAACATTTCACAACAAATGCTAGCAGGAAAGATTATAATGTTATCTTAATCTTCAAGAAGATTGTGAGATTTGCATTATGCTTTTGATGATGGGGAAGATATGATATGCTCAGATGGCAGTGAATATTTATTTCTCTACCCATTCTTTTGCATTTTACATGCTCTAGTAAAATACAAATAACAAGTTGTTTTTTTTTAAACTCCACATCTCCTGGGCGCCTGGGTGGCTCTGTCAGTCAAGCATCTGACTGTTGATTTTTGTTCAGGTCACGATCTCACAATTCATGAGACTGAGCCCATGGCTATGCTGGCAGCACAGAGCATGCTTGAGATTCTCTCTCTCTCTCTCTCTCTCTGCCCCTCCCCCCCTCAAATGAATAAACATTTCGAAAGAAACCCTCCACATCTGCTCATAAGAAATTTTAGTGACTTTAATTGTGTGTTTAGTACCAGGAAATACACTATCCATGTAATGGAGAGACGTCTGAGTCTTACATTCCCCTTCCTCTTCAGTAGCAAAGAAAACATTACAGATTTAGAATTATAAAAGCTTCATTTTCTTTTAAAGCAAAAGTAATCAAAAATAAATGACATAATAAAACTGTTATTCAAAATGACAGAATGTATTGCACATGTCAGCTGATATCTTTTCTCTAGCTTAGCAATTTTCAGCAAACTTGGGCTGAAGTGGTGAAAGGAACATTGGAGACAAGCTATACGCAAGAGGATGGAAATAACCAACATTCTCCAGGAGTTAGGAGCCCTTTGCCCTCATGCCTGACATCACTCAGAATTTCTCCAGAAGTGGAGCCGTCTCTTTCCTTTGTCAACGAAGGCTACCATGGGGAAAGTGGATGGACCTCAAGGAACAGTCAATCCCCCTCCGGTGGGTATCTGAGATGTGAGTTTAGAGGGTCTCAACTTCACGACTACTTATCCATGACTTCGTGAAATGCTAGAAGACAGAGAAAGTTCAATCGAATTGCCATTAGATGACAACCAGCAGACGTTTATCAATGTTTCTCCCTAATACAAACTGTTTCACAAATAGCAAATGACATGAGACCAGGGTTTTTGTTGTTGTTGTTGTTTTGTTTGTTTGTTTTGGTACTTTCTTTTTTTTTAATTTTTAATGTTTTTATTTATTTCTGAGAGAGAGAGATACAGAGTGAGCAGAGGAGGGTCAGAGAGAGAGAGAGAGAGAGAAACAGAATCAGAAGCAGGCTCCAGGCTCTGAGCTGGCAGTCAGCACAGAGCCCCACGCGGGGCTCGAACCCATGAACTGCGAGATCAGGACCTGAGCCGAAGTCGGACGCTTAACAGACTGAGCCACCCAGGCGCCCCTGTTTGGGTACTTTCTTCTCTGAGTTACCCAATAAGGACATTTTGGACTGCTGGAGCTAATAAAAAGCGCTAGATTTATCTTCTATTTTGTACTTTTTGCAAACAGGTTTAAAAACAGACTAGTATGTACTAAGGGGAAATCAAAAGCCCAGGACTATCAAGTAGGTATATATGCCTTCTCAGGAACAGATTGACAGACTGAAAATGAAATGGTGCTCGATGAGGTGCACAAGTGGAAAAAAAAAAAAAAAAAACCATCCTCCATGAAAGAAAACCATGACTTGCTCATAGAACAAGCACAGTCTTTATGAGTACAGTATATATTAATTTACAACCTATTCTAGCTATTTCAGCGTGGTAATCTGAAGCTGTTTTGACCATGATTAATTCTGTTCAAACTCTTTGCCAGAAATAAAAAAAAAAAAAAAAAAGATTTTTAAATTTATTTTTCCTTGTTAAGTGTTAGGAAAAAATATCCTCTACGTTAAGGTAATCAAGTCCATTGCTCTTAGACGTTTTGGGGGTAGACTTACCAAATCCACAAAGAAAACTCTCCTAGAACTAATGGAATTAGATTACCTTTGAATTTTCACCCCAACTTTGAATAGTCACTAATTCCTTTCTTTGCTCTTTTGGTGTTTGCAAAGGGGTTCGCTAAAGCCTGAATTGATATAATTATTGGCTCAGATTGTTAGAGATCTAGGCCAGATGGCTATGGGTTTCTAAAGTCCCAGTTGCTTGTGGTAGTTTTCCTAGTTTGCCTATAGGGTTTGGGGATCAGCAATTTGAAAGGGCTACAACCTTGTAAAACAGTATTATTCATGGGGGCAGAATGTTCATCAGCGTGACCCAGTGCTAAATACATTCATTATAGGCATTCCTATTCTGCACAATTTGCCACACAGCACTGGTTTCTGGAGGGGGAAAAAGACAATGGCTTATAAAATGCTTTTGAATGCCTAAAAAGAAGGAGAGTTCACGCTGAGAGTCCTCTGCTTTCTTTCTTGGAAGGAACCTTCTTAGTGACTTTAGTTGAGCTCTGCTGAGAGTAAGCAAAGTGGAAAAATCAGAAAATTACCTTTTTTATATGTTTCTGGGGGGCAAAATAGAGAGTGGGAGAAAATAAATGGAAAAAGTGACAGTGAGATTATGCGAAACAGCAAATATGCAAGTGGATGAAGACAGCTGAGGAATAATGTAAGAGGCACAAAAAAAAAAAAAAAGAAAAAGAAAGAAAGAAGCAGCAATAGAGCCGTGATGATAAACTTAAAAGAAATTGTGGAGCAGAAAGAATATCATAAATAATCATATTTTCAAATAAGAATACCGTATCAGTTTCTGTGACCTGGATAAAGCACAACCCTCCCATGATATTCTTAGCATTTTGATGCACACAAAATGGAATTTTCAGCTCAGGCATTTTATTCCTCAGTGTAAACAAGCTTTGGGTTCTTAAAATACATATCTGAAAAGTGCTTTCATAAATAATGCATATATTATAAAAATTTGACTTGTAAACTATTGAGTCCATGTGCCCCTAGTCCTCATTGTGAAGACTCACCATGTACAGAGAAAACCTTTTGGTAGAAACTGGCATGCTAAAGCATGAAATGTGTTTTTACTGGCGGCAAATAGGATTTTTTGAAGTACAAGACAAAGAAATATCATAGCCCATTTTGCCCCAACTCAAAGAAAGAAGTGATAGATGGTAGAACTAGATTGGTAATTAGTTTCAAATCCTAAGGTGTTCCTTTAAATCTTGCTAATTAAGAGAATTCAAGAGTGGAAAATAGCCCTTTTCTTATCTTCAAAGAATAAAGATGAAAGAAAAACAGAAAATGAAACCTCCTTACTTGTTCTGTTCTTTAAAACAGAGCCCCAAGAAAATCTGCCTGTGCTCACAGGAGAAAAGACCCAAGTATTTACAGAGGGGGAGGGGAAGGGGGCGGTCAGAGAAGCATAATTAGAAGGAAGTTTTCAAATTTTATTAAATTCCTTCACCAACAAAATGCACTTAGAGGTATTTCAAGTTAAACCAGTACTTAAAGACTATGAAAAGCACGATGATTACATGTTTGTGGAAGAAGAAAGGGCAATTAAGAAAACCAGAACAATTTAAGATGCCATCTAAATAAAGGCGACCAGAAGTTGATTTAAAGTTTTTCTTCTGTAATTTGTCTCCCCTTTGTCGTGGCACGCTCAGAGAAAGTGAATGCAGTAGACTGGAAGGCGGAGGGGGCAGTGGGGAGCAGGAAGGGAGGAGCAGAGTGAAGGAGCGGCTTCCACCCTCCTCCCGCAGCCCCCAAGCGGCCCTCCTCCCTGCTCTCCCCGTCGCGCCCCCAGCCACCGCCTTCCTCCCCGCCGGTCTCTCTCCCTCTCCACCCGCCACTCCCGACTACCGCCCTCGCTTTGGGGACACCATCAGCTTTTGATTTGGAAGCGCGCTGATTGGCTGGAAGCGATTCAACACACGCCGGGCAAGAGAGCTTTGTCTGAGTTGAAGTGAAGTTGTACAGATTTTAGACTGGAGTCAGCAATCACGGGTGTTTAGTCTGCAGCCGCGCGCAGAGAAAGGGAGAAAGAATCGCGGGAGAAAGATTCACTGCAGGCTCTGCCGGCACCCTGCAATCGATGGATTCCGACTACACTCGCGGGGAAGCGCGGAGGTGACACTCTTCTGCCTGCAGAGAGGACACACGGCCAGACAAATGCAAGGATCGGACTCCGCGCCGATGATAAGAGCTGGAAGTCGTGACACGGTGTGTATAACCCAAAAGTTCGCGAGCTGTTAATTGCTGTGCTGTGTGATTAAGAGACGCTTTCAAGTGGCAAGTACCAAATGTAGCTTAGCTTTAAGTTGCCAAAGGAAGTTGAGGGAATTGCCTTGCTGTTTTAACTTGGTCTGGGTGAGGAATCTCCTAAACTGACCGAGGTGCCAAATGAATGCTAAAATGCACTTTAGATTTGTTTTTGCACTCCTGACGGTATCTTTCAACTGCGATGTGCTGGGCAAGAATTTGAAATACAGGATTTATGAGGAGCAGAGGGTTGGATCCGTGATTGCAAGACTATCAGAGGATGTGGCTGATGTTTTAGTTAAGCTACCTAATCCTTCCACCGTGCGTTTCCGAGCCATGCAAAGGGGGAATTCTCCTCTCCTTGTAGTAAATGAGGATAATGGAGAAATCAGCATAGGGGCTAAAATCGACCGCGAGCAACTATGCCAGAAAAACTTGAACTGTTCCATAGAGTTTGACGTGATCACTCTACCCACTGAGCATCTGCAGCTTTTCCATATTGAAGTTGAAGTGCTGGATATTAATGACAATGCTCCCCAGTTCTCAAGATCTGTCATTCCTATAGAGATATCTGAGAGTGCGGCGGTGGGGACGCGCATCCCCCTGGACAGTGCATTTGATCCAGATGTTGGGGAAAATTCCCTAAACACCTACTCTCTCTCTGCCAATGATTTTTTTAACATTGAGGTTCGGACCAGGACGGATGGAGCCAAGTATGCAGAACTCATAGTGGTCAGAGAGCTGGATCGGGAGCTGAAGTCAAGCTATGAGCTTCAGCTCACTGCCTCAGACATGGGGGTGCCTCAGAGGTCTGGCTCATCCATACTAAAAATAAGCATTTCCGACTCCAATGACAACAGCCCTGCTTTTGAGCAGCAGTCTTATATAATACAACTCTTAGAAAACTCCCCCATTGGCACTTTGCTCCTTGATCTGAATGCCACAGATCCAGATGAGGGCGCTAATGGGAAAATTGTATATTCCTTCAGCAGTCATGTGTCTCCCAAAATTATAGAGACTTTTAAAATTGACTCAGAAAAAGGACATTTGACTCTTTTCAAGCAAGTGGATTATGAAATCACCAAATCCTACGAGATTGACGTTCAGGCTCAAGATTTGGGTCCAAATTCAATCCCAGCTCACTGCAAAATTATAATCAAGGTTGTGGATGTTAATGACAATAAGCCTGAAATTAACATAAACCTCATGTCCCCTGGAAAAGAAGAAATTTCTTATATTTTTGAGGGGGATCCTATTGACACATTTGTTGCCTTGGTCAGGGTTCAGGACAAGGATTCTGGGCTGAATGGAGAAATAGTTTGTAAGCTTCATGGACATGGTCACTTTAAACTTCAGAAGACTTATGAAAACAATTATTTAATCTTGACGAATGCCACACTGGATAGAGAAAAGAGATCTGAATACAGTTTGACTGTAATCGCTGAGGACAAGGGGACACCCAGTCTTTCTACAGTAAAACATTTTACTGTTCAGATCAATGATATAAATGACAATCCACCCCACTTCCAGAGAAGTCGATATGAATTTGCAATCTCAGAGAATAACTCGCCAGGGGCCTATATTACCACCGTTACGGCCACAGATCCTGATCTTGGAGAAAATGGGCAAGTTACATACACCATTTTGGAGAGTTTTATCCTGGGTAGTTCCATAACTACATATGTCACCATTGACCCATCTAATGGAGCCATTTATGCCCTCAGAATCTTTGATCATGAGGAAGTGAGTCAGATCACTTTTGTGGTTGAAGCAAGAGACGGAGGAAGCCCAAAGCAACTAGTAAGCAATACCACAGTTGTGCTCACCATCATTGATGAAAATGACAACGTCCCTGTGGTTATAGGGCCTGCTCTGCGCAATAATACTGCAGAAATCTCCATACCCAAAGGGGCTGAAAGTGGCTTTCATGTTACAAGAATAAGGGCAATTGACAGAGACTCTGGTGTGAATGCCGAACTCAGCTGCTCCATAATAGCGGGCAACGAGGAGAATATCTTTATAATCGATCCACGATCATGTGACATCCATACCAACGTAAGCATGGAATCTGTTTCCTACACAGAGTGGGAGCTCTCAGTCATCATCCAGGACAAAGGCAATCCTCAGCTGCATACCAAAGTCCTTCTGAAGTGTACGATCTTTGAATATGCAGAGTCCGTGACAAGTACAGCAATGACCTCAGTAAGCCAGGCCTCTTTGGACGTCTCCATGGTTATAATTATTTCCTTAGGAGCCATTTGTGCAGTGTTGTTGGTTATTATGGTGCTGTTTGCAACTAGGTGTAACCGAGAAAAGAAAGACACGAGATCCTACAACTGCAGGGTAGCAGAGTCAACTTACCAGCACCACCCAAAAAGGCCGTCCAGGCAGATTCACAAAGGGGACATTACCTTGGTGCCTACGATGAATGGCACTCTGCCCATCAGATCTCATCACAGGTCGTCTCCGTCTTCATCCCCCACCTTGGAAAGAGGGCAGATGGGCAGCCGGCAGAGTCACCACAGTCACCAGTCCCTCAACAGTTTGGTGACAATCTCATCCAACCACGTGCCAGAGAATTTCTCATTAGAACTCACCCATGCCACCCCTGCTGTTGAGGTAAGATCATACTCTGCGCCAACTCACTGACACAGTCAGCTGCTAGTGTGCAGAAGTTGTGTCTGTGCTAGTTCTTAAGTGTTTCCTTTAAGAAATAAACAATACTAACAATATCCAAATTAAATTGGATACCAGGTACATTGCCTGTATGCAGCAAGTGTACATACCTTAGCATGCTGTTTCGTTTTTTTTTTTTTTTTTAAAGAATGGGCTTGCATGTATGATGTGTAGTATTAAAAAATAAATGTGAAGCTCTTAAGGGACTATCTGATTTGAATACCCTTACTTCCCAGATTAAGATATTGGAAGCCAAAAATAAAAGGGCTTGTTTTATTCTCACAGTTGTGGCTTCTATTAAAAAAAAAAAAAAAGGCAAAAAATAACAACAGTAACAACAGCAAAAACCCGAGGCCTCCAGAATCCCATCTGAATGCATGTTGTATTGGTTCAACTTTCAAAATTTTTCTGACATTATTTTAACTGCATGTGCTAGATTGCTGCATCTTACAGCATTTTCCATGTATTTGTATAGCTGATTGCTTTAATCTGAACTAAAACATAAAGGAAATCAGTCTGTTATTTCTAAAGGAGTTCTCTTTCAAAAAGAGAAAGGCAGTGTATGAGATCATGCAAGCCTCTCCGGGATGGATCCAGTTATGTGTGGAGCCTGGCTGCATCGTCTGCCACAGTCCAGCATGTGTAAATCTTTAAAACAGAGATAACAGGTTCATTTAATTAGGATGAAAAGCAGTGAGCAACTGTTTTTCCTTGCTTAAAGCTCATGAGTATTTGGGAGTTTGTTTCCAGAAATCAGTTCTGTGTGTTTGGTTTCCAGCAGGTCTCTCAGCTTCTTTCAATGCTTCACCAGGGGCAATATCAGCCAAGGCCAAGTTTTCGAGGAAACAAATATTCCAGGAGCTATAGGTATGAATTATCCCCCTGTTACCTATTGAGTCTCTAATGCCATGAATGCTGAAGAGTAAAAACCGTACTTTCCCTGATTTATTCTTCTAGATATGCCCTCCAAGACATGGACAAATTTAGCTTGAAAGACAGTGGCCGTGGTGACAGTGAAGCAGGAGACAGTGATTATGATTTGGGGCGAGATTCACCAATAGACAGGCTGCTGGGTGAAGGATTCAGTGACCTGTTCCTTACAGATGGAAGAATTCCAGCAGGTAAGAGGGTGGTGATGGATGATAAAAATCCTTATTTTCAGATCTGCTACACACCCACAGAGTGCAGAGTTTCTCCCATGCTTAAACATTTTTCTTTGTCCTTTGCACCGACGTTATCTGTAGTCTGTACACGATTGGCAAGGAACATGACCCGGAACACCTCAGAATTATTTTCTTAAAATGCATATAAGGCAGTTGGTGGAGAAGGGGTGAGCACGAGAGCTGAGCAGGACAAGAAGGAAGGAGTGGGGAGAGGGGGATAGAGAGCCACACTATTTCTTTCCTCTCTCTGCCCCATCCAGTGCTGCCATGGGACATCGTGAGCAACTCTTTATGAAATTACTGGGTGGTTGTTGTTTTGGTGCATAGTGGCGAGCTGGACTATAATTTGGAGGACACAAATTTCCTGTGATGGGAACCAACTCACAGAATCAGAGATTAAAATACACCAGGGAATGGTACACTTCAGTCACCCAAAATAGGAAAAAGAATGCAGCTTTGTAGGTGGTAAGCACAGAATATTTTTGCCACCCTTCATTTTCTATCTGCACTGTAGTGGAAGACACAGGCATTTAAGAGTGAAATGTTAAGTACCTAGCCAGATGGAGGAGATCCTGGTAAGTTATGAGCCACGTTTTCCTGAGAGTCCCCCCACTCTCTGTGCAGTGGAACATCTCTGAACCAACTGGGTAAATGCATCATTGTAGCAACCCGGTGACTAGAGACTGTCATATTAAATTGACTCTTGGGAACATATAAAAATGGTGCCTTGGCTACTTATGTCTCTAAATCCCACTGAATTTAGTCAACTAAATGTTGACCCAATGCCTGCCATTTGATAAATAAAAGACAGAGCAAAACTACTTCCTGTCTGACTTCCATCCAAGATCTATTCTAAGTATAGAAATAAGTAAGAGAGTTTAATAGTCGTAAGGGAGCCTCAGAGAGCCACAGAAATGCAGGCGAAATCGCCGCACAGAAAGGTGTAGTGGTGGTTGTAGTAGTTGCACCAAGAGTAACCAATGATGTCCCAGCGCTTACCTGGGGCCCCCGAGGACTTCCGTACCTGCTTTCTGTCTCCTAACACTAACACAGGAATGTGGAAGGAAGTGGGGTGGGATCGTGGGAAGAGTAGTGCTCCTATTTTTTCTTTTTTCTTTTGAAAATCGAAGCTTATAAAGGTTAAAACAATGTATCCCAAATCAGGCAATTTGTCCATGTTAGAGGTGAGATTTGAATCAATCCCATACTCATAAATACCAACCTATCAAGAGTAATATGAAGTAACAGGCTTTTAAAAAATAAGGTTAGTAATGCATTTGTTCTTATATTCTTAAGTCTTACTACCCTCGATGAAGTGATTTAATGCTCCCCATTTCATTATGTTATTACAGTCCTATAGATACTGCATCTGAGGCAGGATGAATGTGTGGAAAGGACTTCTGCTGGCATTAGAGCCACAATGTACATAAGAACCAATATTTGCACAGTCATGTCTTTGTTTCTTTGTTTTAGTCAGAGACTCCCTATTTAAAGGAAGAAAATAAATCTCTGAAAATCCAGTAGAACACATACAGCCTCAGAAAACTTGCTCAAAGAGAACCAGTTTTACTATTTTGATCAATGAAAGGAAAGAGCTGGTCTATGGTTCAACATGCTGATGGAACCCCAATTTTGAATATTGGTCCCCAATTTTGAATAATGTGATTTCCCAAACAGAAAAGTAGTAAAGTGGGCATAGCATAAGTATTTCATTATGTAAGTTCTTTTTAAATTGTGTGAAGTCTGTTCATTGAAATTAAAAAAAAATTTTTAACGGTTTATTTATTTGAGAGACAGAGAGAGGCAAAGAGAGAGGGAGACACAGAATCTGAAGTAGGCTCCAGGCCTGATGTGGGGCTCGAACCCACAAACCGTGGGATCATGACCTGAGCCGAAGTCAGATACTTACCCAATTGAGACCCCAGGTGCCCCTGGAGTTTTAATTTATTGGCACAGTTAAAAGGAAAATAACTTTCTCTACTGAGATAACTTTTCTATTTGTGGGCCTAAACAGATACCTAAAGTCCTTTTTAATTCTGAAATTGTATAATCGCATTAGCCGACCTGTTTTAGAAAAAGACAAGACTTCTCTTTCATTCTTTCAAAGTTACCAACACCAGATATGTTCATGGCAGGAGAATTATCTAATGCTTGCATTAAAAAATAAAAATGCATGTTAATAAAGACATTAAGGAAACAATGGATAGATACAGTCTAGGTAATAGTGAGTCTTATTTAGTGAGTGGCCTTAGGCTCCTTCTAAGTTCACATTTCTTTCAAAGATAGAGTTTCACTTTTATTTTATCAGTAATGATACCACTTAATATACAGACAGTCCTTTCCAACAGTTCCACATTTACACAGTCATACTGACTCAAGGTGTGTGTGGGGAGACCTATATTGCTGGTGTTGGTGTTGTTTCACAGTAGATAAATTCTTTTCTTACTAGCTACCTGCCCCATGTGGCGAAAGAATGCTGGTGGCAGAGAGCATCAGGATATTCCCAAGGGCTTATAAAATATTTTAAGCTTTATTCATGTCTGGCTGGTGTAGGAAGTTATGTGTCTACTGAGTATCTATGCAGAGATACTTTAATTATGACCATCCTTCTGATGGTACTTCGCCCGTTTTCTGGTTTATTATTCATTTTGGCAGCTCATGCTTTGTAAACTTATATTCCCAGGAAATAGGCCAAGTTAGGGGGAAAAAAAAAAAGTAAGTCCACATCTGAATGCCATTAACAGAAATCAGTGCAGTTTTTGAAAGCATGTATATTTTTAGGACTTAAGTGTCTTATTCCAACTGTTTTTCTGCATTAAACTGTGATCAAATATAGATTATGTTATGTTGCATTGCCTGCCAACAAGGTCATTTCTGGTCATTCATTCTATTAATTCCCACAGAAATATCCTGCATTCTGAGCAGTAAAATCACCAAGCATTCTTGTCCGTTAGCTCATGTTTGTCAACATGCTTTCTTCCTTACTCATTTAACTTTGAACTACAGCACAAAATCTTGAACTACTTGCAAAATCTCCATTTTCCCAGCGTATCAGCGGCACCAGCGTGATTTACAAAGGCTTTTGATTTTGTTTCTTGTGAAACTCCTTTACTGAGCTCATTCCACTTTTCATTAATCGCCACTGGTGATTACTTACCCCCAACATTTCTTTTTAATTCCAACTTCTGTCCGTTGTCATGCTGGTATCCGGGTCCTGGCCTTTCTTCCCGGGTCCCTTTACTGTCCTAGTGTACAAGCTGAGGTTCACTCTCTAGCACCTCCCCACCTTGTCAAATATTTCTTTTATGCAGCTTGAACAACTTTCTCAGAACGTTTTAATTGAAGATTATTTGGTTTAAAATCAGTAATTGACTTTTGTTGCCCAGCAACACCTAATAAAACTACTTCCCTCAGCATTCCAAGGCCAATAAAATCCACTCCTAACTTATTAACTCTCATTTTGGGCATTTTTGTGTCTTTTGCAATAGGCAATACCATCTCTCCACACCAATCTTTTGTTTATGTGGCCTTTCTACCTGAGAACACTGGCTTCCCTTCACTGTGTCTATCTGAATCCTGTACATCTCTCGTGATTTGTTTAACTACTTCGGCCTCCGCTTTGCCTCTTTTTTCTTTTCTTGACCTGCCTTCAGTCTCACATACCCTGGCACTTAAACTGGGCATTTAGGGCCTCACTGTTACACTTGACTCAGAACTAGATCTGAAGCCATTTGAGGACAGGGATCTATCCTGGCACTTCACATATGGTAGGCTCTGAATAGATAACTGGTTACTCAGTACCTCATGGCTTGATGGAAGTTAGACACATACTTTTCATTTCTTCTTCTCACATTAGGTCCTATCTAAAAAGCATAGGAAGTCACAAAATTGATAGTCATATAGTGGGAAAGAAGAGTTCTCTGCTCCCTCATGTCTTCCCTTTCCCAGAGGAAATTTAACCACCTGGCAGCTTGCAAGGAGAGACAGAAAGATTAGCCACATGCACCACTTGCCAATAAGTTCTAACTTACTAGATGTGGTATGAAACATCTGTGGCCCTGACGTATATGTACACTGAGCATGTTTTTAAATGGTTGAGTCTCCAGGGAAAAGGCTGAGAATATCAATGAAACAGAAATGACCTATTCTGTGCCACTGCCTTCTCACCTCTATTATTTTTGCCCATCTTCTCTCCATTAGCCTTTCTTCATCAATTCTTCCTATTTTCTGAATTAAAATTTTATGTTAATTTATTACTTAATAGTTAGGGTTCCACTTATTTAATGTGCAGTTGTAAAATAGCATTCTCTGTTTTAAAAATTCCTGTAACCAAAATTACCTGTGAACATGCACCATCATTTGAATCATCCAGATTGTATTTCTGGTTGCATGTTCATTAGATTCGGGTCTCTCAAAAGTTGATCGGACTCGGGATTCTTAGAAGCCTATGTAATTCTTCCATTCCCAGTGCCCCCTGGTCTCATTAAATATTAAAGGAAAACAAAGCAAATCCAATGATCAATCAGTTAAGTCCTTCCCCCAGAGTCCAAGGCCAGAAAACAAATGAAAGATGTCATCAGGTCTGTTTCCCGTCCTTCCAACAGGATGTGTGTAAGACAAGAGACACAGAGCTCCCTCCCATTTTCAGAGGCCCAGGGAATTCTGGAAAACACTTCAATACCACTTCGATAGCTGTTTCACTGCTGAGAAAACCTCATTGCTATTAAGGCATTCCAGTTACTTTCAACTCCTTTTGCTTTTGTCCACAATAAATGAATGATGAGCAATAGTCAGTAAATATGTCCCCGCAGTAAAAATGCACGAAGTCAGTACATCCAAACTTGCTGTTATTCTTAAGTCATCTATCTTTATTTAAATTTAACCTTTCTTCATAGCAAAATTACACAAGGACTCTCAGTGTTTGCCCTTCCTCTTACCCATACTTCTGCTATTTCTGCATTTTCCCTACTTTCTTTGTATTTCTAGTTTTCTTACCAATCAGAATTTTTTTCTCCCTCAGAACACTTTTTTTTTTTTCCATTTTTGTCCCACAGATTATCCCTTCTCTATTAAGCACTGAGGTCAAGAATTGATGAGGTATAAGATGGAATTATCTCAAAGGTTTTAGTGATGAGGAGAAGTGACTTCCACCCCTGTTAACAAAGTCCTTTATTTCTCTTTTTTTCTGAGAGGAAAAATTTACCCTTCACCTTTCTTTTTCTGCATATACATCTTTTTGAAAATTTTATTTTATTGCATAAGAACAGTTAACATGAGATATATCCTCTTAAAAATGTTTAATTGTAGAATACAGCATTGTTAACTATAGGTACAATGTTGTATAGCAGATCTCTAGAAGTTTTTCATTATGGTTAACCCAAATGTTATGCCCATGGTTTGCCAGTTGCCCATTTTCTCACCCCCTGCACACACACCTTTTAGCAGATACCATTCCACTCTTGGATTCTGTAAATTTGTTCATTTTAGATACCTTATATTCATGGAATCATGCACTATTTGTCCTATGACCGGCTTCTTTCGCTAAGTAGAATGTCCTCAAGGTTCATCCATGATTTTGTATATTGTAGAAATGTCCTTCTTTTTTCAAGGCTTAATAATATTCTACTGTATGCATACACATTTTCTTTATCCATTCATTTGCTGGTAGGCATCCAGGTAGGTATTCAGGCTGTCTTCCCACCTTGGTTATTGTGAATAGTGTTGCAGTGAACAAGGGAGTTCACTGTATGAACAAGGGAGTTCATAGCACTTTGAGATCCTGAGTTCAATTCTTTTGGAATCCAGAAGTGGGTCTTCTGGATAATACAATAGTTATATTTTTAATTTTTTGAAGAACTTCCATATTGTTTTCTGTAGTGACTGTATCATTTTGTGTTCTTAGCAACGATGTACAAGTATTCTAATTTCTCCACATCCTTGCCAACACTTGTTATATTTTTTATAGCAGTTATCCTGACAGATTTCAAGTGATATCTTTTTGTGGTTTGGATTGGTATTTCCCTGATGATTAGAAAAAATATATTGAATTCTTATTCTATGCCTACACTTTACCTGGTGCTGGGGATACAACAATAAGCACAAGAGACTACTTGCTTCTCCTGATAAGGGATTTGACACTGTTCAAGAGTCATCCTTTTTAGCAAAAATTTGGAAAGAAGAGAACCTTGCTTAAGTAGCCAGATTCAAAGAATAAATTCTGAATAGATAGCTAAGGTTGATTATCAATCCACTTTTCATTCAATTATAAGATAATTACTTTGCATTTTCTGCATTCTGTCACTTGCTCTAAAGTAAAATCATGACATAAGTGTCACTGAGAGATGATTTATGAAGTATACTTTATATTTTTGCATTCCTTCATTATTATTATTATTATTGTAGTTTAGTTATTGCATTTGTCAAATTTAGAAATTTTTTCTCCTCTTTATTTTCTGCTTTTCTAATACCATCTTTTATTTTCTATGAGTGTGGCTATTCAAATTCCAATCAGACATTATAACAACTGGAAGAGCTAACCAATAGATTTTTTTATATTCTTCAGCTTTTGATGACTTTTCCATCTATTTGAATTCCAAAGCTTTAGAAGAAAACTTCTGAACAGAATAACTACAGTTGTTGGGTAGTTGAGGATAATTTGCATTGCTATTTTAAGTAACAAATCAATAAATAATCCAGAATACCTTCAAGAGAAATTACTATATGTAATGGCCCGATAGCTTATTATATTCCCAATGCCTCCATTAAAAGTAAAGTTGGTCAGAGAGACCCCAATATCCAGAAAGCTACTCATAGGTAGTACTCAAAAATTAATCTGGGGGCGGGGGGAGCATTCTAAAATTATAGATTTCACCTTACAGCTCTGGGTTTCTTAGAATTTATGTTCAGCAAATATCCCATCACCCATACATATCTTTGCTCCTTTTCAGTCATGCTCATGTGTAAGCTATAAATCCATTTTCTCACTTGAGTAGCAGAAATAATATTCCTGAGAAGTATTTAAATCATAATCGTCTTTTCCTTCTTTGATAAACAGGAAAAAAAAAAAAAAGAGGTCCATTAAACTGATATTCAAATTAAAGCCGTAATTGTCGCCCATTTAATGTGTAAAATAACGGGTCTCATGGTAGTAGTTTAAAACTGTGTCCTATTTTTTAAGACTAAAATTACAATTTTTCCTATCATTTTGAGTTATGCTAAGCATGACGATGAATCCCCATTGTCTTCCTTGAGTGTAGCTATGAGGCTTTGCACGGAGGAATGCAGGGTCCTGGGCCACTCTGACCAGTGCTGGATGCCACCGCTGCCCTCGCCGTCCTCTGACTATAGGAGTAACATGTTCATTCCGGGGGAGGAATTCCCAGCACAACCTCAGCAGCAGCACCCGCATCCGAGTCTTGAGGACGATGCACAGCCTGCAGATTCTGGTGAGAAGAAGAAGAGCTTTTCCACCTTTGGGAAGGACTCCCCAAACGACGAGGACTCCGGAGACACCAGCACATCCTCCCTGCTCTCGGAAATGAGCAGTGTGTTCCAACGCCTCTTACCCCCTTCCCTGGACACCTACCCTGAGTGCCCGGAGGTGGATCGGTCCAACTCTCTGGAACGCCGGAAGGCGCCGTTGCCAGCCAAGACTGCTGCAGGTTACCCGCAAGGCGTGGCCGCCTGGGCAGCTAGTACACACTTCCAGAATCCCACCAACAACTCTGGGCCCCCACTTGGGACTCACTCCAGTGTGCAGCCTTCTTCCAAGTGGCTGCCGGCCATGGAGGAGATCCCCGAAAACTATGAAGAAGATGATTTTGATAATGTGCTCAACCATCTCAACGACGGGAAACACGAACTCATGGATGCCAGTGAGCTGGTGGCTGAGATTAACAAACTGCTTCAGGATGTTCGCCAGAGCTAGGAGAGGTCAACGAAGCATTTTTGTTTCCATGTGTATGGAAAGCGGGGACAGAGAAAACCCTGAAGGAACTGGCATTGCCAAATAGTTGCATTTATCATAAATGTGTCTGTGTATATTGAATATTAAATACTGTATTTTCGTATGTACACAATGCAAGTGTGATTATTTTAATCTGTATTTTAAAAATACATTTGTACCTTATATTTATGTGTAATTTAACAGACAAATTTTATTTTTTTACTCCCATGACAAACATGTCTTTCCTAATCATGTAGAAAGTAGCCACTGTTCAAATATGATATACTCTTCAACCACAAAGTGTAAAGGCACTGTGTAGATTAGTTCTGTTGGGGAAGAACTTGCTCTTGCTGTAAAAACAACCCCACTGAAGCATTATACAATTCTTAGTTTTGTTAAGTGATCCAGCCTCTTTTTTCGATACTTTTTAAAAAATGAAGCATCAGTAATAATGGTAAACCATTTTATTATTATCTTTATTTTTACTGCTCTTTGCTAGTTCTGATGGTTCAGGTTCAGCAAAATTGAGGCATAAGGTAAAACATCATTTTAGGACTACAAAGTATCTTTCACAGACCATGATGAAAAAACATAGGGCTAGAGTCAATGCTTCCTAGCCCCCTTGGCCCCCTACTATTACTCGGCCTCACACTGGCCGGTACTTGAGAATATTTCTCCTGAAGTATTCGTGTCTATTTGTAATCAAGGGAAACAATGAATTTCATTCCATCCTTGTAACAGTAGACATGCTCCAGGGAAATGGAATTTGTCCCTTAAATGGGTAACGGTATGTATTCTAACAGCCTAAAGTATTCGTGGACAAAGACCCCGATGTCAGTGTCCCTCCTATGCTAGTACATATAATTGATTTAGTCTGAAACTCTTGTTTGAATCTTTCCCTGTCCTCTCACAATACTTGAACATTTTTATGTTTTGCAATGTTTTTGCTATTAACTATTCACTTTTAGCTTTTGTCTCCAGTGCATGATCTCATATTTTTTGCTTTTATTTTTAGTATAAGAACATTTTTAAAAGTTATGATTTTGTTATTGCAATTCTTTTGTATCTGTTGTGTGAGAAACGACAAATTCTTTAATTATTGTGCTGTTATCTCTCTGTGTGGAATGCCTTGGTAAAGGAGATTGTTATTATGACTGTTCTCATTTATGACCAACCTTCTGTTGATGTTATTTCTATGAATACACTATCTTGATTGTACTCTCCAGAAAATTTTGCTGTCAATGAAAATAAAAGGAAAATTAAAGTAAAGCTTACGAACTGTCCATAAATCAGAATCCTGTTCCTACATATACGTTCAAAAGTTTTGCGTGAAGCATGTCCTTCATGATAAGATAATTCAGTGTTGAGTTTTGAATGATAAAGAGGGTACATTCATCTGGCTTGGCGAACAAGAGAAATACAATGCAAAAGGAATGATTTGAGACCTGTGATGGGAATGAAAGTAGTCTACCACTTTCCCAGTGGATTAAAGAATTTAAATGCATTTGAAGCCCAAAGAAAAGAGAATAATCAAATAGTAACTGCATGAACATTTTTCAAGTGAAAAAAAAAAACTTTCTCAGAACATTTTGTATAAAGTTGCATCCAAGGAAAAAAAAAGTACCTTACATAAATGTTTCCAAGAGGTGAAAATATTATCCTCCTTGGTTTACTAGCAGGAAATTGAAATACGAAGAAAGTCAAATAGCCTAAAAGAGGCTAAACTCAGATATTTTAAATCTCAAATGAGTACCACATCAAATAGATGTGTTATGTCTTCTGAAAGGCACATTTTCCTTTATAGGAGGGATTGCAGTTAACAAGGGAAATTTCAGTTTATTTTCAGTAGATTACACACACAAATGCTAACCGCATTTAAAACTTATTTTTTTTCAAATTCATTTCCTTTCAATACGTATTATCCTTAAGATTTTCATAACTTCAGTGTTCTTAATTTAAAGCAGCAAGAGTAATTTAGGAAGCAGTGCTGGAAATCAATGTTTAAATAATGTGAAGTAAATAAAATGTGATATTATATTAAACACAAAACCTTTGCATATTGTTTGTATAGCAAGCATTCTGTGTTTCAGACTCTTTGCTTCTCCAGTCTTCTCCACTTATTGTGGCTTTCCAGATCCACAGGTAAAGGGGATATTAGTGCAAGATTGTCACTTTTCACTCCTGTTCCTTTTACAGGTAATATAATCTCAGTGAAGCACGATTGTCTAGTGCTGTCATAGCAATTAACGTCTCAAGTTTATATTTCCTCTTCCCTGATACCATGCCCCTCTTCAGACTGAAGCAACCAAAAGCTCTTAAACCAAGGAGGTTCTTATAAACAATCATGATTTCTTAATCCCTTTGTCCCCATTTGATTCCTTTAATGTTCTTCAGTGATAACCTTTTATTAATGGAATCATCTTCCAAAAATTTCATTCAAAACTAAATTTGTGGCTTAATAAATCTTCCTTTTAAATGCTTATTTATAGGAAGATTAGCATTGGCTTTCTTCAAATTCTTACAGGTTATTCACATTCTTACTCATTTATCGTTTACTTCTTTCTTGGTATATGGCAGAGGAGACTCATAACTGTATTGGTCATTTAAATTCTGTCTCTTCCTGTCGCACAAGTATCCAATTTGCCACTTACCAATAGATAACTAGTCAGGTAAAACATGGTGAAGTTATTCTTATTGGAGTCCCTAAAGAAGTTTCATTTCTGAAAGTCAGCTTAACATCCTTGTTTCATTCTTTTGGTGCTTACTAAAATGTCATAAAATACTCAAAACAGAGTTTGAGGATTGACACATTAAAATTCAAACAGTTATGAGTTTGTTTAAAAATTAGTTGTATGGGTGAAAAGGTATTGCCTGGCATAGTAACTTCCAGTCATATGTGAACTCAGAACTGGTCCAACAGAATTCAAGCAATTTGCCAAACCATCGAAAAGGTTTTGATGTTCCTGTTTGAATTCAATATATCTTGAATGTATCATCACAGTATCAGAGGTTGGGAATGTGCTCAACTCTGAAAAGCAATAAATATTGCTATGTAAAATTAAATTCAAACCACATGAAAGCCTTGAAGATTTATGTTGAGTTTTAACAAGAATAAAAACAGGGGCGCTTGGGTGGCTTAGTCGGTTAAGCATCCGACTTTCGCTTAGGTCATGACCTCGTGGTTCGTGGGTTCGAGCCCCGCGTCGGGCTCTGTGCTGACTGCCAGCTCAGAGCCTGGAGCCTGTTTCAGTCTGTGACTCCCTCTCTCTCTGACCCTCCCCTGCTCACGCTGTCTCTCTCTCTCTCTCCTAGAAATAAATAAAAAAACATTTAAAAAAAAGGAGAATAAAAACAGTATAGGCATGTTAAAAGTCCCAGCATATTAACTTCCTTTATTGCAGTTTAGATTCATAAAACAAAGCTATCTTATGTTTAAGAAGCTACCTTCCATATTGTGAAAATATTAATTGCCTTATTGATTGTAACCATTTTTAATGTATTTGGATGTCTCCAACTGTGAATGATAGACACAATTTGATGTGGTTATATAATGTTTTAATTTGAGAAATTAAGCTATTTGAGTCATGGAAGATTCATCTTACCCAGTTTTGTCACCAGAACAAATAATAAATCACTTTTTTGAAATAAGTAAATGATACCTAAAGTACTACATTGCAACTGAAACTGCCCAAGTTGAAGTTCAGTGTTCATCTGTGTGAGTAGAGCCATAGTCAAGTATGTACATTCTGTATACTAGATCAAGCATATATAATCTGTACACCAGAAACAATAGGACCTTTAATATACTCCAAACCAAAACAAAAACAAAAACAAAAACAAAAACAACAAAAAAACTACTGCATAAGTCGACACTGTATAACAGACCTGAAAGTGACCGTATATGCTTCTCATTAATTTATATTTTTATTATACTCTAACCTATACAACTTGTGGAACCGTTAAAATAATTTTATGAGGAGCTGGCATTGCAAAAATTGCTGCCAAAATTTACATACTTCTTGACTTTTAAAATTGCAATAACATCCTTGTCTGGCACTTTAAAATAATAGTTTTCTATTTCCTTTTATGACTTCTGCAAGTTGGTCCTAATTCTTGTTTGCTTTTTCAGACTTTATCTTTTCAATGTATTTATTTTATGGTTCTCTTCCTTGATAATTTATCCTACTGTCCACGTTTTATAGCAATCTTCTCCAGATTTTTGCATGTATATAGTTCTTTATATAACCACTTAGATTTTATCATTTTTCTCACATCTTTTCTTTGTTATTCATACAATAGGGATCATATTTTTGAGATATGAAACTAATTCCTTTTCATTCCCAATAAACCTTGCTCCTTTGATTCACTAGTCTAATGGAAGGGTAAATGTATACAGTTAAGAACAAAGGGTCATTTCTGTTGTTCTGTTTTATTTATTTTATTTTATTTTATTTTTTTATTTTTTAATGTTTATTTATGTTTGAGACCGAGAGAGACAGAGCATGAGCTGGGGAGGGGCAGAGAGAAAGGGAGACACAGAATCTGAAACAGGCTCTAGGTTTTGAGCTGGCTGTCAGCACAGAGCCTGACTCGGGGCTTGAACCCATGAACTATGAGATCATGACCTGAGCCGAAGTTGGACGCTTAACCGACTGAGCCACCGAGGCGCTCCTGTTGTTCTATTTTAAATTAAATGTTTTTGAGTGCCCAGGGACACATAGTGTGTGTCACTATGTGTCATAGTGTGTGTCACTATAAAAACAACTTATTGAGGGGAGACTTTTTTTTCTAAAAATAAAACACTTCTCTTTATGTATTAAGGATAGGGCTAGGAAAGATATGCTTGAAATTTTAGTTTAAGTCACAGTTAAGTGCAAGGAAATACATGTTAAAGTAAAAAAGATTGATTGTCACAGAAGAGAAAGGTACCTTAGGCAATTGTTGACATTATAGACCCTAAACGTGAATAAATTCAGAAGGGTAAAATCTCAGATATTAGTATCTTCTTTATTCTCACCTTCCATGATCTTTAGAAGAAACTGTAGAACAAAAGCACTGCTTCTGGGGAAGATGTCCAAAGGGGGGAGGGGCTGATAGTATAAACTGTAATCTGTTATAAAATGCTTTTATCTAAATGAAGGGAAGCTTTCTAAAAGCCCAGGTACCTTCTTGCTTTATTAAAAGGCACAATCTGCAGCTTAAAATAACTAACCACAAAATATTCTAAACAGAAGAAGCATAGCCTTCTTCTTTGGAAGTACATCTTTGTGTTAGCCAGAGTCTTAGGTTCCAAATAATCAACACGACTTTCCAGTAAATCTTGTTACATAAGATGCAACATCCCAAAAAATGCAAGTGAGAATATTTTGTGAATTCTAACCAGAGAAATATTTTGCCAGTCCCTGACTTGTGATTTGGGTCTCTTCTGCAAATTTATGCGTGGCGGATGTCTGTGTGGGTTGCATGAACTGATTTCGATCTTCACTGCATTTTCTTTCATTTTTTTCCTCCTCACTTTCTCCTTGGATGGCAACTGAGTAGAGGGGTCGCATATAAATCATTCCTTTAATCAGCAGGTATTCATTGTGCATGTACTATGTATCAGACACTGTTTTAGGTGTTTGAAATATGTTGATAAAAAAAAAAAAAGATGAGAGAGAGAGACAGAGAGAGAGAAACTGCTATACAGCTACTAGAAAGGCCAAAATCCAGAACATTGACAATACCAAATGTTGGCAAGGATGTGGACCTACAGGAACTCTTCATACACTACTGATGAGAATGCAAAATGGTGCAGCCACTTCGGAAGAGAGTTTGGAGATTTAAAAAAATAAAATAAACATATTTGTACCATATGATCCAGCAACCATGCTTCTTGGTTTTTACCCAAGGGCTTTAAAAACATGTCCACACAAAAACCTGCACAGAGATGTTTACAATAGCTTTAAGGGCATCGGGGTGGCTCAGTCGGTTAAGCCTCTGACTTCAGCTCAGGTCATGATCTCATGGTCCATGAGTTCGAGCCCTGCATCGGGCTCTGTGTTTACAGTTCAGAGCCTGGAGCCTGCTTCGGATTCTGTGTCTTCCTCTCTCTCTTCCCCTCCTTTGCTTTTCCCCTCTGTCTCTCTCTCACTCTCTCTCTCTCTCAAAAATAAACATTAAAAATTTTTTAAATGTTAAATGGCTACTGCCATTTATTTAAAACATAGATTTATTTATAGTTGGCAATACTTGGAAACAACTGAAATGTCTCAGTCAGTGAATGAATAAACATGTACTGTGTGCCATCTAGATAATGGGATATTATTTAGCACTAAGAGAAATGAGCTATCAAGCTATAGAAAGATACAGAGGAATCTTAACTGCATATTACTAAGTGAAAGAAGCCAATCTGGAAAGGCTACATACTGTATGATTCCAATTGTAGCACATTTTGTGCTACAGAAATGGCAAAATAATGAAGAAAATAAGAAAGATCAGTAGTAGTCAGGGATCAGGCAGTGATGGGGAGAGGGGAGAATAGGCAGAGCACAGAGAATTTTTAGGGCAGAGAAAATCATACTCTGTATGATACCTAATGATGCACATTACACATTTGTCTATATCCTTAGACTGTAAAACACAGAGAGTGAGCAATAATGTAAACAATAGGCGTTGGGTAATTACGATGTGTCAATGTGGGTTCATTAGTTACAATAAATGTACCCCTCTGGTGAAGGCTATTGCTAATGGGGGAGATTTTGCATGTATGAGTTCAGGGAGTATATGGGAAATCTCTGTGTTTTCCTCTCATTTTTGCTGTCAATCTAAAATTGCTCTAAAATAATCAAGTCTTTAAAAGAGGGAGGGAGGGAGAGAGGGAGATATGAAGAGCAGAGGCTGTAGGCTGATAGTTCACATCCGGTGAATAAGCAAGAGGAGGGGGAACCCACCAGAGGATCTGCTTTGTTTACCGTACATCTCCAGGGCCTAAAACAGTGCCTGGCCCATTACAGATGCTCAATAAATAGGGTTGATTGTACTTTTCTTCTGAACCCAAATGCTACCCAGAGAGAAAGACTGAAAATATGTTGCATTATTGCCATAAAGATCTGAGTTATTACCCCAAAATGCTTAGGCATTAAGCCTTAAAAACTTAGCATAAAATAAAATAAAATCTAGTGCTTTCTGCCAGCAGCAGAAACTGGAAATCAAGAAAAATTGACACTATGTATGACTGTATATGTCTATTTATTTTGCACTTTTCTCAAGTACCATTTAGATACTTTGGAATATTTTTCCCTTTTCTTTGGGCATTTTTTTCTGGATCAGGTGGTACAGTCAAAAGCTCAAAGTTGATGTTCCAGAATGACATCTTTCTGGCAGAATGACTTAAAGTAAGTCACATAGCAAGTGAATTATTGGTTTATCAGGCTTGTACTACAATGTTAATAATAATAACAACACTATTCACCTCAACTGAAACAAATAATAATGAACTTTAGATGAGAAAAACACAGAAGAATTTAAACCAGGAACAATTTTCGTGTGTCATTTTTCTATAGAAAAGCTGGTCACCTCAGGGGCAGATAAGGAGAATTAAGTAAGTTTCTTCCCTATAGATAATTTTACTGGATGGATTTAAAGGAAAAATAATTTCATATGAGAAAGAGAAACTATAGTTTACATTGTAACTTTCTGTTGAAGAAGGCTAACAGTTACAAAAATAAACTCAAAATGAATAACCTTTCAAGTATAATAGAAGTTTCTTCTTATAAAACAGTCTTAAGTGAAGTTGATTTGAACACCAGTCTCATGGAGGCTCTATCATTAACCCATTATTTTCAGGGTTACTTTGGGAAGGATCTCCTTTCCAGCCAGAAACAAAGGAAATAGCCATGGAATAGTACAATGAGGAGGTCTAGGGACCAAGCCCGAAAGGGTCACATATCCATTCTACTGATAGACCATTGGCTAGAAACAGTTATATGGCCACATATTAAGGCTACTAAATGATGCCTACTATATTAGGTGAGCAGCAAAGTCCCTACCATACAATCTTTAGGAATCCCTGAACTCTCAAAATGTTACTTCTAGCCATTCATATAATTTTTACTGTAATTTTCAGTTTATTCCTCCAGTGCCTGCACTGTAATCTTGACACTTTGACATAGGGAGTGTAGATTTTTATTTCTTATTTTTGTGTTTCCAGAGACTAGTATAGTTACCAGTTATCAAAGGTAATCAATCTAAGAATCAGTAATAAAATGAAATAAAATAAAGATAGCTTTTAAAATATTACACAGTAATCCTTAACAGCTAGGGATGGGGGAGGGCAGGGAGTATGATGGGTAGGGTTAGTGGTTATAGTTATTATCAGAATCAACCTCCAAAATTATTTCTTCAGAATAAATAGGAACTCATCCTCAAATTTTGATAGAGATCAAAAAACTACTTCACTGATTGTGGGGGTAGGGGGTGGAGTGGGTGGATATTGCCTACAAAGCAAAGTGAGGGAAATCTTTGTAGTAATGAAAATGTTCTCTATCCTGAATGGGGGTGGTAGATTACATTTGTCAAAACTCATCTAAATGTATATTTAACATCTGTGCATTTTATTGTTTTCAAATTATACCTCAATAAAACTGAAAAAAATTACAATTAAAAATATGGCTAAGAAGCAAAAATTAAGAAGAATGAATCCAATCAAATCTTCTCCAATTCAGTAAGTCAATTTGGAGAAAGTCTGCAGCTAGAAATGCTATACAGTTTTGCCTTGGCAGGGACTCAGTTCTATGACCTAGCTGCTTGTGTTTTGTTATAACCTAAGGCTTCTTAGGGTAGAGAGGATCTACTTAGAGCTGATCATCTTAATCTCTCTCCTATCAGCTGTGACAAGGGAGCAGTGCTGAAGAAACAATCAGGAACATTGAAGATCAAACTTCATTTCAGGGCCCTCCCATATTTAGGAAAAACCTATACTTTTGTTTTGCTTTGTTTGGACAGAAACCCAGATTGTGACACAAGGAGAAATCTATGTGCATCACCAGGGTAGCATGTTGAAGAAAAGTAGATATTTTTTCCCCAAAGTATATCACGTATGTGTGTGTATAGTATAATATGCACAATGTATTTAACAGATAGAATTCTTACCAAGTTCTCTGAAAGTACATTTGGAACATTTCATGTCAGCTATAATGTAAGAGAAACTGGAGACTTACCCAGAACTATCACATGAAGATTGTAGCAGCAAGCAACAAGATTGTTGCTCCAAAATTATAACAATGAAGCAGCCAGAAAAGCTGTCAGAATGAGCAGTAGACCCAGCCTGTCAGTTTAGGGCTCACACCATGTATTAGGCATCCAACCAGCCCACATCATATTAGGGGATACACATGAAATTAACGATGATGCCATTCACCACAGAACGGTATTTGCAGAGTCCTTCCTCTCCTATTGAGTAAGTCAGTGTTGAAGGTTTGTGATTCACAGCGTTAGCTCTTTTATGACAACAAACAAGCAAATAACAAATGGCAAAACAAAATAAAAGCACAATCTCTCCCATATTCCTCCTTTTTATTATAATGCATGCATTCTGATAAAAGCAAAGACATGCCATCCATTAAACTAATGTTCAGGATGAAGGAACATATACTGTGACAGATTTAGAGAGTGTCTGGCCTTCAATAGAAAGAATCTCTCAATTACATGATTTCTTTTAATGTGAAGGAATGCTTTCTGCTCATTTAGCGTGAAAAATCTCCACTGGTATTTAACTCTGAATCTCAGTGAAAATATCTAAATTCATTAATTGCACATATTTCTGATGGTGGTTTTGAATATAACTCAGAATAATCCAGGTTAGTCCAGGATAGAACAACTTTTCTTAAATTAATTTTTATTCTGAGTGCTTTTCAATTTTCTTTTTCTGCTCACATGCCTTCAGAAAGTTACCCATCATTCAAGATGTCAGAGCCTGACTATCACCCCCTTCTAGGAAAAGAAAATTTGATTTAATCCTATCTCTCCTTGACTCTTCATACTTTCCTCATTTTATTTGGTTCTAGTTCAGGCAAAAAGCTACTGCTGATAAATATTCTCTTCAGTTTGTATAGTATATTTTTTTCTAGCATGCTCTCAACTGTAGTTTTCATTTAAACAATCTTTTGACTAAAAACTCATAGAAAATGAATCATATGATGGTGAGCAGTTGATTAATTTCAGAATTAAAAAAATAGGAACAATAACATAAAAATATCAATACTTGTAGGGCTTAACCGTACAGAAATTGCCTTTCTATTCAGTATCATGTTGTTTTCATTATTGTGGGTTTAAAATGATAGAGATAGAGAAGTAGAATCTCTCTCTGCTCTTTCTCTTTCTGTCTCACTATTTTTAGGACATTCCTGACAATTTTAGTCCTATTTTAAATCTGGGATCAATTTGTCTAGTTTCTGGAAATATGCTGTTGGTATTCTCACTAGGATAGCATTAAATGCATAGGTTAATTTCAGGGACAACTGATGTTTTTGTGATGTCCCATAATCTTCTCTGAAAATGTGTCTTTTCTTATGCTAAAGCCTTCATTTGTGTATAAAAAAGATTTTATGTTTCTTGTCAAGTTTCATATTTTATCATCTTATGGTGTTTTGCTCTTATACCTAGTTATTGTCCATGAGAGAATCCCATTTATTCCTATGTATCAATTTTGTACTGACCCTTGTAACTGCTTTGTCTTATTATTTGTAATAGTATAAGACAATTATTATATACATTAGTGTTCCAATTGATCCTTTTAGATTTTTCAAGGAAAAAATATATTATTCTCAAGTAATTATAATTTGATATTCTACTTCCAGTTTTGTTTCTAAATTTATCCCTCAATGTATTCTCCAGTATCATTGGCTAATGCCTCCAGAAAAATTTATAATAAAAATATTGATAACAAATTTTGTTGCTTTAATATTAATTTTAAAGAGAATGTTTCCTCAATTAGCACATATATTGCTATTTTTGCATATACATATAAACAGCATCATAAAGAAATTATCCTATATTATTATGATTTTTAAATCAGCACTAAATGTTGGATTTTACTAAAAAGTTTTACATCTTCTGAGATTCGTATGACTCTTTTGACTTACTAAATATGTTGATTTATATTTATAGCTATCCTAATAATTAACCACAAGAACATTCCAGGAATAAACTGGATTTGCTTTACTATTTATTAAGCAAACAGCTGAATTTTGCTACTTATTTTTAAAATGTTTTTATTTTAACATGTTCAAATGTTCTGTGGTTTTCTTCTGTATATCTTTAATGAGATTTTGGTATCAATGTGATGCACTGTGGGAGCCTGACAGTGACCACAAGAAAGCGTGGTTAGGGACGCGGGGATGTGCCTGCACACGGGGCTCCCTGCCTGGGCAAAGCATGCCTGCAAACGGGGTGCCCTGCCAGGAGGCCTGCACACAATATCCAAGTTTAATGGTCCGCTCGCAAACGAGGGAACATGCCCTCCTTAGAAGTAAGGAGGAGGCTGGAATTGTGAGCAGGCCTCTTAGTAAACATGTTGTGGTCGCTTCCTCCCTTTGCTCCCCCCTGTCCTTGAAATGTGTTTGGCTACTGGCCCTTAATTGGTAAAGGAATGCATCTTGTAGATTTCAGTTTGTATCCAGTTACCGGGTATAAAATAAACCGCAAGAGGGGCTTGCGTAGAATTGTTCCTCCGGCCGGAGTTGTGTCTCTGTCTGTCTTTTGTGTGTGTCTTGTCCTTTGTGTCATTTCGTCCGCAACATGCACACATTCTAAAAGAAATTTTCTTTTCTCCTCCTATGTTCAGAACAATTGAAGTTTAACTGCAATTATTTATTACTTGAAGTTTTGGGGAAATTGCCTTGTGAAACCATGTGGATAATGGCGATTAGGCAACTGCATTTCCTGAATGGTAAATTATGTATGGAGTTATCCAGAGCCATTTTCTCTGGTCAGTTTTGGTAGGTTATATTTCCCCTCCCCCCAAAAAAAAACGTTTTTTTTNTAGGTTATATTCCCCCCCCCCCCAAAAAAAAAGCGTTCATTTCACTCATGTTGTTGAATAAATGTGAAGAGATTTGAAAATAATTGTTGTTTAGAATCCTACTTATTTCTACAATGTCTGTTGTTATCTTTTTATTGTCACTGATAGGTAAGGTTAGAAAACTGCTCATTTTATTCACGAGAAGGGGCAGTAAGCTTTATTTATTGGTTCTAACATTTAACTACTTAAACTTAATTTTTGCTCTTATTTTATTACTCACTTCTTTCCTTAAATTGTTTTGTCTTTTTTCAAACATTCAAAATTGATTGCATGTTATTTTTGATATTATATGTTTCTTCAGTGCGCTATTTTACCTGTCTTTCATAGTTTTAGAAATAATGTATTTTAGGGGCACCTGGGTGGCTCAGTTGGTTAAGTGTCTGACTTCAGCTCAGGTTATGATCTCACATTTCATTAGTTTGAGCCCTGTGACCAGCTCTGTTCTGACAGCTCAGAGCCTGGAGCCTGCTTCAGATTCTGTGTCTTCCTCTCTCTCTGCCCCTCTTCCCCCTTAAAAATAAATAAACATTAAAAACATTTTAGAAATAATGTATTTTAATTTACATAATTTTCTAAATCATTTCCTTCTTTTAAACATTTAAAAAAATGTTTAATGTTTATTTATTTTTGAAGGAGAGAGACAGAGCACAAGTGGGAGAGGAGTCAAGAGACAGAGGAAGAGGCAGAACTGGAAGCAGGATTCAGGTTCTGAGCTGTCAGCACAGAGACTGATGCGTGGCTGACACTCGCAAGCTGTGAGATCATGACCTGAGCCCAAGTCGGCTGCTTAACCAACTGAGCCACCCAGGTGCCCCTTAATCATTTTGTATTTTAGTTAGATTCCCATTTTATATTAGAAAAGTGTAAGAAAAATTTTACATTTTCTGGTAGATCATTCCTCCGTTCCAGCTGTTGTTTGCTATTTTATAGTATTGTGATTATGTTATTTTTATTCTTTGGAATTTATTAAGGGGGTCAATAAATGATAAATTTATGAATATTATTTAGGAATTTGGAAAGAATATATATTCTTATCTTTTGGAAATATGCATGCATGCACAGATATATTTACACATAATTTAGTAAAGTTATACTAATGTTTCTAATACAGAGATGTGACTCTTAAGGTTTACTACTATTGGGGCACCTGGGTGGCGCAGTGGGTTAAGTATCCGACTTCAGCTCACATCATAATCTCACAGTTCATGTGATCGAGCTCTACATTGACATGCTGACAGCATGGAGCCTGTTTGGGATTATCTCTCTTTCCCTCTCTGTCCCGCTCCTATTCATGCTTTCTCTCTCTCTCTCTCAAAAAAAAAAAAAGTTTACAACTACTACTTGTGTCTATTTTTATCTTATTGTTTTTCTTTGTTTTTCTCTGTAAACTCTGCTCCATTAATGCTGAAACTATGGTTTTTGTAGTTGATTGTGGTTTTTATTTTGTTTTGTTTTGTTTTGTTTTTGGTGCATAGGTAATTGGTGAGTGTGTCTTTACCTATTTATTAATTTTTACTCAATATAAATGTCTTTGTGTTGAGAATGTTTATTACAGCATATTGTGCATATTGTACTTTGTAGGCCAACACAAAATGTTATTCCTTTAAATTTATTTATTTTTTGAAAGAGAAAGAGACAGACAGACAGACAGAGAATCACAAAAAGGCTCCACACTGTAAGCACAGAGCCTAATATGGGACTTGAAATCATGAACCATGAGATCATGACCAAAGCTGAAACCAAGAGTCTGATGCTGAACCAATTGAGCCATCCAGGCACCCCTAAGAATATTATTCTTTTAATAAGTAAGTATAGTCCATTTACATTTAGTGGTCTGACATATGTTTTTGCTGTGGCTTTTCAAATTATGTGTTTAGATTATCCTATTTATATTTCCTTTTGTGATTTTGATATTAATGAGTTTCATTTTTTTCTTATTGCTTTCTGTTTTTTTTCTTTTTTTCTTAATTTTAATCTCCTTTTTAGACAATGTCTATTGACTTCCTTCTATGGGCAATGACAATATTCAGATTTTCTATTGCATTTACTCTCTCTTTTTACTCCATATCTTTCCCTATCTTGTCATTGATCTTTATACATTAAAATATACACATAACTTTATTTATACCACTAAATGCTTCCATTTAATTTGTATTTATGAAAGATGAAACATTCATGCTATTTACCATAGTTCTCATTGTTTTCCTTCTACTATAATTTTAGCCATGCCATTCCTACATTTTCAGGGCATATAATGTTTTCATTTTATGTATAATCATATTCTCTCCAATTGTTTTTATCCTAGTTGGTCAGGTGAATTAATTTATTGCACATTGTTAGTTCTTTTGCCATAGCACACTTGATGCTTAAATGTATTGACATAGAATATTTAGATTATTCAGTCCAACTCTGAAAGCTATGTACACATTGCTCTCCTGATTCCAGTATTAGATGAGGCAGCAAGGAATCAGAACCCAGAATAATGTTGTTCCCCTTCTAGCTGACTTGATGACTTTTGCTTGGATCTCTATAAGATTTTTTTTTGTTTATTCAAAGTGCAGTAAAATTTTCAGGATTTATGTAATGATTGTTCTTTGTCAGTTTCTCTTGTGATAAGTGTCTTTTCTTAGTCTATATATTCACGTCTGATTTTTGGGAAGTTTATATTATTTAATTTTATTTCAGAAAGTTTTGCTTTATTTTATCTTAGAATAATTTTACTGATTTCTTGTCTAATGATTATTTCATATTCTTTTAGGACACCAATTTTGAAAATGAAATACCATTTGCTTTTCTTTCTTATCATTCATTGTTCTCTATTGTTTTAAAACTTTTGTCTTAATTTTATCATTCATCTACATTTTTTGTTCCAATGCTATGTCGGTTATTGTGTTTTCAGCAGTGTCTGATTCATTAGTTGCTATATACAATGAGGATTTGTTTCCTTGATGGTTTTTGTATGCCTGTGGACCTATGCTCATAGACTTCCTTACTGTACTTTCCCTGTTCATATGTTATTTCCTTCTGAATTCTCACTATAAGTCCTTGAACTTTCCAAACTATACTTTATGGTTTTCTTTTTTATGAGTTTATTGAAGTTTGAGAATGCTTCATTGCAGACACAGCTTGTCTGTGACTCTTCTTTCAGGCCTGTCTTGCATGAATCCCAAGGTCTTATTCCCAAAGCAGTTCCTCTAAGGTTTAGCTGTTGAACCAAGTCTCTAAACTATTGTTTGATTGGTCAGTTGTTTACAGAGCAGGCCATTCTTTGGCTTTGGTTCTTTCCGGAATTCTAAAATTGAGAGAATTTGTATTGGTCTCTTGAGGCTGCATGACAATTCCTACAAACTGGCTGACTTAAAACAACCAAAATGTATTATTTCAGAGCACAGTGGGTGAGAAGTGTGAAATCCAAGTGTCAGCAGGGCCATGCTTCCTCTGGTGGCTTTTGAGGAGAACCTTTTTTGCCTCTTCCAGCTTCAGTGGGTCCTGCAAAGGGAGGGAACTTCTCCTTTTTGTCTTTTCTCCTTCATTAGATTTACATATCGTTTGAGATCCTGAATTTAATTACATCTTCAAAGATTCTTCTAAATAAGGTCAAATTTACAGGATCTGAATGAACATATTGTTTTGAGGCCCACTATTCAATCAACCATAAGATCTTAGTGTGTTTCTATCTGCTTCTCTGATTTTGCCAAAGGTGGTCATTCTCTCTTCATAATTTATGGTTTGAGGATATAAATATTTCTACATTTTCTCAAAACATGAGTTTTACTTTACTACTTTTTTCAAGTTTTACTGTTATAATTGACATATAACAATGTTTAAGTTTAAGGTATACAAGCTGTTGATTTGTTGTAAGTATATATTGCAAAATGATTACCACCACAACATAAACACCTCCATTTCATTATATAATTACCATTTATGTTCTGAGTTGTGAACACTTAAGATATACTCTCAGCAACAGTCAGGTATTCACTGTGCTATGGTTATCTATAATCACTATTCTGTACATTAGACCACCAGTTAAAATAATTATTGATAGGTAGGGATTTATTAATGCCATTTTTGGATTGTTTTCCAGCTGTTCTGTAGTTCCTTTGTTCCTTTTTTTCTTCTTTTGCTATCTTTCTTTGTGACTTGATGATTCCGTAATGATTTAATCTTTTAAATTTTTTAATCTTTTGTGTATCTACTGTAGATTGCNAATACAGTTTACTTTAAGCTGGTGACATCTTAAATTTATTATATGTAAAGCTGTACCCTTTCATTCCCTCCCCTCCACATTTTATGCTATTGATATCACAAATTGCCTCCTTTTATATCGGATATCCATTAACATTATTGTATCTATAGCTATGTTTAATACATTTGTCCTTTAACCTTTACATTAGAGTTAGGTTGATTAACATACAGTACTGGGATAGTCTGAATTTGATATATCCTTATCTTTACTATATATTTTCATGTTACTAATTAGCCTCCTTTCATTTCGCCTTGAAGAACTCCTTTCAGCACTTCTTGTAAGGCATGTGCAGTGGCGGTGAATGCCCTCAGTTTCTGTTTCTCCAGGAAAATATTTCTCTCTTCATTTCTGAAGGACAAATTTGCAGGGGAGGTATTCATGGTTGGCAGTTTGTTTCTTTTAGCACTTTGAATATATCAACCCAGGCTTTCCTGATCAGCAAGATTTCTGCGGAGAAAACTAATGATAGCCTTATAGGGGTTCCTTCATAAATGATCAACTTCTTTTATCTTTCTGCTCTCAAGATTTTCACTTTATCTTTGATTTTTTACAGTTTTGTTATCATATGCCTTGAGGAAAATCTCTTTGCATTGAATTTGGGGGACACATGAGCTTCATGAACTTGGCTGTAAGGGCTGTTAATGTACTCATTGGTGCCTCAGGTCAGGGCGAGGGGCCAGAGTGGGCAGCGGCTGATGGAATTACACACTCTGTTGTGGGTGCTGGCTGCAGGTGCCTGTGTGGTGGCAGCGAGCCCACTGCGGGCACAAGTTCATCAGTAAGGGATGGGGCCAGCAGCAGAGACAGAGACCAGCTGGGGGTATGACAGCAGCCGTGGGAGCCTTAGATGTCAGTGTGAACTTGCATGATTACAGGAGCTAGCTACAGGTGCAGATATGTTAGTGGGGGCAGGGATAGGAGTCAGGGTGAGCAGCATGCAAGTTTGTAGCTCTGGGGGCTAGCTGCTGGTGCATGTGCTGGTTGCAGGCTAGTGACAGGAACTAGTGCTAGGTAGCTGTGTGGGCCTGAGTTGTTGACATATGCATCTATAGCAGTGGGTATTAGCCATGGGTGTGCACATGGCCGTGGGGGCCAGTGATAGGACACGGGGCCAGATCCACACCCACAGCAGCCATTGGGGCCTTGGCCATAGACATGCAATCACACAACTGTAAGTGCTGGCCTTGGGCGCACGCATGACAATGGAGGTCAGTTGTTAGGTGCCCCGGGCTGGCATCTTGCATGCTCAGTTGCAGAGGCTGGGGCTGGCTGCTGGTGCTGATTCCAGACTCTGTGTGAGGCAGCAGAGGGAACAGGAAGGGACAAAGGCAGGTGGTGTTTGCAAACAAAAGGAAACTCCTGAAGCAAAAATCTCAGTGGTGAAATCTGCAAAGGTCTGGGGTGGCTGCGGTAGCCATTGTTTGCTCAGTGGGGAAAGCTGCTGGGGTCCTCTGTGGAACTGTCAGCTGTGGTCCACAGCAAGATCCTCAGTGAGGAAAGGGGAAGGGGGGAGGTCTACAGTGTTGGCAAAGGCTGTTAAGGTCCGCAGCAGGGTAGACTGTTGGGGTCATCTGCCGAGCAGGCCTGTGGCTCCTGCTCCTGAGCTGATAGGGGTCATCTGCCCTTCTTTGTTAGGGGCTGTGTCTAGAGGGCTCAGCTTTTCTGGCCTCTGGGATGTGGTGAAAGTGAATTGGGGTTTAGTGCAGTGTCCTGAAAGGCTGGGAAGACTGGTTGCTTGCGAGGGTCTCCTTCTCCCAGTCAAGGGAAGTCTCTTGTGCCAGAACTACTTCCATCTTGCTTCTGGGGAGTGCTGGCTTGGGGGATGGGATAATGCAGGCATCTTTAAACTATTCTTCTGACCTTGTTGCTGCAGCTCCTCTTGGGTTTTTGCTCCGCTATGTTGCCAAAGCTTCTGAGATGGACTCCTGAGCTCTCTCAGAGCTCTTTTTCATTTGTGGATCATTGTCTAATTGCTCTTTGTGGGACAGTGGAGGCTAGGGTTTCCCACCCTACTATCTTGGTGACACTACTATTTTGCCTATTGTTTTTTGATGCTTTTGAGGTCATAGGCAGAAAAGGGAAAGACTTCTGTTGTTAAGCCACTATTTAAAAATTCCTAGTCTCTCTTTTTTTAAACATGTAGTTCAACTTTACGGAGGTAATATCAATCAGAGAGACACACTTTAACTTTTTGCATGCAAATCTATCTCTAACTGCAACCGTAATCTATATTCCCTTTATATTAAGAATGAATAAATGTAAATAGATGGGTCACTGCCACTTTTCTACAATATTCCCTTCCCAGGAATATTGCCACATTTTCCTCCTGGTGTTTTCAGACCCTTATTTTTCCTCTTATTTTCCACATGTCAAACCCTACATTAATAGCATATTCTCTTGTGTGTGTTTCATCTTATTTTTTCAATGCTTATTTATTTTTGAAAGAGAAGCAGAGTGTGAGTGGGGGAGGGGCAGAGAGAGAGGGAGACACAGAATCCGAAGCAGGGTCTGGGCTCCAAGTCATCAGCACAGAGCCCAATGCACAGCTCAAACCCATGAGCAGCAAGATCATGACCTGACTGAGCCACCAAGTCACTGCTCTCTTGTGTATTTAATCTTAAATAACCTCCTCTGGAACACAGGCACTACTCCAATTATCACACCTTTTTTCCCTTCTCCCCCCTATATTCTGTAACCAAATTTCTTAAATACATTTTTTGACTCACTAGCCAGTTTCTAATTCCTAGTTCTTGATGGTCTTCTACCTTCCACTCCCCTTTTTTTTTCATCAAACAGCTCTGACCTAAGCTATAAATAGCTTCCAACCTGATAAAGTCAGTGGACATTTTGGTCTTCCTTTTATATGACCTTATACTACATTTCTTATTGTCTAGTATACTATCTCTCTTTAAATCTTGTTATTCCCTCAGTTTTTATGTTAATTATATATGTCACAACTTACATTAAAACTTAGTGACTTAGAGCTACAAACATTTATAATCTCACAGTTTCTATGGGTTGTGAACTTGGGAGTGGAACAGACATTGTTTCTGACTCGGCATCATTCATGAAGTTGCAGTCAGGATGTTAGTTAGCAGGGGTCACCATCATCTGAAAGCCTAATTAGGGCTAGATGATTTGCTTCCAAGATGGCTTACTTCCATGGTTATTGGATGGAGGCCACACTTCCTTACTCTGTGGACATCTTCTTATAATATGGCAGGCTGCCTTCAGAGTGAGTGGCCCAGGAAAGGCTGACGGACTAGGGAGCCATAGTACCTTTTATGATCTAGTCTCTCAAATCATAGTGCTTTATTCTAGTCATTAGAAGTGAATCATTGATTCCAGCTACTTATGAGGAAGGCAATTAGGTTCTACCTCTTCCATCAGAGAATTTTTGGGACTTATTTTAAAATCACTGCAATCTTCTAAGCATAAGGTTCTAAGAACTCTTTTACAGATTCTCTGGGTGTTCCTTTTCCACATGCAACTTTTCCTCACTTCTTCTTTTCTACATACTAGTGGAGGCTGAAGTACCTCAGAGCTTTGCTCCAGGTTCTCGTTGACTATCTGTCCGTTCCACAGAATCCATCCAGGTATTACAATATATAGACATCTAAATGGAAGAAAACGTGAATTATCACTGTGGTTTAGATGTGTCTACCTAAAATGAGAAACCCAGCCGAACAGTGTCGTTAAAGTAACACTCATCTTGGGCATCAGATTGGAATGGACAGGGAGACTTGGAGGAACACAACATGTCTTTGATTTAACAAAAAAACATGTGTAGGTGTGAAAGCTTCCTCCCACCATTCATTTCCTTTGTCTGTCTGTTTGTTTGTAGTCACAGTATTTATTCTAATTAGAAATCTCAAAGCATTATAAGAGACAACTAAGTTTTCTTTCTAATTTCTTTTGTCTGTTTTTCAAAATGAGACATGGACTAGAACAGTTTGAAAAGCACACACTTAAAGAATGTTGCTTGCTGAGGCTAATTGCTTTTTGAGAATGTTACACATTATTTAACTGGCAATATTTGGAAGGAAATAATAACAAAACATAATGTATATTCCTATTGTTTGCTTAAAGAAAATGGGTAGACCTTAATGAATTTACCCTTTAGAATGGTCCAGGAAACGTCTGAAGAATACAAATTGTCTAACAGTAGAGAAAAGGGTAGTTAGCAATTATTGTTAGAACCTTTGCCTCCATGCTCTCGTACTTTAATGCTAAGGCATCTGAGAAATTTAACCTTTTCCCCTCAGGCAATATTTTGTCTTGCTATTCTAGATCCCTGAAACTTTGTGAAAAGATCACTTTCCATTTATCTCTTTTCAATGCATTTTCAAAGGACACAAGCCTCAAATTTATACTCCAAACCAGCCCTGGGTCATCAGTTCTCTGGGTTTCACACTTCTAATCTGCTATACTTCAACACTCAAACCAAAGATTCTGCATTACTTACTTGAACATTTCTTTGTTTTCTAAGTGGGTTTCTTTTTTTCTGGCACATACCAAGGCAATCATGTTGACGCTGTGCACTGATGGTTATTTTTAACTTTCTCCAGTTAAAAGAAATAGTATAAATATATGCCAAAGTAACTCTAGCAAAAAAAACCCATAAACTCTCCTTCAGTCAGCTTAGTAATGTATGTTTAATGCATTTTCTTTCCATTTGCAAGATCCTCCATGGGAATTTTTTATTTTCTTCCAGGTATAGAGCAAAAATGGCAAGAGGTTATTTCAGGGCAAATTTTTGGAGAATAATTTGAATTAACATAAAGTTAACATTTCCTAAATGGTTATTTCAGAAACTAGACCATTAACCTTTAGAAAAGACAAAAAAATATATATATATATTGTAACTTTGTTCTAGTATTATTGGCTTCAGACAGAACTTGGAATGAGAAGCATAGCTCTTGGACCAACTAAAAACAGTGTTATTCATCAGAAACTAATACAACTTCATACAAAATACTCCTACCTATAACATAACCCCATTCAATAGAATGCCTTAAAAAGTGTTATCTGAAGCTATGAAATAAAATGCCATGAAAAAGTAAAGATAGGTATTTTTCAAGTTAAATTAGAACATTGCTTTTAGAAGAAATTGAGAAGTCTGACAGAAGGAATAGAACTTAAAGAAAAAGTATGATATTTGGGTGATTAACAATTTTATAGAAGAATGATAAAAATGAAAATAAAATATTCTTCTGTAAAAATAATAGATAGAAGAATATAGATCACATGGAGCCTTCTACACATGAACCAAATAACCCGTATTTTAAACTGAACTCAGACTCCGGTGCGTCAGTGAGAATACCAACACTGAATTTTAACGAACATGGGTTGAAGAGGTAAGGGTTGCAGATAGGGTTAGGAAACACAGTGGCCATCCTTTAGAATCTGGAGCGTTGTCTAAATGTTAAGAATGAACTTGTTCAAGGGGGAATTTGCCTCGTGCAGAATATCTGGGCACTGAAATCTATTCCATAGATGGTGAAGCCAGCTCTAGACTTAAGTGCTAAGATAACAGATTCTAACAAAGTGCTGAAGTGATCACTTACAGCTGGAAGCCACTGGGACAGCCATTCACACAGCTGCAAGTTCAAGGCTTGGATGCCGCTCCTGAGCAAGCTGGTGGAAGTCTTTGTGCTTCCTCAATCTGAAGCCAGAGAAGCCCTCAGCCCGGAGGACTGGGTCTGCCTTCCAGAATCTGAATCCTTGCCCTACTGCTTCACCATGTACAGACTTGGAGTGTGATCAGCAACAAGGTAACTGTGTACTTGCTGCTTCTGTCCCTTTCTTTCCCCAGTAATATTGTTTCAGGTCCAATGTGCTTATTTGCTAGCCAATCAGCCTTCTTTGCTTAATAGTCTTTTTGGATAAGTAAGGTGATATGCTTGTACCGTTCACCTCTTCAAAAATTATATCCATTAGGTGTATCCCAAGAATGAAACGAGACTGTGTTAATATAGAAGATACAATTATTAAGAAATTGCAACACTTACTACTTATTGTCATATTTTCATTAGTAGATTTTGAACTCTTAGAACAATGAAATTATTCATTTTTACATTATGCCACCACATAAACTTTTGGAGTATACGGATTCTAAGGTGGTCCCCAATTATTCCTACTTTCTGTTGTTCTTGCTTTTATATGATCCCCTCTCCCTGAGTGTGGGTAAGACCTGTGATCTGTCACTAAACAATAGAATATGATAAAGATCTGGGGTGCCTGGGTGGCTCAGTCGGTTAAGCATCTGACTTCAGCTCAGGTCATGAGCTGATCTCACAATCTGTGGGTTTGAGCCCCACACTGGGCTCTGTGCTGACAGCTGAGAGCCTGTAGCCTGCTTCAGATTCTATCTTCCTCTCTCTCTGTCCCTCCTCCAATCACACTCTGTCACTCTCTCTCTCTCAAAAATAAATTAACACTAAAATTAAAATATATATATATATAATAAAGATCATGGGATGTTATTTCCATGATTATGTTCCCTAAGGTTATGTCTTTCATTTTGCTAGAAGGCACTTTCTCTTGGCTCTTGTTGTGGAGTAATCTGCCTAATTGTCAAGCCCAAGTGTCAAAAAACTGAGGGAACCTCTAGGTGGCAGCAAGAAGGGAGATGAAGTGCTCGATTGGACAGAATGCAACAGAATCCTGCCAAAAACCACTTAAGCTTAGAAATCAACCGTTCCTCACGTGAGCCTTGGATGAGGCCCCAGCCCTGGGGGGTACTTCGACTGCAGCTTTGTGAGAGAACCTGAATGAAGCAAAGGACCCAGGCAAGCCATGCCTAGATTCTGGACTCACAAGACGGGTGCTGATTTGTAATGCAGCAATGGATAACTAATACACGTATATTTATTTAGTCACACTTAGCTCTATGTACTTAGTTTTATGAAATGACTGATTTTTTTTTTAAATATTTTTATTTATTTCTAGGAGAGAGAGAGAGAGACAGTGTGAGCAGGGGAGGGTCAGAGAGAGAGGAAGATACAGACTCTGAAATAGGCTCCAGGCTCTGAGCTGGCGTCAGCACAGAGCCCGATGCGGGGCTCGAACCCACAAACCACGAGATCATGACCTAAGCGAAAGTCGGACGCTCAACCGACTAAGCCACCCAGGCGCCCCTGAAATGACTGATTTTTATTAATACCACCTTTCAAACTTATTATATGGAAATAATAGGCAAATAAGAATATTGGTTATTCAACAAGATCTGACATGAAGACTTTTTCATTCATTTAAACCTAATGAAGAGCAAAGAACATGGGTTCAGCCCTTTGTTGGAAAATAAAATGGAAATGAATTACCTAATATTAGCACTAAGCCTGGTTCTTTTTACCATACTACCGGAACTGTTTGAAGTCTGTGAAAATCACTATATGTACCTTTTCAATGTTCTATATTTAATCATTACCTCTCAGTGCAAACCTGTGTTGACATTTAGAAACTATTCTCCATCAAAATAAGTACATAAATGCATAAAATACAGTTTTGGATCCCTGTCTCCTTTACCCAGGTGGGCAGATGTAAAAGAGGAAGTCATTGGCTCTGCCTGCAGTGGATAGAGACGTAAATCATTCCTCCTCTGCCTGCCCCATGTCTCTGAGTGTAGGCAGGTAAGGGAGGAACTGTATTTTCACCAAATTAGAATGAAAAACTCTTTAATAGAAGGGATTTTGACTGTCTCCTTTATCACCATATCATAAAAGGCTATTAAAGTCCTGTTATATAAGAGATGCTAAATAAGTATTTCTTGAATGCATTAAAGACTATCCATTTGAAAACTTGACACATGAAAAAAAATAAGTTAAAAAACAAGCTAATATGTAATATAGAAAAAGAGAAGGGGCACCAGGGCGGCTCAGTCAGTTAAGAGTCTGACTTTTGCTCAGGTCATGATCTTGTGGTCTGTGAGTTTGAGCCTGGCTTTGGGCTCTGTGCTGATAGCTCAGAACCTGGAGCCTATTTTGAATTCTCTCTCTCTCTCTCTCTCTCTCTCTCT